>NC_134483.1:80608676-80949926 GCF_040206685.1 Ascaphus truei
GGTTGAACGAATAAAGCGTGACCCAGAGGGTCGATATCTCATTATAGTGGGTCTTCTGCAGCATTGCAGGGTGACCCTAGCATGCGTTTACGCCCCATGTGAGCGTGACCCGCAGTTCTTTGACGCATTTTTCCTCAAACTTCAAAGATGGGCAGTCGGAAACGTTATAGTAGCGGGAGACTTTAACAAAGTTCTGGACCCCCGCATTGATAGATCCCCTAGACAAGAGCGAGACAGACAGGCAGGAGTCACAGCACTGCTGGAAGGACTACGGAGAGGTTGTCTGGTTGACATCTGGAGGGAGCAGCATCCCGGCGAACGTAGTTACTCGTTTTACTCACACCCCCACGACAGTTATAGTAGGATCGACCACTTCTTTGTCTCGGGCAGAATGGTCCCCCAAATATCCGACACTATAATTCATGACATTACATGGTCGGACCATGCATCAATAGAGCTACGATGCACACAAATTAGACCAATTAGTCCCGGAGCGAATTGGAAACTAAATGAATCCCTGATTAAGATCCCAGAAATTGAGCAGACAATTAAAGATGAGATCAGACAGTTTTTCTCACTGAACATGGGTACAGTGGATTCTCAAATAACGTTATGGGAAGCCCACAAAGCCACGCTGAGGGGAACATTGATCAGTCTTGCAGCAAGACGAAAGAAACTAAGGGAGGCCAAATTGACCCAACTATATAAGAGGCTACATGAGCTCTCCATACTCCATAGCCGATCAGGTGGAGGGGATATCTTAAAGGAGTTGAAAGATGTAAGGATTGAACTTAACCTCCTCCTTACTTCCCGGGCCGAGAGGGACATGAGTTGGACAAAGAGGAAATTTTTTGAAAAAGCCAACAAGCCGGACACCATGCTAGCTAACCGGATCCGCAATAAGCAGCCAAACTATAACATCCAGGCAATCAAGACCAAAACAGGAGATATGTCCTCCAACCCTAAACGAATAGTGGAAGAGTTTAGACTTTTTTATGAGCAGTTATATAACGGGGAGAAGGTTGCACATAGCACAAAAACTAGCGCCACACTCCAGTCTTTCCTGAGAGAGGCGGATCTCCCTAGGCTGAGCAGATTGGAGCACGAGGCAATCCAGAGGGACTTTTCATTAGAGGAGTTGGTAGGGGTTATTAAGAACCTAAAACCCTCCAAGGCCCCAGGCCCAGATGGATTTTCCAATTTATACTATAAAAAATTTGTAGGGATTTTAGCGCCGCACATGCTCAAAATGTTCAATGGGGTATTGTCGGGGGAACCCTTCGCGGCCCACATGCTCCAGGCGTCGATATCTTTAATACATAAGAAGGACAAAGATCCCACAAATTGCCAAAGTTACAGGCCGATATCATTAATCAACTCAGACATCAAAATTTATTCTAAACTACTGGCTAACAGATTGAGTGCGATCCTGCCAAGGCTTATTCACCCAGACCAGGTTGGATTTATTAGGGATAGACAAGCGGCCGATAATACCAGAAGGATAATAGATATTATTGATTTCATCAATACCAACGGGCTCCGTGGCATAGCACTAAGCTTAGACGCGGAGAAAGCCTTCGACAGGATTGACTGGCCATACATGGAGTCTACGCTTGGAGCGTTTGGGTTCAGAGGGAGAATATTAGGGGCAATTAAAGCATTATACACAACCCCGGCAGCTAAGGTAGTACACCAAGGCTTCCCATCAGAGCTGTTTAATATCAAAAGCGGAACCAGACAGGGCTGCCCACTTTCGCCCCTGTTGTTCGCCTTATGCGTGGAACCGCTAGCAGCGCACATTCGTAGCAACCCGGACATCTCCGGAATCCAAATTAGGTCGCAAGAACACAAGGTGGCGCTATACGCAGATGACATTATTCTGACACTGACAAAGCCACTCACCTCGCTACCCAATCTGTTCGCCCTACTGGAAAAATTTAGTAGCATATCGGGTTTTAAGATCAATCAGGCTAAATCAGAGGCGCTCAGTCTGAATTTGCCGAGAGACATGGAGAAATTAATAGAAATTAATTTTAAATTTCAATGGCAGCCGAAAAAGATAAAGTATCTAGGGGTACATATTACTAAACAGAGCTCCACTCTCTATCAGGCAAATTATCCACAGCTCCTACGGGCTTTAACAAAGGAGCTCAAAATATGGTCCACTTACGGAATTTCCTGGATTGGTAGAATCTACTGTGTTAAGATGAACCTTCTCCCACGTTTACTATATCTCTTTCAAACTCTTCCGATACCAGTGGTACGATCAGAGATTAAAGAACTACAAAATTCAGTCACAAAATTTATTTGGCAAAATAAAACACCACGGGTAAAAATGACAATTATGCAACGATCCAGGGAGACAGGAGGCTTGGCAGTGCCGAGTTTGTTGGCATACTATAAAGCGGCCCAATTATGCCAAATTACACAGTGGCATGGGAATCCAGAGCTGAGACGCTGGGTGGCATTAGAGAAGGAGGTCTGCGCCCCGCTTGCAATCGAAAACCTGATTTGGTACCCAAAAGCTAGACTGAAAGACCTAAAGGATCCTCTGTCCTCCGTGCTCAACTCACTGTCGGTCTGGGAAGCGGCCAAAACTAATCACTCATTAACCTCTAAACACACCTTAATGGCCCCATTATACGGGAATCCAGATTTTGCTCCGGGTTTAGTTGGCAAAAACTTCACACATTGGCAAAACAGGGGGTTCCACAAACTAAAAGACCTGGAGGGACGCGACACCATTAAACCGTTTGATCTAATACAGTCAGAAACTGGCATCTCCAACACAGAATTTCTTAGATACCTTCAGGTCAGGGCATTTTACACCAAACACACTATTAGACCGCCGTTAACTAATTTTGAGAAGCTCTGTGGTCGAGGCACCGACACACGGGGACTTATATCTGCTCTGTACAGGGTGGTGGTCGGTTCTGACAGTGACGGTTCACACAAACCCAGGTTCATGACTCAATGGGAAACGGATCTGACGGAGCCACTGGAGGACGATGACTGGGCTGAAATTTTTAAGGCGGCAGCCAGCAGTTCGATCTGTACAACATTAAAGGAGAACTCATATAAAGTACTAATGCGGTGGTACCTCACCCCAGTTAGATTGGCAAAATTCGCGCCGGGAGCTTCCCCGCTCTGCCCCAGGCAGTGCGGGGAACAGGGGGACCTGTTACACATGCTGTGGTCTTGTCCACGAATTAGACCCGTATGGATCCAAATTAGAGATTGGCTACAGAGGCTCTTTCTGGGCCTCAAAATTCAACTAGATCCGTGGGTGTTCCTTCTAGGCAAACCCACGACAGACGTATCTAGATCAGGGAACAAATTGATCGCACACTTTGCTACGGCTATGAGATGCGAGACTGCAGCATTGTGGAAACAGAATGCAATTCCATCATTAGATAAAATTCGGAATAGAATTTGGTTTGTTTGCCAGATGGAAAAATTGACAAGTCTGGTCAACGACACTGGCCCAAAGTTTCAAAAAGTCTGGTTGCCTTGGCTGGCACAGACAGACATCCCAGGGGTGAGCAATGCCTCCATCTGGCTTTAATAGCGGCAGGTGAGTTCTCCTTGGATGGCGAGCAGAAGCTGCAATCAGCCATATACGAGAGAGACAGTATGCCCGCCACGGGAGGACGCTAACACGGATCCATTACCCCCTATATTCACTACCCGGTGCCTCACCGAATCAGTTGGACGTAACACCTGACCTACGGACCAGGAGCGGAGAACATCGTACATCAGAAAGGATTCCTCTGCCCCCCCCCTTCCCCTCCCCCTCACCCCCCCTTCCTACCCCCACACCCTCCTGTCTCCCTTCTCCCAGGTTGGTATGAATGGCGGTATGTATGTTGTTTGTCCCATGGAAAGCTTTTTATTTTGACAATGTGACAACTGTATGTTATACACTTTGAAAAACACAATAAACAGAATGTTGAAAAAAAAAAAAAAAAAGTAAGAACTATTTTATTACATTTTACACAACTGGTGCAATATTCCTAGATTTTGAAACATGTGTCTATCTAACTCCAACCCTTTGGATATCACCTGCGATGTCCCGCAAGGCTCTGTTCTGGGGGCCCTACTCTTCTCAGTTTTCATCAATGATCTTCCTACAGCTTGTAAGTGAGCTTTAATACACATGTATGCGGATGACACAATCTTATATGCACACAGAACTTCAATCTGACTTTTTGAGACTTGAAAATTGGATTTCCCAAAACAAACTGTTTTTAAACACAGACAAGACTGTAACAATGGTATTTGGGACTAAGGCTACATTTCTAAAGCTATCAATGATGGAGCTTCAGATCAGAACCAACTGTAATACCATCCTAGCCCCTGTTACAACATTTACATATGTGGGTATATGGTCTGACTCCCATTTAACATGTGGGTTGCACATTGATACTCTGACATCCAAAACCTATGCCAAACTAGGTTACTGTATAGGAACAAATCCTCCCTAAGCTCGCTTTTCAGAAAGCGAATTGCACAGCAGATGCTAATGCCAATTATGAACGATGGGGACATAGTATATGGTACCGCACCCCAAACTCCCCTTAGCAAACTAGACACCCTCTACAATTCAATATGCAGCTTTGTCCTACAATGTAACTACAACACACACCACTGATATTCTAAAAGTACAGTATGTGTACAATATTATGCTATAAAAAGATACACAAAATAAGTAATGGTGAGTACAAAAGTGACAAATACTCCACGTACAGTTTATAGTGTACAGCTGTGTAATACGGCAGGCATAAGCTTATAGGGATCCTTGTTAAAATGGTTAAGAAGCACAAAGTTCTACTGTGAGTGCTCGTCATTACCCAGAATCCCTGGCTGCAGCGGAAGCATTGTATGCTGAGAGATTATGGGGAAAGGCAGGCTTGTGGACCTATCTGAGATATGTGAATGTGCTCATAAGTGGTATGTTTATTTGCTGTATGCTATAAAAACTCATTGGAACTATACATTTGTCTATAAAAAAAAAGGTAGCAGTAGCCACATTTGTAAATAAATAGCAGTGGCCTCCGATGCCAATAAAACCATAAATGATATATGTGCCTCAATAATCTCCTCCTCTCATCTCTTCCATATCACTGGCAAACATAGTAAAACCAAAGCAAAGTTCTCTGACATACTGACATTAAGCATAACACCTTATGACACTTTTTCAAAGTGGCTGTTTCAATAGTATTTTAATATCAAATTGGCCATCGTAATACATGGACCCTCCATTCATTCATAACAGAATTTCATAGTAGCGTTGAACATAAAGATAAAGGCCCAAGTTTACTAAGTAGTGCTATTCCATAAGACACCTTCCTCTGTCAGAAAAGAAAGTAAACTCCATTCACTTGAATGGGCCAATTTGTCTCATGGAATAACATGGCTTAAAGTATATGGGTCCAATTCTATTTATTTCTTGCAAACCACTATAATATTTTAATTGTATCTGTTGCACCGGAGTATCCAAAAAATAATAGAATGTAGTGAGAGTCGATTAAACTGTCCTGTCCCAAAGTATTACACATATATGGTGGTAGAAATCTGGTGCACGGTAAATAAAGCAAAACATCCAGTCAGTCACCCTTCAAGGGAGGATTTCACACACATGGCGTATAAGACATTATAAAAAGTGTACACCGTGTATTCAAAAATCCCCCAAATATTACCGTTTGGGGCAAACGAAGAAAATAATAAAACAGTTGTATGACCAAAAGAAGAATGCAGGCAGAAAAAAACTGCTAAGTTCATATTTTATATTTCTACAATGTGTTATGTGACAATCATTATAAGGTGCCCAGGTTTTTGCAGACATAATATGCTAATATTTATTCAGATATCCATGTTTTTATTTTTTTTTAAATGTTACAAATCATGATTGCTAGCTTCTGAGGTTACCATGGTAACCTTTACATTAAGCTGCGAGAAGCGTTATACTTACACCTCCCGGAGACACTTCATATTTCAAACGCTTATATCTCCTGAAAGTTACTATGTAAATGCAGGGGAGGGTGGGGAAGAAAAACGTGATCTTGAAGACTTCTGATAATTATTAGATAATACAGTTTGCATTCTTTTTTTAACTTCTAATGCCCTTTTTCATTATTTTTTGCTAATGTACTGATCATCCTTTGGTTGCTACAGCAACCATTTAGAAAGTCATAACCACTTCCTTTTTTGAAACAGGCTCTGGCACACACTCTTGAGCTTTGCCCTTGAGCAACAAAGTATCACAAACGGATCTGTTGCTGTGTTCCAAACGGCAGAATGTCTACTACTGTGAAAGCTGTAACAATAATGTGTTACACTTAGTAATATAATGTTACATATCAGCTGCCACATTTCACTGACTGCAGCATAGAGTCAGAAGGCTGCCATTCACTTAGGCCAGTGTTTCTTAACCAGTGTGCCCATACACACCCGACCTCAGTGTGTCGCAAAGTTTTTTTTTTATATTTACGACTTATCAGAAAGTATCCTTATTCCCGACCAAGTGTAAATGGCCCATATGCGTGGCTAGACCAATGAAAGAGTAGGAGCTTGCGAATCCCGCGCATGCGCCATGTGCCACCCGCATTGCTTCAGTTTGTGATATACCCTGTTTGAATATAGACTTATCGTTGTGGTGCACGTGTGTTTATTGTGTAGCACCGTGTGTTGAGCTGGGTGATTTGAAGTTACATTCAATTACAATGTATAACATTATTACGAGTAGTTGCCCTAAAAATGGATAGATTTATTACAAGAAAACGTGACGGGGAAAAATATGATAGTAATAACGAAAAACCCAGTTTGATTTCTAAAGTTCGTCGCCAGTATATGGACAGTTATTTGAGTATGGGATTATTTTGGTTTGGAGATCAAGATTGTCCTCTCCCATTGTGTGTTGTGTGCGGTGATGATGTTTCGAACGAAGTCAGGATTCCTATCAAATTGAAAATACTTTTACCTCTAAACATGCACATCTCGAGGGAAAAGATTTGAACAATTTCAAGAAGTTGGTTGAACGGAAATCGAAACAAACGAGCTATTACTTAAAAAGAGTAAAAGTGTCCGATGAAGTTCAAACTGCTTTTATCATGTAGCAGAAATCTTGGCACAGCAAACGAATCCACATACTATAGTTGAGTCGCTTATTTTGCCTGCGTGCCGTGGGATTGTTAGGACAATGTTCGGTGAACAAGAAATTACCAAAATTCTGCTCTCTCAGGATACCATTTTAAGAATAATACTAGAAATGTCATCTAACTGAAGGAAATCCCATGAGCTTAGAGAGTCAGATTTGGCTTTGCAAGTTGAGTCCACTGACATTAGCGGTAAAGCACGCTACAGTCACGAAAATGAAATTATAAATCAATTATTATGCTGCAGAGAACTTCTAAAAAAAACACAAATGATCGAGATATATTCAATACTTTTACTACCTTCTTAGAAAATGTTGAACGTTCATGGAAGTCATGTGTGGGTATTTGCACCAATGGTTCTCCATCCATGTTGGGATCTATCAAAGGCTTTGTCACACTTGGAAAACAACTAAATCCAAATAGGATATCTATCCATTGCTTTCTGCATAGGGCAGCTCTTGTTGGGAAGACATTAGGGATCAAATTGAAGTCTGTATTAGCCCAAGTTGTCCTAGTGGTTAATTTGGTGAAATCAAGGCCTCTAAAGACCAACCTCTTGAAACAGTTTTGTAAAGCTATGGATTCACAGTATGAATGTTTAATTTTACACCCAAAAGTATGGTGGTTATCAAGGAGAAAGTGTTAGCTCGTGTATATGAACTTAAAAAAGGGCCTCATTCTTTTCTTATCAGAAGGAAACAGAAGTTATTGTGAATATATTAGCAGTGAACTTTGGTGTGCCAAACCAGCATACTTGGCAGACATATTGAGGCCAGGCACCTGAATAGTGTGAACACCAGTATGCAAGGGCGACATTAAAACATCCTTACTTCTACGGATACACTACTGGCATTTAAAAAGATTCTAATAATCTGAAAGAACTGAGCTAGAGAGGGTAATCTTGACATGTTTCCTCTGATACCCAAAACCGTAACAATATATATTGTTGCCCTCGTGGTAGAGCATTTAGAAACCGTGGAGCACAATATCCAACGTTACTTTCCATCCTTGACTACAGAGAGATACGACTGTGTAAGGAACCCGTTTATGCCTGATTTATCTGACTTAGGCTGCCCTTATATTGCCAGCGACAGCAACGCCGCGTCAAAACAAATGTATTGATTCCGTCGCGTGCACTTATAGTAGGCGCGACGCGACGGCTTGGTCGCGATTGCTGGAAGTCACTTCAATTCGATTTTTCCAGCGACCGCAGAGTGACATCAGCGTCGCCGCCACTATAAGCGCAGCCTAAGACTTTACAATATCCGAAGAAGAAGAAGGAAGAACAGCTTCTATTTCAACTGATCACGGTCTTAAAATCAAACACGCAGAGTTATCTCTGGATATGTTCCGGATTTCTGCAAAAGAAGAATATTCTGAAATTGCACAAAAAAGCTTTGACAGTTTTGATGCAGTTTTCTACATCCTATTTATGCGAGTTGGGATTTTCCACACTTACAAGCATTAAATGCAAAAAAAGGGAAAGACTCAACTGTGGGTTGAAGATTAAATGAGTCTGTTTATCATGTATACGTCCTAAAATCAACAAAATGATCAAAGAACATCAAGCTCAAGTGTCATATTAATATTAGCATAAGATTTTTAAGTTCTATTGGTAACAAAAATTGATACAGACTAATGATAATTTTATTTGGCCAATTAGGTACGCACTGGTGAGTTCTGCAACACAAAAAGGCCTGGACGTCCACGGAAGACAACAGTGGTGGATGATAGTAGGATCCTTTCCATGGTAAAGAAAAACCCCTTCACAACATCCAGCCAAGTGAAGAACACTCTCCAGGAGGTAGGCATATCATTATCCAAGTCTACCATAAAGAGAAGACTTCACGAGAACAAATACAGGGGGTTCACCACTAGGTGCAAACCATTCATAAGCCTCAAGAATAGAAAGGCCAAATTAGAATTTGCCAAACAATATCTAAAAAAGCCAGCCCAGTTCTGGAACAGCATTCTTTGGAAACTAAGATCAACCTATACCAGAATGATGGGAAGAAAAAAGTATGGAGAAGGCTTGGAACGGCTCATGATCCGAAGCATACCACATCTGTAAAACACGGTGGAGGCAGTGTGATGGCATGGGCATGCATGGCTTACAATGGCACTGGGTCACTAGTGTTTATTGATGATGTGGAGTGGGAGTGGCTCAGTGAGTAAAAGACACTGACTGGCACTGAGAGTTTGAAGCAGGGGAGCCTGTTCAATTCCTGGACTCGAATCCTTGTGACCTTGGGCAAGTCACTTTATCTCCCTGTGCCTCAGGCACCAAAAACATAGATTGTAAGCTCCACGGGGCAGGGACCCGTGCCTGCAAAATGTCTCTGTAAAGCGCTACGTAAAACTAGCAGCGCTATACAAGAACATGCTATTATTATTATATTATTATTATGTGACAGAAGACAGAAGCAGCCGGATGAATTCTGAAGTGTATAGGGATATATTGTCTGCTCAGATTCAGCCAAATTCAGCGAAGTTGATTGGACGGCGCTTTACTTTACAGATGGACAATGACCCAAAACATACTGCGAAAGCAACCCAGGAGTTTTTTAAGGCAAAGAAGTGGAATATTCTGCAATGGCCGAGTCAATTACCTGATCTCAACCCGATCGAGCATGCATTCCACTGGCTGAAGACAAAACTTAAGGCAGAAAGACC
Organism: Ascaphus truei; assembly: GCF_040206685.1. Taxonomy (NCBI): domain Eukaryota; kingdom Metazoa; phylum Chordata; class Amphibia; order Anura; family Ascaphidae; genus Ascaphus; species Ascaphus truei. Next base: position 80,618,504 of record NC_134483.1, read on the forward strand.
CACGAACAAACAACAACTGAAGACAGCTGCAGTAAAGGCCTGGCAAAGCATCACAAAGGAGGAAACCCAGCGTTTGGTGATGTCCATGTGTTCCAGACTTCAAGCAGTCATTGCCTGCAAAGGATTCCCGACAAAGTATTCAAAATGAACATTTTATTTATGATTGTTTTAATTTGTCCAATTACTTTTGAGCCCCTGAAATAAGGGGATTGTTTGAAAATGGTTGCAATTCCTAATCGTTTCATACGATATTTTTGTTCAACCCCTTGAATTAAAGCTGAAAGTCTGCACTTCGATTGCATCTCGGTTGTTTCATTTTAAATCCATTGTGGTGGCGTCGTACAGAGCCAAAATTATGAAAATAGTGTCAGTGTCCAATTATTTCCGGACTGAACTGTACAAATAAGAGGGGAGGGGTGAATATAGTATTGCTGCTTTAATACCCACATAGGTTATCTTATTAAATAGGACAACTTAGAGCAGTGTTAGACATTATAATTAATGTTTAATTATTTCAAATAAGTATTTTACCCAGTTTTTGACATAGCTTAGAAACACAGCTTCGATTTGTTCAGAAGAGGTGCCACTGATAGGGGAGCCAGGAACATAGGAGCTTTAGAAAGTGTCCGTCAGAGTTTTTACTGTGATGTGGTCGTGAAGAAAATGTATTTACTATAGACTGTGACAGAGGTGCTTTCTTTCTTTAATGTGGATGACGTTCATCCGTCTGACATTTAAATTCTGGTTAACAAGATTTGTTAAAAGAGGCTTTTGTTTCTGGGGAGAGGTTAGGGTGTAAAATTGGCTTTGATAGCGGGTAGCTCTTTCCAGTAGATAGAAAAAAAAGCCAGAATAAGTAAAAAAACTATAAACCTACAAGTTACCGAATGTGATGGAGATACAAATATATAATGTGTCTTGTATTTTTATTACAACAATATTATCCTTGATGGGGTATGAACACAGTTAACATCAGCACCAGAAGTTAGAAACACCCTCTGCACTGTAAGGGTATATGGGTGCTTCATGGGTTGAGGGCTAGTGGTGGGAAAAAAGTGAATTGAGTATTCTGGCTGTCAAGAATAAAATTAACCAAAAAATGTCACTGTGACTGATGAATAGAGCATTGCCAACATTATCACTGAGCAATGCAAAGCACAGGTGGCCTATCCAGATATTAAAATAAACATTTACCAAATAAATAACTATGACAACACTGTATTTTAGAGCAGCAGTCACTCTTAGGTAAGAAATAAAGGCACTGACTCCTGCGAGTTCACAATACAGGCCTTGCTTTGATGCTACTCTATCTATGGTGATATTAGTAAAAATAATAATAAGGCACCCAAGTACCTGAGAACTCCAGTCTGCAACTTTCTGTTTTAGAGCCCCAATAACCCCTATTGTCGTGCAAATCTGTAACAGCAATATGCAGAAAATAATGTCACGTGGTACTATAAACCCAAGTTGTGATGAAAGTCTGTGGAAACTGTACGAATACAAAATGTAATAGCTCCATATTAACTCATTTTTATAAACACACTGAAAATGGCAAAAGTCTATTGTCTCCTACACACTGGTGAAGAAAAGGAAAAACCGCAAAGGAAAAGTATGCTTTATGACTTCTTCTCAAAGGAATCCTGTCTGACCTTTCTGTTCATCTAAATATCCAGCTCCTCCATCTGAGAGCTGCAGGGAAATGAACTCATGCAGAGGTAGGTGGTAGGAGCCCTAGAACATGAGAAGTTTGACCTTTGAGTAGTGTTAGCACAGGCCTCCTCTGACATTCCCACTATGTCTGCATTGTGGTCCTGCTACTCAGCAGGACACCATGAAAGAGACTTCCGCAAGAAATTAGTCATATCTGACAGTTCCTGTGTGCCACCTCTGATGTCTATGGTAGGTCAAAAAGTGCAATCTTCATGAGAATGTTAGATGTGACCCTGACATTGTCACTGGTATGCAAAAATAAGGCAAAATACCTCCAATGTCAATTAGCAAGCTTCACACAGTTCACTTTTAAGATAGTCATGGTTAATAGGTTCTGGTGGAATTTATTGATATACTAAATCAAAACATAACATTTTAATAATGAAAATAGAATGCAGTTGAATTCTATATGAATATGTAGCTGAGCTAAACCCTTTTGCTCCCCTTATGGTGCTAGCTGCTTTCTTTGCTCGTTTGCTGTGATGGGAACAGAGTCGCCTTCACGTCAGTGGGGGGCAGTTGCGTCTGCTACGCCAATACTGGTGGCACTTGGCACTGAAAGGATTCATTTGTTTTACTAGGACTTGATACTCATCCTCATGCAAAATAAGGTTTTGCGACATTCCCTGTTATAATTGTATAACCCTTTTTTTCCCCCACTTCCATGTTGGATCCCTACAGTACTTGGACTGCATTTCAGGGGAGGAGCAGAATTCTTTTAAAGAATGAGCAGATATAATGGAAAGCCAACCGGGTGAGTTAAGGAGAAACTCTTCAGAGATTGACACAGGAAAGCGTGCAATGATTCCACACTAGTTTCTATTGGGGACAGGAGAGAAAGATGATCACTTTATGTTTTATCTGAGATGGAGATCATGTTATAAGACACAGCAGTTGTTTGCTTTTCAAACAATAATCACTGTCAGATCAACAACAGCGAAATATGCGAAACCCACATTCTTGTGCAAGAGGGATTTTCAGGACTATGGCAATCACTTAGCAGATAACACTGGGCCTAACAAGGAATGTAACTGGGAAACCGTGCAAGCAAGCACTTAGCCCAAAGCTTAGCATCCCTTAGTGAATATGGGCCTTTGTGAATCCAGCAAAAACACAGGCAACATTTCTCACGTTTCACACATTCAATGCTCAATCACTCTGCAAATCCCTATAACTTTAAGACTGACGTCTCATTGATTACACAAAAAATTGCCCTTTCTGCAAGAAATGGAGAACACTCAAAACTACATGTTGAAAACTGTTAACATTAAATTGATTTCCCAACAAAGTAAGAAATGTTGTAATCTTAAGAAAAAGAACGCATGGGCACCCTGCCAAATGCGCTAGTGACTTAGTAGCTTTCTTGGCAAGACAGAGCACACGTTTAGTTCTTAAAACATTTACATCTGCCAAAACATGAGTGAATAAACAAATTTAAGCGTGCTGGCAACAAAGGCAAAAAGGCAAACAATGCTGAGAGAGACAGACTTAAAAAGTAAGAAGCTATTCCAAACGTTCATACAACGTTTTCCTTCTTTTACAATTAATAAACAACTAGTAATGATATTCTGTGGGACCTGGTGTATACCCGTACAGAGACAATCCAATGGAAATTCATTTAGCATCTTTAGGCACTTGGCCATTTCAACTTGAGATCGTAACTTGAAGAGTGATGCTCATTGGTTATCTTGGAAATTGTCTGGGTTTTTTTTCCCGGTAATATATCATAGTATTTGCTGTTTTAGACAATCCCTCGCAATGATGGCTATATTCATGGAGAGCAGACTGCAAACAGTCACTGGAAAGGTCAATGTGTGCTGTCATATGATCAGGGCATCTGATCTCATGTGTAGTTCTGTCGTGGAGGGAGATCTGTAAGTGGGGTTCTGGTGCCTTGGGGACCAAGAGGTAAGGAAAATCGACTTCTTCTTGATTTTAGTCACTGAAAAGGTCCTGCGTGTACAATTTTAATTTACAGGCAGTCCTTGGTTATCCAACAGAATCCGTTCTGGAAGTAGCGTTGGATAGTGAAACCGTTGTAAAGTGAGTCCCATGTTAATCAGTGGCGGTGAGCGTTGGATAACGCATTCAGGCGTTGGATAATGGATTTCGGCGTCAAAAAACAGCCCTTAGGGTTGGATTGTAAAGCGTTGGATATGCCATTCGTTCTAAAGTGAAACTTTGGATAAAGAGGACTACCTGTACATTGCAGCTAGTAAAAGCGTTTTTCTATTCCTTATTAATGGTTTAGAATGGAATCTAAGCCCGTATTGGGGCATACCCACTGCTCCCCTTTGCAATGCTTTATTAATGTAACATCCGTTGACCAATATGAAATGCATGAAATAACAATAATCTGAATGCAAAGAGCAAAAACTGAAATATTGATACCTGTGTTAACAGGTATGAATGGAGAAATACTGTAATTCACTGTGCCAATCGGATGCCGTTTCGATAGTACAGTTGCACCCTTTAAAGCCCCATAAAGCTGTACTGTACACTTTGAATGAGTTTGAATCAATAAATGAGGAAGAAATTGTGACAGTAAGAAAAAAAATCCCCTTAGAAATCTGGTAACCTCTGCAGTGCCACTGCATCTGCAATGCAATGCAAATAATGCACTACATGCCCCTGTGGCACTAGCATTTATACTGCACACCCTTTGGCTTGTGTTATTGTTCAAATGGTTTGATTAGTGCCATGCAGAAGTGTTGCTGCAGAAGAGAGAAGTGCCACATTAAACATAATAACCAAAGACAAAAACAGTAGGATGGCTTTGGATTACACTGTACTGTAGATTTAGGATCATAGCTACTAAGTGGTGCTATTCCAACTTTATGGGCGGTGATATTACTTCCAGTGCCAGAAGGTATCATTGCAGGGGTGCGCAAAGGTTCTGAGCTGCGCCCCCCTGTCTGGCAGCCCCAGCGTTTGCGCCCCGCCCCGCCCAGGACCCGGCGTCATGTGACATCACATGACCCCACAGCGTCATTTGACGCGCGATGCCATGGAGACGCATCACGTCACATGACCCCACGGAATTGCCATGGTGACGCGTCGCCGAAGAGCCGGCTGAGAGCAGGTTAGAGAAGTCAAAGAGGTCTCACGCCTCCCCCGGCTTTTAATTTAAATGCCTTAATGTAAACGCCGCGCCCCCCCTAGAAAATCTTGCGCCCCCGTCTTATAGCATAGTACGACTCTATACATTTTTGCCACAATGAGTGCAAAAAAATAAATAAAAGTTCACATTCTGCTCTATTGCTGATTATTTTATTATAACTGATGAAGAGACAGTAGGATTTAAAATATGTAACTTTCCTTGTTAACACTGTCACTATACAGCAGGGGTGTTCAACTCCTGTCCTCTAGCCCCCCCCCCCCCTCCTCCCCAACAGGTCAGGTTTAAAGGATATCCCTGCTTTAGCACAGGTGGCTCAATCAGTGGCTCAGTCTCTGACTGAGCCACTGATTGAGCCACCTGTTCTGAAGCTGAAATAGCTTTAAAACCTGATCTGTTGGGATTCTTGAGGACGGGAGTTGTGCACCGCTGCTATACAGTATGCACCTGATACCTTTTAAGGTTTTGGTTCCACATGATCCTTATAATGTCACACCAAAGGGACAGCAGTCACAAGCAATCTTTGAACTTTGCAGCAACAAAAGTGACAAAGTCCAAATTGATGAGAGCCACCTGAATAGTTACTATTCGGCACAGTAACAGCCAGAACATGCTATTCTTTCTGTTGAACTTTTCAGAAAACTAGAAGTTATTCTGAGTAAGCCTGGCCACTGTGCATAAAAATGTAGCATCAACATTTTCTTTTAAAGGGTTATACAATATGCATCAAAGCAAAAGTGGTGCATTTAAGGAGCAAAAAAAAAAAATACAAAAATCCAATCGCTTTCAATGGCATTTTTATTTTATTTCGATACATTTAGAGCAGCCATTATGCTCCAGAATTGCACCGCTTTCACCTTGACACAGATGCCTCTTGAGCTGCTTCTGCACCAATTTAATTTGTGACGCTTCCTCAATCTCACAATATGGGATGGTGGATCTCTGGTAAAAGCATCATTACAATTTCAGATAAATAACTGAAAACTTTTTAGTAGGTCAGTGATTTGTCAGAAATGAACCCTAGCATCAATATGAACCTGACAATCACACAAGAGCACTGCTAGTCTCTTGTCTTCCAAGTTTCTTGGAATTGACATACAGCTCCGAGCAGTAAACTATGAGTAATCATAAATAAAAGGAATGAAGATAGATTTTTTCCTACTTGCGTGCAACTGTATACATACAGATCAGCAACACTACAAACAGCCGGAAAACAATAAGCAATAATCCATGTAGCTTCTAGTCTTTCTGGAATCAATTTCCAACCAAAATGCCAATTAATCCACCTGTGTTTAGCAAGACTTCCTTTTAAACAAAACTTAAAAGAACAATTTATTACATATTGGGCAGGGTGTGATACATTTAAGCTGTGGAATGCTACAGATAGTTGCCACCTGCGTGATCAAGGGGATTTTTAATATTTTTGCAATAGAATTTTTCAATTATGTGTAATCCACACACCATGTTTTCTAAAGAAGCTGACATTTTATTTGAGTCTGTCCCATGTTCTTCTTCTGTAAGGAAGCCCCTGCGAATTATGACCTTGACCAGGTGGGCCCTCATAAAGGATGCCATGGGGTTCAAATTTAGGCAGGGAAAGTAGGCTGTTGAGGGGGAAGGGGATTTAAAAGGCCCTCCTGAATGTCTCTCTTCCTTTCGCCTGCGGTCCTGGTTCCCTCCCATACTATTCTATTTTTTTTGTTATTTAGGTACTTAAAGAACTTTTTAGAGTTGATCTTCCTTTCTATCGCAATCATTTTTTTATTTTCAATTTTTGCTAATTGGATTGCCCTTTTGCAACTTTTGTTACATTCCTTATAATTCTCATACGATGTCTCCGTCCCTTCTGACTTTAAGAATCTAAACACCTTCCTCTTCTTTTCCATTTCCTCTCCTGCCTGTTTATTTAGCCACATTGGTTTAGACTTGTCTCTTTTATACTTATAACCCAATGGTATACACTGATAAGTGTGCTTTTCTAACAATATTTTAAAGACTGCCCTTTTATCTTCCACATTTTTTCCTACAAAATCATCCCAATTTATTCCTTGTAGATTATGCCTCAATTTATTCCCATCTGCCTTTCTAAAATGTAAAGTCTTTGTTGAACCCATGTAATATGTTTTTTGATCATTTACTTCAAATGAGACCATGTATGATAACCGTTTCCCAAATATTCCCAGACTTGAATATTTGGTATTACTTCAACATTGTTTGATATTACCTAATCCAGCATTGCCTCACTCCTGCTTGGTTCCTCAATAATTTGGTTCATGTCATTGTCTTTAAATAACCCCCAAAACCTGCTTCTTTTCGTTGTGATGCTAATCTCATTACCCCAGTCTATGTCTGGATAATTAAAATCCCCCATTATGCAAACATGACCTAATTTAGACGCCTTCTGCATTTGCAAAAGTATTTTAGCTTCCTCAATCTCACAGATATTTGGTGGTTTATAGCATATCTCTACAAACATTTTCTTTATACTTTTACCTCCACTGCTAATTTTTATCCACATGGTCTCTACATTTTCATCATTCCCTTCATAAATATATCCTGTATAATAGGTTTTAGATCCGATTTAACATATAAACATACTCCACCTCCTCTTCTATTTACTTGATTATCCAAACGAGGGAATAATCCTCTAAATTAACTGCCCATGCATGAGTTTCATCCCACCATGTTTCAGTAATGCCTATGATATCATACTCCCTTGTAGCTATTAATTCAAGCTCAACCATTTTACCTGTCAGGCTTCTTGCATTAACAAGCATACATTTAATTTTTTTCCAGTTTGTACTAATATCTTATCTGCTCCTGCCTGTTTACTTCAATTAGATTCAGTCTTTAGAAGTTTTCTACTATTATCTGTATTTAATATGGGTGTCTCCTTTCTTGCCAAACAAACACTTTCTATCTCCATGACCCATAGCTATTTTGTCTAGTTCATCTGTTTCTTGTCCCTGCTCCCTACTTCCCAGTTTAAAATATCCTCCAATCATCTTAACACCCTCCTCCCTAGCACAGAATATCCCTCTTCATTGAGGTGCAGTCCATCACTACCACAAAGATTGCATCTCTCAGAAAACGAATCCCGGTGCTCTAAAAACACAAAAACCTCCTTCCAACACCACTTTCTTAGCCATGCATTAATTTCCCTATTCACTGGTCATCTCTCTGGTATAATGCATGGCACTGGTAGTATTTCAGAACATACTACCTTGGAGGTCCTTTCTTTCAGCAGCGGTCTTCATCCCTGATTTTTTTTTAGTACCCTCCATCTTTCTCTAACTCTGTAATTGGTGCCAATGTGTACCAAGACCGCCGGGTCAGTCCCAGCCCCTCCCACCAATCTGTTTATTTTATATTAATTATCTGACCAGCAATGTGCCAAACTCGAGCCCTCAGAAGACCACACACTTTTCGGTTCATGTGATTATGGCAACAGATTGCTCTATCTATCCTTCCTAATAATGGAGACCCCTAACACCACAACCTTTCTTGGTCTCCGAGTATCCTGAGTCCCCTCTGTGCTGGAGGAACTAGTCCCCTGGCTGCTAGAGTAATCAGTCTTCCCCAGCTTTGCCATTCCTGCCCTGACACTCCCAATATCTTCACTCAATATGGCAAATCTATTGGGATGGGTCAGCTCAGAACTGACCTGCCTCTTCCCCCTTCTAACTGTTACCTAGCCACCTACCTGTTCCTCACTCACAGCTTCACCCTCTGCACCACTAGTCCCAGCCAGGGCCTGCTCAGTGAGCTCTAAACTTCTTTCAAAATTGTCAATGTCCCTCAATATTGCAAGTTGCCTCTTCAGATCAGCAATCTGAGACTCCAAAGAGACCACCTGCTCACACTTCCCACAGCAGTGTGCTCCCTGGAAAAGCGGCTCCAGGTGCCCATACATGTGGCAAGATGTGGCATTCTCAATCCTGCTCATTGTTGCACTATGGAGTATAAAGTGTTAACAATTTACTGTAATTCTATATACGTACCTTGTTTCACAGCTTCCTTGTTTCCACTTCTTCTATTTCTAACTCCACACTTAATATAAACCACACTTGAAATTAAGCAGTAATCCAGTCACACAGATTAGGACACGCAAGCTCAAGATTCGTTACAAGCCATTGTTATAAAGAGGGACACACACACCAACCTGGTGTTTTAGGTAAGCAATCAACTGACCACACCCACTGCAGGCTCAATCAGGCAGGAGAGGGGGGAAAAAGTTACAAACTTTTCACTCAATTCCCACACAATTAAATATAAATGAACCCACCGTACACTCCCCAAGTTCAGCACCCCTGCTAGTATACACAGCACAGCACTTCCCTCCCGGTTCTAACTCCACACTTAATACAAACAGCACTTGAAATCAAACATTAATTCAGTCACACAGATCAGGACACCCAAGCTCGGGATTCCTTACAAGCCTCTGTTATAAAGAGGGACCCCATTTACTTTATATAAATACAATATATGCCTTACTACGTTAAATAAGACTATTTGCTGCATTTCAATCATACTCCTTTACAGCTGCATTTAGTGAGGAACAATAGGAGGTAAGAAAATCAAATCAAAAGTCTACAGAAAAAAACTAAAATATCTATATACACATTATATTTTTTCACTTTTATCAGTTATTTTAAACTCTAAAATGTTCCCATATTTTCCTGTCTAGAATTAATTGTGGCAAATAATATTTCCAGTCTGATCCATGTATTTGATATTGACCTGACACATTCAACATGACTCAGTGATACCTTCTGCTTTCCAGAGATGAAGGCTAGAAGTTTCACAAATAAACATACACGGGAGTTGAACTAAAGTGTACTTAACTTATTATCCAAATACTGTACAATGCCCAATACATGCCATTTTAATTAGAGCCTAGATAGGCACTTACACTTAATTAATGAAACAAAAGATATATCTTACATCAGGGCCTAATCAATGAACAATTATTTTGCAGCAATATAAACAAAAAATAATTTGACACAGGTTTTCACAATAGTACTCATAATTGGGATCAAATAAATAAAACAAAGGTATTTTGTAAAGGTTACACCTTATTTTTAGGATACCTTATGCCCCATACAATCATTTCACTACCAAGAAACCCCAAGAGCAAAACACTCAATGTGCATGCATTTGTGTTTTTGTTTTCCTACGCTGGATTTGTTCTGTCTTATTTTAACAACTTCCCAGTGAACCTCATAAGCCATATCCTGCAGTTAATGGGCTGTTAAGGTTTTAGAGCTTCTGTAGGTCTACTGTAAATCCCAGATCCTTTCTGCAGCACTGAAAAACCCCAATGAAAATGTTACCCAGGTGATGGAACATGAAACCTTACACCTTACCTTTCCAGGCTAATAAACAGTGCTTGCACTGAAAACAGATGTCAGAGATTTTGATCAGTTCCAAGCACAAACTAAAGTCATAATATCCATTATAAGTGGCTGTAGAGAAATGTGCTTGATTAAAGGAGTGACATACAGAAGGGTTAGAGGTGGAATGTTAGTCTCGCTCGCCCTGAAAGTTAACATGGGGCACTGTATAATGGTGATAGAAATCTTTATACTGTACTTTGAATCTCACCGAGCCCTTTGTTCTTAGAGAAGATAGATGTTACATAGGTGACATTTGATCAAAATAAAATAATACATTTGTATCTAAAAAATTAATTAAATGGAACCAACTAATTTTGACTGCACCCTCTCCCCTTTTCCATTCCCTCTGTATCATTCCCTCGTTGATTATGGACCTATTTCCATTTTAAGCACTGTAGATTTGTAATTGTTTGCCTCGAGTTTTTTTTAGATCCCCTGGACCTTACTCTGTGCTTATCACCTCTCTGATAGAGCAAGCGCCTAAATATTTGTACACTATAATACAAATCTTATCTGAGAAAGCATTGAAATTAATCTAAACGAGTCGTGTGAATGTCTTCAAATTTGCTTTTGCTAATTTGTTTAAGTTTTTTCTTGAATTTGACGCTTTTCTGAAGTTTTCCCACAACTTTCACATTCAGCCTGTACACCTTGTGGTGCAAACCCCTCTAACCTCATACCCATCCCTGCCAACCTCCCTCTTTCTCTTGTACCCTTTGGAATGCCCACTCACCTTCTAATAATTTCCTGTCTATACATGACATATGTTTCGCTCACTCTCTGCTCCTCTGGCTATAACTGAGACTTGTCTCACACAGTTGACTCTGCACTAGAAGCTGCAGTCTATTATGGTGGCCTTTCTTTCTCCTACACTTTGCGCACTGGTGGCAGGGGTGAAAGCGTGGGACTCATCCTCTCCTCAACCTTCTGCTACCGAAACCTTCCTATAGTGCTGCGGCCAAGCTTATTCTAAAGCTTACCCGCATTTTTTCTCGGCTCTTTAATTCTCTCGCCGAAATTGGCCGCGCGCCAGCCGCATCTTGCAGCCGCGCGTGGCTGTTTCTTCAATCAGAGCTAATGGCGCTGAACAATAGAAGCGCCTGCGGCGCCGAGAGAAAAAAAAAAAAGCCCGCGTCTGAATGGGGTTTTAAATTCCCCGCGGAGGCAGCCGCTGTAGTTTTAAGCTGGCCGCCACTGTACCACACGCTCTTTCTTTCCTCTTTGTGGGCATACCCCAGGGGTCTTTTCTGGGACCTCTTCTCTAGGTGACCATATCACATCTCTTGGGTTCAAATATCACCTCTATGTTAATGACACACACATTTACTTTTCAACACCCGACCTTACATTGGCTGTACAGACCAAAGTTTCTGAATATCTTGGCTATATCATCCTCGATGGCCCTCTGCCGATTCAAACTTAACATGTTAAAGACGGAGCTCCTCATACTTCATACCAAGCCTGGTCCTACTGTGCCCTTGTACAATACTGTTGGCAGCACTATCATACATCCAATATGCCCCGGTGTCACATTTGACTCCTCCCTTGCATTCTCATCTCACATTCACAATGTAGCGAAAACCTCATCCATAACATTGCAAAGAAACGTCCTTTCCCGTGTCGCTCTACTGCTAAAACTCTAACGCAGGAAACCAAAATGGAGAAGGGCTGTAACCGAACCGGGCCATTTGCGCATTCCATGTAAGGTTTTGGATCCACTTGTCGCCCTATTACCAGCTGCGGACAAGGTCCCGAGCAGCGACAGAAAGAGGAGTTCCTGGCACTGTCTCCTGGGGGCGGTTAATTTGTTTTATGAGGTGCTCCATACCACTGCAGTGACCGAATGAGAGACTCAGCTGTTGTGGGCAATTCACTGGTCCTTAAAAGATCCCCTTTCTGTCGACATCCAAAGGTTTTTGAGTCCTTGACCAAGCAGTCTGCACGACATGGACAGAAACCAAAGAGACCTGTGTGTAAATTTGAAGAAGGTCAAGATGTCCTAACTAGATGGTCAGATGGATTGTTTCATCTTGGAATTATCAAAAAGACAAATAAATGTAGGCAGAGCTGCTTTATCTTATTTGAAGACAGCTCAAAATCGTGGGTGTTCTGGAAGGACATACAGAGAGGAAAGAATATAAGGACAGCACTCGATTGGAGATAATCAAAGAAAATAAAATGTGTATAAATGGTGCAGAGGGAACAAGGGGGGGACCTCTACCGTCACAAATAGCACTAACATTAAATTTAATGAAAAAATAGCCAAACATAAGAATATACAAAATGGGGGATGTGGGAGTAAGGTGAAAAATGATTTTGTGTGAATGTACCCTTCCCCTTAGGTTTCAGTCAACACCTGGAGTAGTCATTTTTTCCCCGTTACTCCCACATCCTCCATTTTGTATGTTCTTATGTTTGGCTATTTTTACATTAAGTTTTCTTGTTTGTTAATTATCTGATCATCCCATTATTGAGTGCTGGGAACACTCTCCTACTGTCTGTAAATCCACCCTACTTACCACTTGGATTGTAAGCTCTTCGCGGCAGGGACTCCTTTTCCTAATGTTACTTTTATATCATAAAGAACTTCTTACTATTATGTCTTATATTTTGACACGTATATTACTACTGTGAAGTGCAATATAAATAAAGATATACATACATACAGCAAACAAATATATAGGCTTCTCTGGCAGTGAAAAGGTTAAAGTTGTGAGCGCAAAATCATAAGTCATTCTTCTCTGTGCACTGACTAGAAGCTAAAGGGAGACCCCCAGACAGCCTACTACGGGAAATCTTCATAGAAGTAACAGTGCCTAAGTCACAATTATTACTAGCCCGCAACTTTAAAGGTATTTGCTTCAGAACCCCCTGTGCGTTCAGGGTTGGCACTTGGCAGCAGCAGAAGCGGTTACATCACTCGAAAATTACTCAGCCATATGACTAGAAGCTAGACTTGGCTATAAAGCTTTATTTTTTGAGAAAATATTTGCAGATGACATTTAAAACGATTGCACGCGCCAGCGTTTGTCACTTAACATGTCTTTTTAGATGCTCTAAACCAGTGTTTTTTAAACATTCTTTGGGTAATGAACCCTATAATTATATTGTGAAACTCTGAGGAACCCCAACCCTCTCTAATATCGCGTCTGAGATCAGATGTATTGTAAGGAACCCCAACCCTCTCTAATAGCGTGTCTGAGATCATATGCATTGTAAGGAAAGGGCCCCCTGCTTACAGATACCTCTTTGGACTTTGGGGTCATAAGTTGGCCCTTACAAAGGAATAGGATATTTATTTATTTTTGTGTTTCCTTAAACTGTATTGTTTAAAGTGACAGCTGAATAAAAGCCATGGTTTAATTACCCCAAATCTGTCTCCCTGGTTGTACCTCTGCATGTCTCTTACACACGCATATTCATATCTTCGCGACGTGCATATCAAGGAGACAAATGTATTGTTACTACATCGGAATTAAGTCGGGGGTCTCCGGAGCTGACCCGCATTCATTTCAGCTTCAATCCTATGTAATAAAAATACATTGACAGCCGGCTTAATTACCTTAGTGGCTACCCGCGAAGGTAATGAAGGGGTTAAATATCAGTTTAAATATCAAATTAAATATTTGTTGGTGGTAGATTGGATGGGTGAAGCTTGTAATTGCCCCATGGTGGGTGGTTAGGCCTATCGGGAGGTTTGCAGAGGTAGGTAACCTCCATCCTTAGCTTAGCGGTTTCAACCAGTAAGGTAATGAAGGAGTTAACTCCTCCCATTACCCACCCAGTAGGCCTAAACACCCACCATGGGTGGGCCAAATACCACCTTCATATTTGCTCTGGGGTGGGTGTTTAGGCTTCCCGGGAGGAATAAACTGTAAGGTAATGAAGGGGTTAACCCCTTCCGGAAGGCCTAAACACTCGCACACCCACCCTGAGATAACTACCCACTTCACCCATCCCCTTTGACACCAACACCACACAGGAATAGAGAAAGTGCTATTAGCCACAGATAGCAACATTGGCAAGCAATGGCAAGCAATGGCCTCCCAGCAGCCCCACATCCCCCCGCAACTCACACTGTAATGGGAAAAAGGCCTATTAGCCATATCTGGACAATAACGCATTTGTCCATTAAAAATAAAACATTAGCTATTAGCTAGCATATAGTAAATAAAAGGTATACTTACCCCTGCCAGAATGAAGGCCGTCCTCATCCTCGTCCTCCTCGTCTTCCGTGGGTAGCAACAATAATATAAAAAAAAAACTAAGTACAGGCCAGCAACCCCTTAAATACCTTAGTGGTTATTAACCACTGTGGTATTAAGGGGTTAACCACCCCTATCCCCCCAGCTGCCCACCCAGGAGGCCTAACTACCCTCCCCAGGGCAATAATCCCCATCACCTATCTCTCACCACTTCTACCCCCATCACTACACATACAAATGGGCAAAAGCACTATTAGCCAAATTTGGCTAATAGCGCTGTTGTCCATTTGTTTTCAAAATAATTACACAATAAAATCACATTAACATTACAGTACAATACATGACAAAGTAGCCAATAAACCCATCGATTGTCACTGTGATTATCTATGCCCACAATGGAGACACAGACAGCCACAATGGCAATGAATGGGCAACTAAAACAAAAAAAACATAAAATGCGTTACAATTTACAACAAACATTTGCCCAAATTTTTTTAATTGTAAATGTGGTTATCTATACCCTCAACAAGGAGCATAGAGAAACACATTGCCAATCAATGGGCATCCTAAAAAGAAATACACAATTACATAAAATGCTATCAATGTTTCTCTTGCCTTTGCCAGGGTGAAGATTCATCCTCCTAATCCAACTGTTGCACCAACTCTTGACCCACGTAGCAATGATCCTCATCAGCATGATGCGCAGACATCCATGATCCTCAGTTGCTTGCAGAGGAGTCACCAGTGAGGAGATCTTCTTTCTTTCTTCTAATCTTTATTTTCTTCTTTCTTCTCTTTTACAGGTCAAGGAGATCTTGATCCACGATTCTCTTAGGGTCAAATGAGATGTGACAGACCTTATATATGGCCTGTGACGTCACATTTGACTGTCAAATGGAACCATGTGATGGCTTCCATTTTGTTTGCTCGTGACATCTTAAAGGGAGGGGAGCATATGCTACCTGATTGGCTGGCTTCCGTCCCTTTAAGAAGATATCATTAAAAGAAAATGAAAGCCATCACATGGTACTGCCACTAATCGGATTAGCGAATGTACCTTTGACAGTCAAATGTGACGTCACAGGCCTGTCACGTCTCATTTGACCCCAAGAAGATGGTGGATCAACATCTCCCGGACCTGTTAAAAAGAAAAGATTGAAGAGCTACTCACTGGTGACTCCTCTGTAAGCAACTGAGGATTGTGGACTTCTGCGCATCATGCTGATGAGGATCATTACTTCATGTGTCAAGAGCTGGTGCCACAGTTGGATGAGGATGAATCTTCATCCCAGCAAAGTTAAGAGACACACTGACAGTATTTTATTTAACAGTGTATTTTTCTAGGAAGCCCATTGATTAGCACTGTGTTTATCTATGCCCTTTTTTGCTGTTTTTTTTAGGTTGCCCATTCATTGCTATTGTGGCTATCAGTTCCCCCATTGTGGGCATAGATAATCACAGTGACAATCAATGGGTTTATTGCATACTCTTTCATGTATTGTACTGTTATTTCAATTTGATTTTATTGTGTATTTATTCTGTTTGGAAAACAAAAGGGCAACAGAGCTATTAGCCAAATTTGGCTACTAGTGTTTTTGCCTATTTCTATGTGTGGTGATGGGGGTAGAGGGGTGTGGGGGATGGCAATAGTTGCCCTGGGGAGGGAGTTTAGGCCTTTCGGGTTGGTTGCAGTTGGGGGGGGGGGGTGTTAACCCCTTAATTACCGCTAAGGTAATTAAGGGGTTACTGGACAGTAGTTAGATTTTTTATTTTATTTTACCGTTGCTGCCCACTGGAGAAACGGACGGACGAGGAGCACACAGAGGCCGTAGATGAGGACGCCCTTCATCCTGGCAGAGGTAGGTACACCTTTTACTTACTATTTGTTGGCTGGCTAATGTTTACTTTTTAATGGGAAAATGCGCTATTATCCAGATATGGATAATAGGCCTTTTGCCCATTACAGTGTGAGTTGGGAAGGGGGTTGTTGGGTGGCCATTGCTTGCCAATGTTGCTAATCTGTGACTGTTGATGGCATAGATTACCACAGTGACAAGCAATGGATTTAATGTCTAGAGTTTTGTTTTATAGTAATGTATTTTCTATAGTAATGTATTTTAATTTATTGCACTGTAATGATTATTTGAATCGGCAAAAGCGCTATTAGCCATCTTTGACTAATAGCACTTTGCCCATTCCTGTGTGGTGTTGGTGGGAGAGGGGGTGGGTAAAGGGGGTAGTTGCCCCATTGTGGGTGTTTAGGCCTTGTGGAAGGGATTGACCCCTTCATTACTTTAGCGGTTAATCCCTCCCAGGAGGCCTAAACACCCACCCTGGGGCAACTATGAAGGTGGTATTTGGCACCGAAACAATTGCAAGCTTACAGTTGGTGAGAATGTAGAATTATACATTGTCACATGCTTTACATAAAAAAATAGGGAAAAAAATAAAAGAAAGTTTGAACGTAGTATTGCTGCTTAAAGAAAGTATTACAAAAAAACTGCTAGAGAAACATTTCATATACAATGTGTCATCTATCTCCTCCATAACCCTCCCACTGATCCACATTCTCCATAGCATCTGCATCCAATGATAATTCAACAATAGGCTACGGCCCCAGTCTTGCCTGGCGGCACGTGCACAGTTGAAAGCCGCATCGTGCGGTCTGTAGGAGGAGCAATGGTATGCGCGGGGCGGGGCCATAATGGGGGGCATGGCCATGACGGGGCATATCTGCCCATCCGCGCCGACACGTGATCGCGGCACGGGAAGACAAAATTCAAGTCTTCCCTGCCAGCGTATGCGTCATCACGCTTGCGCACACACACACTGTGGTGTGCGGCCACTGGGGACTCAGCCGTAGGGTATCTATTATTAATATTATCATTTGTTTATCAACCAAGAATATCTTTTGCAGCATAGTACAATGGTGTCAGAGGATGATAACAATACAATATCAACATTAACAGTGGTTGACAAATCACCAAAAAATCTACTCGCCACACAAAAAAATCTACTCGCCACCTAGTACCAAACGTGTGCTGCTTGGGCCAATATTTACTCGCCCGGGGGTTAAATCCACTCGCCCGGGGCGAGCAAATGTATAGGTTTGTCGAACACTGAACATTAACATACACTGATACATTAGGTGACAATATCCCTGCTCCAAGGCACCTACAATCTTCAAGGAAAGGAGAATAGCAACATAAGGTAAAGAAGGAGAATACGTTTGATGTGTTTCTGAAAGCTGATTGCTATGAAGCTGTGAGATGTTCATAGCTATATAGCAGATGACTGGTGTTATGGTAGAGGCAAGAGGTAGAAGATTGAGGCTTTCAGGTGGATGATGCATAACCTTCCTTAAAGAAATTAGTTTTAGGTCATGTTTAAATGTGTGACAAGTAAGGAATTCCATAAGTGTGGCACAGTCTGGTTGAAGTAGGAGGCCAAGGGCAAAGGAGAGGACATGTGGGGGAGTAACTAGAGAGGAGCTCTGAGATTGATTGATTTATTTATTTATAAAATGTTTTACCAGGAAGTAATACATTGTGAGTTACCTCTTGTTTTCAAGTATGTCCTGGATGATGCACGGAGGGGCCACATTGAAAAGAGCTCTGTATGTGGGGACGCGAATCTTACATCTAATTCAGGATAATATTGGTAGTCAGTGTAGAAACTTGCTCAGAGGGGAGATAGAGAGGAGCGGTGTGTGACTAAAAGTATGGCAGCAGAATTTACATTGGACTGGAGGGTGAATAGACAGGAAAGACCAACTAGATGGAGATTACATTAGTCATGGTAGGATATTATGAAGGCGTGGATTAGGATTGGTGGACTCTGGGGAGACAAAGGGGTGGATTGTGACAATATTGCTTTGGTGGATACGGCACAATTTGGCGAGAGACTTTACGTCTGGGATGAAGGAGAATGAGGAATCAAAGATGCCTCTTAGACAATCGATCCTGGATTATTGAAGCAACGGTGGTGTCACTAATGTTTATAGTGAATGTCAGTGTAGGGATGGAATTGATAAGATGAGAAGTTGTGTATTGGCATATTCAGTTTGAAGTATCAGTGAAATGGTGACAATTGGATACATAGTTATGGAGGGAGGGAGAGAGAGAGAGAGAGAGAGAGGTCTGGAGATGGCAGATTGATTTGGGTATCATCAGCATAATAAACAGTCTCCAAAAACATACATTGTAAACTCATCTGGGCAGAGACCGTCCCTGTGAAACTCCAATACACTTCGTACCCTGCACTATGCTGTAATGGTGAAGCGCTTTGCGTCCCATTGGGAGAAAAGCACTATATGAAATACAGTTATTATAATAATTTTTGTTATTATAAGGATGCTATTGAAAACCATAAGAGTGGAATGTTTCACCAAATTAAGAAGTATACAGGGAGACAAAGAGAGGTCCAAATACAGATCCCTGTTGGACATCAACTGAAAGTGGGAGTTGAAAGGAGGAGGTACCAGCAAAGGAAACTAGGAAGAAATGATTAGACAGATAGGAAGTGAATAAAGAGAGCAGTGTTATGGAGACCAGAAGATTGGAGAGCATAATTTACAGTGGTAGAGGCAGCAGAGGAGTAGAATAGAATGAGTAATGAAAAGTATCCTGTATACCGTTAAATGGGGATTGGCTATTTTTAGGGGCAGTCTGTGTCAGAATCCAGACTGCAGTGTGATGAGGAGTGAGTTAGAAAACAGAAAATCTAGCATTGTCCTTGTAGTTTTAAGGCAACAGGGAGGAGTATAAGGCTGTGATTATAGTGCAGGCACGAGTTCGCGTGATGGAGCACAAGCAGTCTCGCGCGCCTATCGCCCGAGCGATCCTGGTTCACCCTTGTTGGCTAAATCCCTCACGTGATGCGGCCGTCACGTGAAAAAACAAAATGATTTGTCTTTTGAAAACGCGCACTATGGCCAACCTGATAGAGGTGCTGTATGTTGTTCGAGTCGCACGCTCTATAATCGCGGCCTAAGGCAGTAACTGGAGAGAGAGGCCGGATCAAGAAGTTTGACTTAGAACGCGCGTGCTTGGCACACACACCCTGTTTTAGCTAGTTGCACTTCTATATTTATAGTAACTGTGAATTTCTAATGTGTGTGTCTGTGTCTCTCTGTGTGTGTGGTCTCCGCTGGGGTTTCTGCTGCGCATGCGCCCCGAGCCAGCGTGCGGCCTCTTTTGCCCGCCGTGACACACGCCGATGGCTTCTTTTGCCCACAGTGACGTCACTTCAGTCACTCTACTCCCGTCACCATTAAGGTAATTTGTGCCAGCAAAATTTTTGTAGCGTGCCAGAAAAGATGTTTCACTTCAAAAATGTCAAATGTACCTTATTGTAGAAATGGCGGATCAGCTGCAGCGGCGGGTCCATGTGCAGCCGAACGCCGGGGGTCATTTGGTCACGGCAAAATGGGCACAACCAAATGTCCCATTCAGCTCCTTCCCCCCGCCTCTTTTTTTACAAACATATTAGAAATAGTTGCATGAACATTCTTCCTACTGTGCGGGACATTTTCCAGAGGTAGATAATGTAGTATTCCCATAATACTCCCATAGTAGTCCAGTTAAATGTATAAAAGATAACTCAACATCTTTTGCTTTTAACACGAAACACTTGGCCCATGCAAAATGCTTATTTAGAGAGAGAGAAAATACGAAGGTTGTACAAAACCCTCTGATTTGTTTGGATAGCCTTCTAGAAGGATTTAGCATTGCTAAATGTCATTGCTATTTCTATTTACAACAGAGAAAAGAGATTCTCTCTTTGTAAGGAAGGGCTACAGCAGAGCTGAATCAAAACCATATAGAAAGGGATTGTGAGGAGGTCTTTGTATGCTTAAGGATACCAAGTTACACTGCAATCAATAACAAAGCAAGAGCTAACACTACAGCACTTCTAAGGGTTCAGATGATAAGGACTCCTCTTTGGTTACCTAAATCCAGCCAATCTCTGGCTTTAATCCACCACACAAAAGGCTTTAAGCAGTAGAGATAATTAAAGCTTCAGCATCACGTGTATTAAAAAAAAAAATAGATTTTTTTCCAAAACGTTAGTTTCCCATTTTGCATTCTTAAATAGGAAACAGCAGTTCTCTCATTTGGAAAAATATTGATCCAAAACAATATTTTCAGCAACTTGTTAAATATGAACTTTTCAGAAATGCGTAATTAGTCCGCCATGATCAGCAAATGTTGCTGCTATGAACACTTAGGCCTGGTCCGCACTGGCTGCTGCAGCGCTGGCTGCTGAGGGACAAGAGCCGCCTCTCACTGGAGCCGGGGCCGCCGCCGCGCGGCGAGTTTATCTTCCAGACCTGAAAATTGAGATGGACACGGGTGACAAAGCGCTAGGCCACGCCCCCCCAGCGGTTCATTCTGACTGAGCCACTACTTGAGCAACCTGTGCTGAAGCAGGGATATGCCTAATACCCGGCCTGTTGGTGGTATTTGAGGACTGGAGTCAGCCACACCTAACTTGGCACCTAAAATCCATGTTCAAGTAACATGACCTCAATAATCTTAATAATGAGTTATATATTAGTTAATAGTTATATTAAATCCTTTGATGATATAATTGATATCATCATGGGATTTCAAGGCACAGGTGAAGTAATATTGCATTAAGAAACTGACATTTGTTTTGAAATAACAACTAGTTCTACTACTGTATACTTCCCTTCTATATAAGCCAACTGAAGAAAATGGCATAAAAATATATCGACACAAAAATGTGACACACAGCAAAGTGAACATGTTCTTACATTTCTAATCTTCCACTTGGGTCACAGTTACAAATAAAACACTGGTTCGTGCCCAGGAAGAAACATTATAAGGCTGCTTTCAAACACTTTAGACATATCAATAATGTGATACATAAGAACAAGGTAACAAAGTTGATTAGGAAACTCAGAACGGCACACAGGAACTGAAATCTAAGCACCGAGATATCACGCACCAGAGACAAAAAGGAAATATAAACTAGTACTAATGTGAAAAAGATAAAGAGAGAATGAACCTTTCTGTTCTCCCTGTAATAATTTGACCTGCTGTGTGACCTAAGGATCTTTGGCAAAGAGAAAGACTTAACCTCCAAGATCTTTCTCTGTGCTACGCTGTTGTTTCCTGTTCCTCATCCCAAAATTAAATAGCGCTTGAGCTGGTGTTTTATGTGATTTAAAGAGCAGCTGAAAATTCTTGAAGACCTGACTATGTTACCATGAAAGGCAAGAATGTCTGAAAATATCTGAGAAGCATCACACGTTAAAATTCAACTAGTGTATTGACTGGCCAGGCCCTACAAATAAGTGTTTATTAAGTATAACCATGTGTGTAGCTTGCTAGGACTGTGCCAATTTATAACTTTATAAACAATGTATTAGGGTACATGGCTTCCATATGAAGATGTAACCTGTGAGATTATTAAATACTATATGTATGTATGTCTTAATTTATATAGCGCCATTAATGTACATAGCGCTTCACAGCAGTAATATACATGACAATCATATAAATAACAAATAATATAAAAAACACATAATGGGCACAAGTGCTTCAGACGTAAAAGTAACATTTAGGAAAAGGAGTCCTTGCTCCGAAGAGCTTACAATCTAATTTGTTGATAGGAAGAATGTACAGAGACAGTAGGAGGGCGTTCTGGAAAGTGCGTCTGTAAGTGGCCACGGTTTATGTATGAGGTGTTAATTATCAGCCATGGAGCTACTCATATGCTTCCTTAAGCAGATGTGTTTTGAGGTGGGTCTTAAAGGTGGATAGAGAGAGTGCTAGTCGGATATTGAGGGGAAGGGCATTCCAGAGGTATGGGGCAGTCAGTGAGAAGGATTTAAGGCGAGAGAGGGCTTTAGATACAAAAGGGGTAGGGAGAAGACATCCTTGAGCAGAATGCAAGAGTCGGTATGTGTATAGCGAGAAATTAGGGCTGAGATGTAAGGAGGAGCAGAAGAGTGTAAAGCTTTAAAAGTGAGGAGGAGAATCAGGCATACACAAAGACAGCAGCAGCGTTAGCTAAGCCACACTACTCGAGGGACAGAGGGACAACCAACTGGTAGACATCTGTAGGATACTCCACCCATTGGATAGGGATTACACCTTCTTCTCGCACCCACACTCTAGCTACAGCAGAATCAATTACTTCTTCATATCGAGCAGACTGGTCCCGAAGATCTCCCACGCTGCGATCCATGATATTTCATGGTCAGATCATGCACCAATAGAGCTAAGGTGCGCCCAAATCAACCTAGACAGACCTGGAGCCAGAGACATAACATAAAACACAGACAGGGCTCAGTTTTTAGCACATCTAGTGAGACTCATACACGGTACAGTGCCTAAATATATATGGAATAACTAATAAGTAAATGGTCTTTTAGTTTGACATTTTTGGCCAAAATTGTTGTAAGCCCCTGAGCCAACGCCAAGGCAGACCACATATCAGGGGTCCCTAACGCTAATATAAATTCTTAATAACCTGTTTAATAACAGGAAGAATGATTTATAGTAAATCTGTCAATATTAGCTGTAAAGTTCTGTCTGACTGAAGCTTTTATTAACCTGTACATTACCAGGAAAAGCACTCTGTATTAGAGATGTCTCAGCCAAACTGCAAGCCAAAGTTCTGTCTGACTGAAGCTTTTATTAACCTGTACATTACCAGGAAAAGCACTCTGTATTAGAGATGTCACAGCCAAACTGCAAGCAGGCAAGTTCCCCTGAGTGGAAGATGCTATGGAGTGAGCCCATAACCATTTAAATGTGGGAGGGGGTGAGCTTAAATTAAGTAGGAGGTTGCCAACCTCCAATCAGCTATGACTAGCTGGACATGAATTGTAAAACATACTGGACACCTAACAAGCTCCAATTAAACCCCCAAAATACCCACAACATATATATAAGCATATGAGTGTCAGAAGAGTGCTACTGAGCTGGCAATTGCATTAAAACCAGAGACATAACATAAAACACAGACAGGGCTCAGTTTTTAGCACATCTAGTGAGACTCATACACGGTACAGTGCCTAAATATATATGGAATAACTAATAAGTAAATGGTCTTTTAGTTTGACATTTTTGGCCAAAATTGTTGTAAGCCCCTGAGCCAACGCCAAGGCAGACCACATATCAGGGGTCCCTAACGCTAATATAAATTCTTAATAACCTGTTTAATAACAGGAAGAATGATTTATAGTAAATCTGTCAATATTAGCTGTAAAGTTCTGTCTGACTGAAGCTTTTATTAACCTGTACATTACCAGGAAAAGCACTCTGTATTAGAGATGTCTCAGCCAAACTGCAAGCCAAAGTTCTGTCTGACTGAAGCTTTTATTAACCTGTACATTACCAGGAAAAGCACTCTGTATTAGAGATGTCACAGCCAAACTGCAAGCAGGCAAGTTCCCCTGAGTGGAAGATGCTATGGAGTGAGCCCATAACCATTTAAATGTGGGAGGGGGTGAGCTTAAATTAAGTAGGAGGTTGCCAACCTCCAATCATTCTTCCTGTTATTAAACAGGTTATTAAGAATTTATATTAGCGTTAGGGACCCCTGATATGTGGTCTGCCTTGGCGTTGGCTCAGGGGCTTACAACAATTTTGGCCAAAAATGTCAAACTAAAAGACCATTTACTTATTAGTTATTCCATATATATTTAGGCACTGTACCGTGTATGAGTCTCACTAGATGTGCTAAAAACTGAGCCCTGTCTGTGTTTTATGTTATGTCTCTGGTTTTAATGCAATTGCCAGCTCAGTAGCACTCTTCTGACACTCATATGCTTATATATATGTTGTGGGTATTTTGGGGGTTTAATTGGAGCTTGTTAGGTGTCCAGTATGTTTTACAGACCTGGAGCGAATTGGAAACTCAATGAATCTATTTTAAAAGTCCCAGAGATTTCTCAATTGATCAGTAAGGAGATAGATCAATTTTTTAGTTTAAATAATGGCAGCGTTGAATCTCAGACCACCTTATGGGAAGCATATAAGGCTACCCTAAGAGGCCCCCTAATTAGTATAGCGGCTAAAAGGAAACAGGAGAGGAACACAAAAATAGTCAGTCTACAGACTAAACTGAAGGAGCTCTCCACTAAACACAAACAAGGGGTAAACCCAGTCATCCTTAAAGAGCTAAAGAATATCAAAATTGAGATAAACCTGCTTGCAACCTCCCAGGCTGCTAATTCACTGAATTCGTCAAAGAGGAAGTTTTATGAGAAAGCAAACAAGCCAGATACTCTGCTAGCAAACACACTGAGAAATAGAAACCCAAAGTACAACATTCAGGCGTTATTGGCTGGCGCACGGCCACGTTCGGCGCCGGCCCATAATGATGCGCGGAGCAAGACAGGCAAAAGTTAGAATAGGATGTGCCGGCTCAGTATATTGAAATGAAATCTGATGTTTTTTTAATTTTTATTTGGTTGGTAGCCTAGCCGCATCTTCCCCTCCCCCTTCCTTTCCCCTCGCGACCCCCCCACACACACAATCACACCACACATTCAATCACAAAACATACACATATCACTATACATATATATACACACACACACATATCACTATACATATACATATACACACACACACACACACACACACACACACATATATATACACACACACACACACACCACTATACATATATATATATATATATATATATATATATATATATATATACATACATACATTATTTATATATATATATATATATATATATATATATATATATATATATATATATATATATACATACAGTGTTCGACAAACCTATACATTTGCTCGCCCCGGGCGAGTGGATTTAACCCCCGGGCGAGTAAATATTGGCCCAAGCAGCATACGTTTGGTACTAGGTGGCGAGTAGATTTTTTTGTGTGGCGAGTAGATTTTTTGGTGATTTGTCAACCACTGTGTATATATATATATATATATATATATATATATATATATATATATATATATATATATATATATATATATATATATATATATATATATATATATATATATATATATATATATATATATATATATATACACATACATACATACACCACTATACATATACACACACACATATATATCACTATACATACACACACACACACCACTATACATATATATATATATACACACACACATCACTATATACACACACATCACTATATATACACACACACATCATTATACACACACACACCATTATACACACACACACACACGCACATCATTATACACACACACACACACATTATACACACACACACATCATTATACACACACAATCATTATACACACACACATCATTATACACACACACACACTCACACACACATCATTATACACACACACACACACACACACACACACACACACACACACACACACACATCATTATACACACACACACACATCATTATACACACACACACACACATCATTATACACACACACACACACATCATTATACACACACATACACACACATCATTATACACACACACACACACACATCATTATACACACACACACATCATTATACACACACACACACACACACACACCTCTCTGTACTGCTTGCTCGGCTCCCCAGCTTCTGAGCAAAGGAGGAGTAAAGCCAGGAAGAGGAGGGCTTGTGTCTGTGTGCAGAGGGACGCCCCGCCCCCTCTGCAAGCACGGGGAAACACAGCAGCACGGATCTTCTCCCTGCCACTGCTCTGCTCTGCACTTTGCTGGCGTATAAGACGACCCCCGACTTTTGAGAAGATTTTCCAGGGTTAAAAAGTCGTCTTATACGCCGGAATATACGGTATATAATGGAGAGAAAGTGGCACATAGTGACAGTACAAAAATGGCTCTAAAGGTTTTTCTAGCGAGCTCAAGCCTTCCAAAATTGAACAGACTGGAGGAAGAGATTATGGGGAAAGAGTTCACAATGGATGAACTAACACAGGTGATCAAACACCTAAAGCCATCTAAGGCACCGGGCCCAGGTGGCTTTTCCAACCTAAACTACAAGAAATGTTTCAAACTCCTGGCCCCATACCTTCTGCGGATGTTTAATGCCATGCTAGCGGGGACTTAATTCCCGGAAAACATGCTCCAGGTGTCCATCTCATTGATTTACAAGCAGGGGAAAGATCCATTAGACTGCAAAAGTTATAGACCAATTTCCCTAATAAATTCAGATATAAAAATGTATGTTAAAATACTGGCCAACAGATTAAGTCATATCCTGCCTAGACTAATACACCCAGATCAAGCCGGATTTATTAAGGATCGACAAGCAGCAGATAACATGGGACGAATCATTGATCTGATGCCAATGCAAAAAAGATACAAGTTATGGTGATAAGTCTAGATGCAGAATAGGCATTTGACAGGATTGACTGGCCATACTTAAAGGCCACACTTGGAGCTTTTGGTTTCGGGGATATAATTTTGAGGGCAATCCTAGCACTGTATTCTGGTCCGGCTGCAAGTGTAGTTCATCAGGGCTTCCCATCAGATCTTTTCAAAATTAAAAGTGGCACAAGGCAGGGGTGCCCCCTGTCGCCCCTCCTGTTTGCCTTATGTATGGAGCCACACGCTTCTCAGATAAGGCTTAACCCAGATATTTCGAGAATAGAAATCAACCAACATACAAAAAGTAGCACTTTACGCAGATTACGTCTTTCTGACTTTATCTAGACCCCTCACTTCTCTACCGAATCTGTTCGACTTGTTAGGGAAATTTAATAAAATATCAGGCTTCCAGATTAATCAAACAAAATCACAAGGTCTAAACATAAATCTTCCAAAGGAGATGGAAAAATTAATAGTGATCAACTTTAATTTTAATAGGCAACATAAGGATATCAAATACCTTGGGATACATATCAAAAAGATTTTAAGTCTCTTTATAAGGCAAAATACCCCAAACTATTACACAAATTGAGAAAGGACCTTAGAATATGGTCAACCTATAGTATTTCCTGGATTGGAAATATCTATAGTGTCAAAATGAATTTACTACCATGTATCCTATACTTATTCCAGACTGTACCAGTGCCACTGAGACTGAAGGACATACTCTCGCTTCAGTCTGTGTTTTCCAAGTTTATCTAGGGAGGTAAAAAAACGAGAGTGAAAGGAAACATTTTATTAAAACCATCCATGAAGGGGGGGCTGGCAGTACCTTGCTTGTTGTCCTACAAGAAAGCGGCACAATTATGCCAAATTTCCCAATGGCAGGTGGACCCAGCATTGAAAAGATGGGTGGCATTGGAGAGAGAGGTTTGCTCCCCATTGGAGATAAACAATCTTATTTGGTACCCAAAAATAGCACTAAACCTCCGCTGTCCTCAATTACCAATTCATTGTCCATTTGGGAGACCACTACATTTAAAAGCTCCTTGACCACCAAAAACTCTTTGATGTCCCCTCTATGGGACAATCCAGATTTCGCTCCAGGATTGATTAGTGCCGACTTTTCAATTTGGAAACAAAAAGGCTTTGTTAGACTTAGAGATCTGGAGGGAAACAATGGCATCAAATCATTTGAACAAATCAGAGCGGATAAAAACACGCCCCATTCAGAATTCTTTTGATACCTCCAGATTAAGCATTTTTTAACAAACACACCCCCCACCCCCCATTGACTAAATTTGAAAAGCTCTGTCTTACAGAAACAGATACCTGTGGACTCACATCGCAAATGTATAGAGAGGTAACCGGTTCCAGCTCAGAAGTTACACATAAATTAAAGTTACATGTCACAGTGGGAGGCGGATCAGGGTGCGGTTCTGGAAGAGGAGGAATGGACTGCGATCTTCACGGCGGCATCCAAGAGCTCAATTTGCACGACACCGAAGGAGAACGCATATTAAGTATTAATGAGATGGTATCTCACCCCACTAAAATGATCTAGATTTTTACCGGGATACTCCCTGTTGTGCCAGAGACAATGTGGAGAATCACATGACCTGTTGTTCATGCTGTGACCCTGCCCTCAGATCGCCCCTTTATGGGAAAAAATTAAAGATTGGCTCCAGAGGATTTTTGACCTCACAATCCCAATGGACCCATGGCTATTTTTACTAAATAGACCGACACCGGGCCTAGCCAAAGTAGAAAATAAATTAGTTGCACATCTTGCAACGGCGACGAGATGCGAGATCGCAGAATTATGGAAACAGAAAGAAATTCTATCGATTCCTAAGATTTGGGACAGAATTTGGTTTGTGCGCCAGATGGAGAAATTAACAAGTTTAGTTAATGACACTGGCGTAAATTTTCTAAAAATCTGGACACCCTGGTTGGCACAGACAGACATCTAGAGATGACCACAATTTGGCTATGATAGTTCTGGATGCGTTCTCCTTCAGTGAGTGAAATGTAAGTGGGCTTGATGGGATTCAGGATACATTCAGGAATAGGGAGGGAGTGAGGCCATACAGGAAGTAGACAATGGGGTGGCACTCGAGACTGATCAGAATAAAACAAAATAAAATTAATTAACACAATATCTCACTGACTAAGATACCACAAAAGAGAGTCACCAGGAGGAGGAGAAGAGCCCCCAAACTTTGTTTTATGATTTCTGTCTGACTGATTGCTACTAATGTATTACAATGGTTATTAAGAGAAACAATGGATGTAAGCTATGTTTTTGTTTACCGTAAAAACCAATAAAAACTTAAGTTACAAAAAAAAAAGTGAGGAGGAGAATTGAGTGTGTGATACGGGATTTGATAGGAAGCCAGGAGAGGGATTTCAGCAGGGGAGACGCAGAGACAGATTTAGGAAATAGTAGAGTGATTCTGGTAGCAACATTTAGGATAGATTGTAGAGGAGACAGGTGAGAGTCAGGAAGGCCGGACAGCAGGAAGTTACAGTAGACGAGACGGGTAAGAATGAGGGTCGGTGTCAGAGTTTTTGCAATTGAACAACAGAGGAAAGGGCGTATCTTGGTAATATTGCAGAGGGCCAGGTTTGTGAGGAAGTATGAGGAGCTCTGTTTTTGCCATGTTAAGTTTAAGTCAGCGTAGGGCCATCCATGATGATATAGCCGAGAGACATTCAGAAACTTTAGTCTGTACAGCAGGTGTAAGGTCTGGGGTAGAAAAGAACATTTGTGTGTCATCAGCATAGAGGTGATATTTGAACCAAAGAGATGTGATTAGGTCACCTAGAGAGATTGTGTAAAGAGAAAAGAGAAGGGGTCCAAGGACAGAGCCCTGGGGGACGCCCACAGAGAGATTGATAGAGGAGGTGTTAGCAAAAGAAACACTGAAAGTACGATGGGAAAGGTAAGCCGAGATCCAAATGCTTTGTTACAAATGCCAAAAATATGGAGAATGTGAAAGAGAAGAGGGTGGTCCACAGTATCAAATGCTGCAGAGAGGTTTTGTAATATGAGCAGAGTGTAATGACCTCTGTCTTTAGCAGCATGGAGGTCATTAGTTATTTTAGTGAGGGCTGTTTCAGTGGAGTGAACAGTGCGGAAACCAGATTGATGAGAGTCTAGGAGAGAATAGGAAGGGAGAAAATGGAGCAAGCAAGAGAATACAAGACGTTCAAGGAGTTTAGAGGCAAAAGACAGGAGGGAGACAGGCCGATAGTTAGAAAGACAGGTAGGGACAAGCTTGCTGTTTTTGAGTAATGGTATAACTGTTGCATGTTTGAAGGAAGAGGGAAGGTACCAGAGAAGAGGGGGTAGTTAAAAATGTGTGTGAGCGTAGGGATTATAGTAGGAGCAAGAGGCTTTAGGATATGGGAGGGAATATGGTAGAGTGAGAAGAGGAGATCAGCAACGACTCATTTTCCTCTGTGACAGTGGATAAAGAGTCAAGGAATAAAGGAGGAGAGTTAAGAAGAGGTGTAGGATGGGAGGAGGATACAGAGGGGATGGCCTGATGTATGGATTCCACTTTTTCCTTGAAATAGTCGGATAACCGCTAAGGTTATGAAAGGGTTAAATAGCAGGCACTGGTTTGTTGTTGGTACAGGGGGTGGGTGAAGCTTGTAGTTGCCCTAGGGTGGGTGGTTATGCCTACCGGGTGGTAGCAGCAGGGGTTAATCACTTCATTACCATAATGGATACCACTGCTATGGCAATGATGGTGTTAACTCATCCCGCAACCTTCCTGGTATGCCTAACCACCCATCCTTGGCCAAGTACCCCCATTCACCCATCCCCTTTGCCCCCAATAAACCAGGAACTGTGGCTTAACCCCTTCATTGCCTTAGCAGCTAGCCGCTACAGTAATGAAGCTGCTTTAATATGAATTTTAATAATAGAGTATGGAAGCATGGGGTCTCCTGAGCTGAACCGCATTAATTTCAGCTCCGGAGACACCCTGCT
Source organism: Ascaphus truei (assembly GCF_040206685.1). Taxonomy (NCBI): domain Eukaryota; kingdom Metazoa; phylum Chordata; class Amphibia; order Anura; family Ascaphidae; genus Ascaphus; species Ascaphus truei. Next base: position 80,649,304 of record NC_134483.1, read on the forward strand.
TCCCGAGTTACAGGCCCCGGTATGGGGTGCCGGCATCCCCCTGCAGTATTTAAATCTCCCGGTCACGTGGGTCAGGACGCGGGAGAATTTAAACATGGTGGGGATACCGGCACCACATAACGGGGCCTGTATCTCTGGAAGCAGGGGGGCCCCGAGGCTGAAATCAATGCGGTTAGGCTCCGGAGACTCCCTGCTACAATACTCTATTATTAAAATTCACATTAAAGCAGCTTCATTACCTTAGCAGCTAGCCGCTACGGTTAATTAAGCTTTTCTGTATTTTATTTTAATAACAGTGTATTGTAGCAGGAGTCTCCTGAGCTGAACTGCATTCATTTCAGCATCGAGACCCCCTGCTTCTGACTTACAGGCCCCGGTATGGGGTGCCGGCATCCCCATGCTTTGTTTAAATTTCCTACGTCACGTGACCAGGAGATTTAAACAATGTAGGGAGATACCGGCACCCCGTACCGAGGCCTGTAACTCGGGAAGCACGGTGTCTCCGGAGCTGAAATCAATGCAGTTCAGCTCAGTAGACCCCCTGCTACAATACACTGTTATAAAAATTAACATTAATACTGCACGATCGCCTGTAAGAGCTGTGCACGGAGATGCAGCTCTCTCCGTGCAACTCTTCTAGGTTACAGGTTACAGGTTACAGGTTACAGGTTAAGCAAACACAAGTTGTGCGATAACACTTGAAAAAAAAAAAAGTTGTGCGTTCTTGCATTTTTTTACTGAACTTTTCAAAAATGTGATTATTCTGTCGGCTTCAGTACATGGGGCAGGGTGAACGGTGTGTTACCAAAAAAATAAAGATTTAAAAAACAAAAAACTAAATAAAAGTAAAAAGGAGATTCACAAAAAAAATTTAAAAAAATAATGTAACGGAGAGAAATTTAAACCGATTATTCTTACCGTTTCTACGCCCTTTTTTTATAGTGCAGTAAGACAATGCAAAATCGCTTGGCAATGCACTTAAGTTGTCGAAGTTTCGTGAATAAGCCCCACTGAGTGCTCATTTGCATGTCATTACCCAGAATCCCTGGCTGCAGTGGAAGCCTTGTATGCTGTGTGATAATGGGGTAAGGCAGACAGGTAGAAAAGCCTCCTACATGAACTGCAGGGGAGATCTCTTAAGCAGAGAGGGACTGTATTGCCAGCAAGAGACTCACAGAAACATTGTCCTGAGCACAGAACGATTAGCAAGATCTCTATTCCAGGGCACAGCAGACCCTGGAACCTGTCAGAGTGGCCCCTCAACGGACACCAACCCAGACCTAGAGACTGACATAAAGGGCCCCCTGCTTACAGGTACCTCTTTGGACTTTGGCGTCATAGGTTGGAAAGAGGCTTATCCTGCCAGCCCTGCAGAGAGGGACCGGGGAAGTAAGTTATCCCTTACGAAGGGATAGGATGTTTATTTATTTTTGTATTTCCTTAAACTGTATTGTTTAAAGTGACGGACTTGTTAAAAGCCGTGGTTTCATTTCCCCTAATCGGTCTCCCTGGTTGTACCTCTGCACGTCTCTTACAGTACCCGTATATTATAATACAATAAGGGTTATAACTGTGTGATTCTGGATGTCGGTGTTTATTTTTTTTGTTTGTTTTTCAGGTGTTTTTATTTTACTGTGCTTATCAATGTTAGCAATGGGGTGGGGGGGGGGGGGGGAATGACACTCGTCTTGGTCACCTTTGTGCCCTACTTGGGGCTGGGTTACTAACAAAGGTGGAATTCAATCTGAAATGAGGCTTAATTTCCGTTTTTTATCAGTGCAGTCACAGTGCAAGATGATCCATTTTGGTGGTGTTTTCCGGTTAAAACCTAAAACTGGTATCAATATGTATAAAATGCATATAAAATGTGTAAATATTTTCAAAGTTCAAAGTGTGAATTGCACTATGCAAATAATGTTATTGATTGATTTTACACTTTTTGTTCTCCAAATTTTATGCAACTTTTATCGTAAAAAATAAAAATAAACTGTCCGTGAAAAGGTTTGCTGGCTCTACACTTCTTTGAGACGTGATTTGCTAGCACAGAATCACGACTTTGAGCACTACAATTTTCTAATGAAAATATATAAGAAGCTAGAGGAGGCGGTCTACCTTAAAAAGGTAAGTGTCTTTACACATTTACTTTCCAATATGGCAAAAGCACACACCACACGAGGAATATTAATCCAGGCTCTAGCCTTCCTTTTGAACTGGAGAATTATTCAGTTTGCGCATGTTTTGCTCCTATAAAAACCTCAATAAAAAAATTGCAAGCATTTTTTCAAATGCAAAAATGCAGACTGCTCCACTGGCCTCTCTCCATGGTTTGGGAAAGAAATGAGTGAATGTTATACCAGACATCCTACCCTAGAGCCTCAAAACATATTTCCCCAGCACAATGTTAGAATGTTAGGATTTTACGACTCATTGGCCAACATTCACTAAAGGTCGATAAACGAAATTGTTGGCACTATTAGCGTTTTACGGCAATTTGATTTATTGACCTATTCACCCAAAGCAATATCGCCAGCGGTAAAGCAGTGGTGAGGGGGCTTTGTACCGCGGTGATATGTCAGAGTTCTCTTTAAACCAGTGGATGCAAGTGGGCACGCAAATAATAATTAATAGCAAAGTACGTATTCCAATGATATTTGATATTCACTAAACAGCAATACCTGGGTATATGGAGCTGCCGCCACAAAATACTACCAATGTTATCCCCTAGCCCAGGCTGAGATTAAGCTCATCTTGCCTATGTAATGGGCATTATGTACGTATTCTATACGTAGGCAAGATAAGACTAGTAACCTAAAATAGGTGATAAAAATGCATCATATTAACATTGCAGGCCGTATTAATTTATTAACACCTTAGTAGCCAAAGTGGCCAGCTAGTCACGGTCAATGCCCTAAAGGCGTAATATTTGCACACATGAATGTTATGATATTTTTGTGTTTCATCTCTAGGTTTAGTTTATTTTCTGCAAACATTCATTTGCAATGCATCGTAGCCCCAGGCATCAAAGGGGTTACATCATTTTCTGCCATAACGGTGTGATATCTCCCACCCCTCCACAATTGCATTGCTAGCACTGATGAAGGCTGCGGCCACGCTGCAGCTGAGCGCGCTCATGCGGTGACGTCACCAACTCTCCAAACATGAGTGTAGGCTGTCCTGCATAATTTTGCAAGCGTGAGCGGGGGGAGCGTGTCATTGGGTGGATCGGGGCTATTTCTGTGTGTTTTGTGTGTGGCTGTGTGCATTGACTGCTGCTGCGCGCGCTTCAAAATCAATTGCAGCAGGGACCTTGGGGGGTGGGGGGGCTGCAGCGGGAACCGGGGGGGGACCAATGGGGACCGGGGGGGATGTGTCCGTTTCCCCGAAGCTAGTTTTATTTTAGTTTACCGTCATCCCCCGTCCCGTCCACACTGCCACTGCCGTCCCCACAATTTCAGCAGCCAATCAATGTAAACGTCTGGGCATTGATTGGCTGCTGAAACTGGCGTCACGCTGCTGCAGCCAGAGATCACAGATTGAAAAGACTCCCGCGACTGCAGCAGCGTCGACGCCGCACTTTGCAGCCAGTGGTAGTTTCAATACTGAACACTACCATTGGCCGCCAGGCATCTGTGACGAATGCGCGCGCAACTAAGCGCCCGCACGTCATGTAGCATGCTGTGTGAGCAGGGCCTAAGGCTGTATTTTCCCTTTTACATATCACAACTGCTGCGAAAAATTTGGCGGGTGCAAATGATATGAATATCGCAATCCATCTATGAATAAATCACTAAATATGGCCGTAATTCTATTTAAAAAAATGCAGCAATCCCATTTTTTTAGAACTACAAATTAGAATGCAGCTATATTGACCGTTACTGAATCAAGCCCATTGTTTGATATCGTTTGTGGTGAGATGAATGACAACAATTCTGCAGACATATAATGCATTCATATTCACTTGATGAAAATCCTAACGCTCCAGTGGCCCCTTATGACATCCATTTTGTGATTAGTGCCCTCGTTGTGGAGCTGGAGGGGTTTTTATTTCTGTCTCCACCAGCTCCACTTGATCAGTAAGCCAGGATGAGCAGTTATACGGAGGTATAACTCTTTAAAAACAAATAAATACAATACATAAAAATAGGGAGAGGATTGGAGATCCTTACGTGTCAGGTTTTGTAAGGAAGGGTCCCATTACGCCAATCCAATAATCTAATATGTGTGTGTGTATACATATACACACATATACACACAAACACACACAGGGCTGGAAAAATCCACTCGACCAATCGACATGTGGATCTGAATGACTTCAAAATGGTTTCAGAAACAGAGCTGTCAAGCACCACTCTGCTTGCCAAAAGTCGCACCCCATAATGACCTGTGTAGCGCTTTGCAAGGCATCATGGGTCGCAACTTCATTATGTCATTACACAGAATTGTTTGGCAACTCGTCACTGAATAAGGACAATAGGTTGAACAAGCAGCTGGCAACCAGGAGAAAGCATTCCATGATGTAGTACAAAGTTCTAGTAGCCATACTGGTCCTAGATAAATATACATTAATTATAGGTTATGACACCTTTCAGGAGACCATCATAAAGGGTTCTTTATAGATTAAATGATAGTGCAAATAACTATAGAAGTCTCACCCAGTAGGTTTTATCTTGAAGTGTACAAGGAGAGAGAGAGAAAAGAAAGAGAGAGAGAAAAGAAAGAGAGAGAGAAAGAAGAGAGAGAGAGAGAGAGAGAGAGAGAGAGAGAGAGAGAGAGAAGAAAGAGAGGGAGAGAAAAGAAAGAGAGAAAAGAAAGAGAGAAAAGAAAGAGAGAGAGAGAGAGAGAGAGAGAAAAGAAAGAGAGAAAAGAAAGAGAGAGAGAGAAAAGAAAGAGAGAGAGAGATCAGAAAGAGAGAAAGAGAGAGAGAGAGAGAGAGAAAAGAAAGAGAGAGAGAAAAGAAAGAGAGAGAGAGAGAAAAGAAAGAGAGAGAGAGAGAGAGAGAGAGAGAGAGAGAGAGAGAGAGAGAGAGAGAGAGAGAGAGAGAGAAAAGAAAGAGAGGAGAGAGAGAGAGAAAAGAAAGAGAGAAAAGAGAGAGAGAAAAGAAAGAGAGAAAAGAGAGAGAGAGAAAAGAAAGAGAGTAAAGAGAGAGGGAGAAAAGAAAGAGAGTGAGAGAGAGAGAGAAAAGAAAGAAAGAGAGAGAGAGAGAGAGAGAGAGAGAGAAAAGAAAGAGAGAAAAGAAAGAGAGAAAAGAAAGAGAGAGAAAAGAAAGAGAGAAAAGAAAGAGAGAAAAGAAAGAGAGAAGAGAGAGAGAGAGAGAGAAAAGAAAGAGAGAAAAGAAAGAGAGAAAAGAAAGAGAGAAAAGAAAGAGAGAGAGAGAGAGAGAGAGAGAGAGAGAGAGAGAGAGAGAGAGAGAGAGAGAGAGAGACACTGGACGACAATGCACTGGAACAGACAACGAGCTACACATACCTTGGTCTAACAATAAGCTCATCAGGGAAATTCAACCTGGCCATAAATACACTGAAGGAGAAGGCCCGCAGAGCATTTTATGCAATAAGGAAACAGATGTACCACCTCAAACCACCAATAAGAATCTGGGAGAAAATATTCAACAGCATCATCACACCCATCCTTCTGTATGGCAGCGAGGTGAGGTGTGGGGCCCTGTAACATACCCAGACTCCACAAAATGGGATACCAGCCCAACAGAAATACTGCATCTGGAATTCTGCAAATACCTTCTCCAAGTACACAGGAGTACATCAAACAATGCATGCCGGGCTGAGCTGGGCCGCTTTCCTCTACTGCTCACGGTACAGAAGAGAGCACTGACATTCTGGGCTCACCTAAACAAGAGCCAACCACAGTCTTACTGCTACAGAGCAATGCAAAGCCAGGACCTCCTCACTAAACCCTGTGCCATCAAACAACTTGTCCTCTCACTCCAAGGACAAAACCCCACACAGATTAACAACCTGCCGAAAAAAGAAATCAACTCAATCGCCAACGAAATGAAGAAGCAGTATGTGACAAGATGGGAAAATGATATCCAACGCTCAAAGAAGCTGGAGACCTACCACAGCCTACAGAGAGAATACACTCTGGCACCCTACCTACTGAAGGTAAAAGACCCAAAACAGAGACAGACCCTGAGCCAGTACAGAATAAGTGCCCACAGCCTAGAAATAGAAACAGGCAGGCACAGACAGAACTGGAAGCCCCGGGAGATGAGACTGTGCCAAAGATGTGAGCTAGGTGAGGTAGAAGATGAAACTCACTTCCTGTTGCGTTGCACACAATACTCTGAAGTGAGGAGTGCCCACCTAGAGAAACTCACTGCTGTTATCCAGAACTTTAATAATACAGAAGAGAACCAAAAAATAACGATCCTCCTGGGAGAAGATGAAACCACAGCAGAACTGGCTGCACACTATATCAGCACCTGCCACAAGCTGAGAGACGTACACTAACCCCCACACCCCTGTGTGAAACTGTTACCCATATACCCTGCAATCATTATACCCTATCCCTAGTATTCGTGTAATTATTGTCCCCCATCCCTATTATTCACGCTTTGGCAATACTGAAATGTTCTTTCGTCATGCCAATAAAGCTGATTTGATTTGATTTTGATTTGATGAGAGAGAGATATCTAATGTATGGTGCCGGAGATAAAGTGACTTACAAAATGTCGCACGGAGCTGACACTGGGATTTGAACCATGTTCACCTGCTTCAAAGACATTACCAGAACTACTTCTGTACTTCTTCAATAAGTGGGTAATAACAGAGATAAAAAAATACGGTGCTAAGATTATTTACTGTTACTACAAAAACTGCCATAAATAAAACAAGAGAGGAGTTTTATGTTATGAGACACAAATTCAACGCATATCTCTACGACTAACAAAATAAATCAGAGAATTGAAAAGTTATGCCACTGATAGGCAAATTGACATACATTTGCTTTGGACTTGTCTGACATGGCTTATCTTCCTAAAAGCTACATATCTGATTTTACTGTTAAAAAGCAAATACATTAGCATCCCAACAGGTTTGTGTATCAAACAAATATTGTGCCAAATAACTCAAACTATATGGTACCAGGAAAGACCATTCTAAAGAATGCCTAACTGATGACCGTAATTAGAGTGCTCCTTCTAAAGATATGGATGCAAAACAACAAAAAGATAAGAACTCTTTTAGTGTCTGTAATTTTACAAAAGGCTGTCTGTTTCAACGTTGATTTTATGTCTGTGAGAAAGTAATCCTGAGATATGATAAGGCAAGGTATGTTAAGCAGTACATATAGCTTTTGGGAAACAATCAATCAATCAATCAAAATCTCTCTCTCTTTTTTTTTTTTTACAAAAAGGTGAGAGAACTCTGGCGTGAGGATACCACCGTGGTGGAAATTATTCTTGTACACGCGCAATAATATACACATTTATTCACATTTCAAAATCATTTCGCGTTTATCTGTATTATTATTTTTGGAAATAATAACTATTACATTCCAATTGTTTTCTAAAACATATAACAATTCAGTTTTTTTTATTTTTTAGATTAGCTCAATAATGCTATGAAATGTACCACGTGGTCTATGAAAAGGGTACAGGAACTGCGTTCCCCGTGAAACAAAGACCCGGGTGTATAACGTTTCTGAGAGGACACGATATTCCGCACGGACCCTCAAAGTACCCCAGCGCGCCAAGCAGATAAGCTTTGATTCTGTTTTATATTGTACAGTGTTATATTTGTGTCATATTGCAATAAACTGTTTGTATTTAGTGCGACCTAAGTGTGTTCTGTATTCCTGCGCTCCTTTACTAGATCTTGAATAATAATAATCGTAATAGGGAGACCCATTGGGAGAAAAGCGCTATTTTTATAGCGCTTTTCTCCCAATGGGTCTCAAAACACTTCACAAAAAAAAAAAAAGATAACATTAAATGCCTGGGTAAACAGGTAGGTCTTAAGCCTGTTTTTATAGATTTCCAGAGAGGGGGCTCTTGAACTGTGTGAGGCAAACTGTTCCAAAGAGTGTGAGCAGCGTGGCTAAAAGCTCGGGCCCAAAGGGAAATCAAGGAGATTCTGGGAACTGTTAGCCTAATGCCCCGCTGCACGCGCCCGCACGGCCGCCTTGCTTGCCGGCGGTGCGTGCAAGTTACTGCACCGCGATTTGCGGTCTGCAGATAACTTTTTCCAGCGCAGGGGGGGCGTGTCAAACGGGTCGGGGGGTCGTGTCAAACGGGTCGGGGGGCGGGCCAAAAGACAGAGCAGGGGCAGCTGCGAAGCGGGCACCGGAGGGAGATGTGGGGGGGGGGGGGCAGACGAAGAGGGAGAGCCATGCATGGATGGGGGGGGCTGAACTATGCACGGGAGAGGGAGAGCTATGATCGGCTGCCTGCCTAACTAACAGACTTCCCTCCTGTAGCTCCTTCCTCCTCCCCTCCTTCCCTTCTCATTGGCTGACACGTGCACCACGTGACGCGTCAGACCTGCAGAACACAAGCCGCTGGGAGCTCCGGCAGGCTGACGTGTCACAGCACGCAGTCAGCCGTGTCAGGAGGAGGCAGCGGGGGCAGCCACACATCAGGTAAGGGGTTGGTGGCCCGCATGCACGCGGCTGCGCGCACCGCCGACCGCAGCGGGGCCTCAGCCTTAGGAGTCAAGCCAATCTTGAAATAAATTTGCTATTTTACAGGCATCCAGTGCAGAGTGCGGAGAACAGGTGTCATGTGGCAAGAACAGGTCTGGTTAATTAACAACCTGACCGCAGCATTCTGCCCCAGCTGCAGGTAGTGCCAGCTGTTTTCCGGAAGACCCAGGTAGTGCATTGCAGTAGTCAAGGCAGGAGGACACAAAGACATGGACAAGCATAGTAAGATCCTCTGAGGGGATCACGTGCTTAATGCTGGCTATGTTCTTTAGGCAGAAGAATGAAGATTTGATCATAGCCGACACCTGATCTTTAAGACAATATCAAGACAACACCAAGATTCTGCACCAAGATTCTGCAGACGGACAGAGGTTAGCAACTGGGAGCCCCCAAGATTAAGGTCAGTTGGCCTAGCTGCTTTAAGGTTGACTTAAAGGTGGTGGAGGGCAGGTGTTTAGCGTGTACTGAGTTTGAGGGTGTTTCGTAGGTATGGGGCAGTGAAGGAAAAAGGACTAATCATGCTCCGATGCGTGGTATCGCACCCAAACCCAGCGTTAACCATCATAGACTTAGATGCCAGTTATGTGGGATTCCCTGCATCAGTGCCTGATGAATCTGCCCCAATTACCCTTATAGATTCAATCCACTCTACTCATCTTTAAAAATAAAGGTTTCCTTTCTTATTACCATGCAGTGGCTGCGTTCTTTAGCAATGACACTTTGCACATTCTCTAGTTGCTTTCTGGAGATATCAGTTGCTGTTGATGCCAGTGAAATAAAGAAGCAAAAACCCAGCAAAAAAAAACAGTTTTCGAAAAAGTAAAAACGACATATTAGATGCTACATAAATGCTAAAAGCTCCCTTACATTTTTATTTTGGTGGGGTGTTTGCTTCTTTAAAATAAAATTATACTTATGTATTTTGTGTGAAAGATGGATATTTTTATTCAGTAACGTTATCTTATCTGTAACATTTTGTTCTTCAACTTTATCAATTTGGGTAATGATGGCTGCATAATTATTTCACATGAAACGGCAACAAAAAAAGGCCTGAACATTTTGACACGTACACAGGGAGTCACTAAGCTCTGATGTGAAGTATCACACTGCAATCCAGTGCTAATGGCTGTTGACTTAAATGACAGTTAACACAGGATTTTGGTGCAATCCTCGTCATTGTGCAGAGGGAACAGCCCCCTTATAGTGTTGTTATAAAAGAAATTAGGTAAAGATAGTAAAATTCACTGTGAAAACTGAAACAATTGAAAGTGTAAAAAAAAAAAATATATATACAGTATATATATACATACATACTACTGTATATTCAACGGTTTATTTTTATTTTTTTGAAGCAACGTTTCAATCATCTACATGTCAACTTTTTCACATACCACTGCCATTAGTTTAGCAATTCTATGCCGGGGCCTTAAAAGCACAAAATGGGTTATTTAGACTTGTACTGGACCAAATCAAACTGAAGCCACATAGACGAAAGCCAGGACTAATGCCCACAATGCCTCTCTTTATACGTATCCTTAATCTAGGGAAACATATATTAATACCACATTTATACAGAAGCAAAGAGAATCCTACCTGGTAATAAGCACAGCATTGTCGTGGTGTGCAATGCCATTTTCTGGAATGGTGTTTCCGTCACTCTGGTGGGAGAGAATGGATTTCTGCCACTTACAGAAGCTATCGAGGGACTTGTCCGCATGGTGGTTTATCTCCAAGTTTGGCTGCAATACAACACGCATACCAGAAATGTTCTAAACAAATTACTAAGGTCAGTTGTTAAGCCGTTTGAAGACTAAAATAAGAGTATAATTAGAAGCAGTGGTTTCTAGGAATAATCTCTTCTTGCCAATATTTATCTCTATAAAATCTTACCTAGAGTTCAGCCAGTGTATTACTGAACAGGCATACTTCATGTTCCAAATGTAACAGTGATTATGTCAATATAGTCATTTCACATCATTGGCAGATGAAAAATTACACCAATCCATAATTATACAACGGTAACATAACTATACTAAAATTCTCCCATGTTATACAAATAGCATATAAACCAGCAGTAGCATCTACTAAACCACCCAACTATATTTGTTTACAATTCACACTCAATGATAGAATCAGTATAAATATTAAAACCCAGATAACATTTTGAGTAAAGGCCCTAGGAAGCCACACACCAGCCATCTGTTTGATAAGCTCTTATGTTGATTGAATATGCCAAAGGTTACTGCTTACGTTCCTCTGAGTTTCCTCTCATTACAGGAACTGTTGCAGTGTGTGTGGCTAATGGTGAGGAAAAGTCTGAAGCTCACTATATGGTCCGTTATAAGGTATAGAAACACACCAAAAAAAACAACAACTGGACTTATGTACTGATAAAGGCACAGTTCATGGGCAGAACCATCAGCTGATTTGACTAACTTTTATTTTTCTTTGTTTGTTTGTTGAAACATATGTAAAATTGGCAAGTCAGGAATATCACTCAAACTAAACAACTGCATTTTACCTACACCAAGAAGAGTATTCCCTTGTAGAGCTGAGCATAGTGCACATATGCACACAAGGTTCAGGTCATGCAAAGAATGGGCTCTGCAAATGCTCAGTGGTTGGTTCCAGAAGCACAGCCTGACATGGCAGTTTCTACAGAGCAGCATCTGACCCAAAGGCATAAAATCGTACAGCGCTTCGTCTGCTGGAAAATGTGCCAATGATGCTTTAAAGAATGTAACTGATAAGGAGATATCCAGTCTTACCATTGGTCATAGATCTCCAAGTTCAGTCATTGAGAGCAACAAAGGACGGATAAGGTTTTCAAGTCATCCCTAAGTTAATTGGTTAATTAGATAAAGCTTGGAAACCTGGCATATTCATTTCTGTTATGAACTAATCTTGGAAAGTGCTGGAGATTGTGCTAAGCACACGTCATTCTAATATTTTAGGGGTTCATAACTTATGTAGTAGCCGCCAGTTCTTACCTGATCTTCTGTGAGGACTATTAAACGAGTCACTATGATATTCACAACGTTTCCTAGGCTGGAATCACGGTAAAGTTTGGCAACCTGACCTCCAGAAAAGAAAAAAAGACACAAAGTCAGACAATAAAACAACTAGGGCAAACGTTTTTTCCAAAGAGGAAAAAGCTACATTTCATTGTGACTCAGCCATATAACTTAGTTTTGGTTTGGGGTTTTTTTCTAGTAAAAATTCAATTTTAAAAACAGAAATTTTAAAGCCAAAGCCCCACTAAGACATTCCTGTTTATTTTTCATCATGACGATATGCTTCATTATAAAATGATAAAGCAGTTCTACTTTTTAGTACATTTTAACACAAATATTTTTTCTAGTCAACTTTTTTTTCGAGTCAACTAACTGAGAAGCTGCTTTCTCAGTTAGTTACAAACCTAATCTCTAATAAGACAGTAAGTCCATTCTTTTTCTCCCTCCTGCACCCTGTATCCATCTCTGCCTCCTGCACTCACTGCTCTTCTCTATCTCTCTCTCTCTGATGGACCCACTAACTCTCTCTCTCTCCTGCACGCACGCACGCTCTCTCTCTCTCGCACCCACTGCTCCTCTTTCTCTCTGCCTGCTGCACCCACTGATCCTCTGTCTCTCTCTCCCTTCTGCACTCACTGCTCTTCTCTATCTCTCTCTCTGATGGACCCACTGCTCCTCTGTCTCACTCTCCCTGATAAACCCACTGCTCCTCTGTCTCACTCTCTCTGATGGACCCACTGCTCCTCTGTCTCTCTCTCCCTCCTGCACCCACTGCTCTTCTCTCTCTCTCTCTCTCTCTCTCTGATGGACCCATTGCTCCTCTGTCTCTCTCTCTGATGGACCCACTGCTCCTCTGTCTCTCTCTCTGATGGACCCACTACTCCTCTGTCTCTCTCTCTCTGATGGACCCATTGCTCCTCTGTCTCATTCTCTCTGATGTACCCACTGCTCCTCTGTCTCTCTCTCTGATGGACCCACTGCTCTTCTCTATCTCTCTCTCTCTCTGATGGACCCACTGCTCCTCTGTCTCACTCTCTCTGATGTACCCACTGCTCCTCTGTCTCTCTCTCTGATGGACCCACTGCTCCTGTCTCACTCTCTCTGATGGACCCACTGCTCCTCTGTCTCTCTCTCTCTCTCTGATGGACCCACTGCTCTCCTCTGTCTCTCTCTCTCTGATGGACCCACTGCTCCTCTGTCTCTCTCTCTGATGGACCCACTGCTCTTCTCTATCTCTCTCTCTCTGATGGACCCACTGCTCCTCTGTCTCACTCTCTCTGATGGACCCACTGCTCTTCTGTCTAACTCTCTCTGATGTACCCACTGCTCCTCTGTCTCTCTCTCTGATGGACCCACTGCTCCTCTGTCTCTCTCTCTGATGGACCCACTACTCCTCTGTCTCTCTCTCTCTGATTAACCCATTGCTCCTCTGTCTCATTCTCTCTGATGTACCCACTGCTCCTCTGTCTCTCTCTCTGATGGACCCACTGCTCTTCTCTATCTCTCTCTCTCTCTGATGGACCCACTGCTCCTCTGTCTCACTCTCTCTGATGTACCCACTGCTCCTCTGTCTCTCTCTCTGATGGACCCACTGCTCCTGTCTCACTCTCTCTGATGGACCCACTGCTCCTCTGTCTCTCTCTCTCTCTCTGATGGACCCACTGCTCTCCTCTGTCTCTCTCTCTCTGATGGACCCACTGCTCCTCTGTCTCTCTCTCTGATGGACCCACTGCTCTTCTCTATCTCTCTCTCTCTGATGGACCCACTGCTCCTCTGTCTCACTCTCTATGATGGACCCACTGCTCTTCTGTCTAACTCTCTCTGATGTACCCACTGCTCCTCTGTCTCTCTCTCTGATGGACCCACTGCTCCTCTGTCTCTCTCTCTCTGATGGACCCACTGCTCCTCTGTCTCTCTCTCTGATGGACCCACTGCTCCTCTGTCTCTCTCTCTCTGATGGACCCACTGCTCTTCTCTATCTCTCTCTCTATGATGGACCCACTGCTCCTCTGTCTCACTCTCTTTGATGTACCCACTGCTCCTCTGTCTCACTCTCTCTGATTTACCCACTGCTCCTCTGTCTCTCTCTCTCTGATGGACCCACTGCTCCTGTCTCACTCTCTCTGATGGACCCACTGCTCCTCTGTCTCTCTCTCTCTCTCTGATGGACCCACTGCTCTTCTCTATCTCTCTGATGGACCCACTGCTCCTCTGTCTCACTCTCTCTGATGGACCCACTGCTCCTCTGTCTCACTCTCTCTGATGGACCCACTGCTCCTCTGTCTCACTCTCTCTGCCTCCTGCACCCACTGCTCCTCTGTCTCACTTTCTCTGCCTCCTGCACCCACTGCTCTTCTCTCTCTTTGCCTCCTGCACCCAATGCTCTTCCACCCACTAACTCTCTCTCTCTCTGCCTCCTGCACCCACTAACTCTCTCTCTCTCTCTGCCTCCTGCACCCACTGCTCTTCTCTCTCTGCCTACTGCACCCACTGCTCTTCTCTCTCTCTGCCTCCTGCACCCACTAACTCTCTCTCTCCTCTCTCTGCCTCCTGCACCCACTAAGGCTGAATCCATGGTGACTCCAGCCGTGCGGAGGCGCGCTGAGGCTGAGGGAAAACGGCTGCTTTCCCTGGCCTTAGTTCGTGCGCTGTCCGGGGGTGTGTCGGGGGTGTGTCGGGAGGGCGGGCCAGTGACGTAATGGAGCTGGTTCGCCCTCATTGGGCAAACCGCTCACGTGACCGGCCCTGCCGAAACGAAAAAAAATTTACGTGCTACGCCTCCGCACACCTGCGGAAGCGTGCGCGAGCCCCTGCTAAAGCCGTTCTCATTGCGGCTGCAGGGGCTCACTGACAAGCGCCTAAGCCCTGACAATGGACTCAGCTTAACTCTCTCTCTGCCTCCTGCACCCACTAACTCTCTCTCTGCCTCCTGCACCCACTAACTCTCTCTCTCTGACTCCTGCACCAACTAACTCTCTCTCTCTCTGCCTCCTGCACCCACTAACTCTCTTTCTCTCTCTATCTCCCTCCCTCCCTGCTGCACCCACTGCTCCTCTCTCTCTCTGCCTGCTGCACCCACTGCTCTTCTCTCTCTCTGCCTCCTGCACCCACTGCTCCTCTCTCGCTCTGCCTCCTGCACCCACTACCCACTGCTCCTCTCTCGCTCTGCCTCCTGCACCCACTGCTCCACTCTCTCTCTGCCTGCTGCACCCACTGCTCCTCTTTCTGTCTCTCTGCCTCCTGCACCCACTGCTCCTCTCTCTCTCTCTGCCTCCTACACCCACTTCTCCTCTCTTTCTGTTTTCTGTATCCACTGCCTTTCTCTCTCTGCTATACACACACATTGCGTTAAAAAAAATACATATCTATGAATTAAATCCAAATACAATAATTGAATAACTGAAATAAAAAATATAAAATTGAAATACAGTAACTCTTTTTTGGTTTAAGTTTATATTTATATAAAGCTGCAAAGAAAGAAGCGCAGGAAATAACTTCCTATGGTGAAGTATGTCTATATAGAAACACTAGTTGGGTTTTTATGGCCCACCGGAGCATCCATAGGCCCTAGTGACATCCCCAGGACACGATCCAGAAGATCTAACGCTGAGGCTCATGCAGCGAGGAGCTGAGGAAGGACAGAGGTGTACCAAGATCATGCAGAGAGGAGGAAGGACAGAGGTGTACCAAGATCATGCAGAGAGGAGGAAGGACAGAGGTGTACCAAGATCATGCAGAGAGGAGGAAGGACGAAGGTGTACCAAGATCATGCAGAGAGGAGGAAGGACGGAGGTGTACCAAGATCATGCAGAGAGGAGGAAGGACGGAGGTGTACCAAGATCATGCAGAGAGGAGGAAGGACGGAGGTGTACCAAGATCATGCAGAGAGGAGGAAGGACAGAGGTGTACCAAGATCATGCAGAGAGGAGGAAGGACGGAAGTGTACCAAGATCATGCAGAGAGGAGGAAGGACAGAGGTGTACCAAGATCATGCAGAGAGGAGGAAGGACAGAGGTGTACCAAGATCATGCAGAGAGGAGGAAGGACGGAGGTGTACCAAGATCATGCAGAGAGGAGGAAGGACAGAGGTGTACCAAGATCATGCAGAGAGGAGGAAGGACGGAGGTGTACCAAGATCATGCAGAGAGGAGGAAGGACGAAGGTGTACCAAGATCATGCAGAGAGGAGGAAGGACAGAGGTGTACCAAGATCATGCAGAGAGGAGGAAGGACAGAGGTGTACCAAGATCATGCAGAGAAGAGGAAGGACAGAGGTGTACCAAGATCATGCAGAGAGGAGGAAGAACAGAGGTGTACCAAGATCATGCAGAGAGGAGGAAGGACGAAGGTGTACCAAGATCATGCAGAGAGGAGGAAGGACAGAGGTGTACCAAGATCATGCAGAGAGGAGAAAGGACGAAGGTGTACCAAGATCATGCAGAGAGGAGGAAGGACAGAGGTGTACCAAGATCATGCAGAGAGGAGGAAGGACAGAGGTGTACCAAGATCATGCAGAGAGGAGGAAGGACAGAGGTGTACCAAGATCATGCAGAGAGGAGGAAGGACAGAGGTGTACCAAGATCATGCAGAGAGGAGGAAGGACAGAGGTGTACCAAGATCATGCAGAGAGGAGGAAGGACAGAGGTGTACCAAGATCATGCAGAGAAGAGGAAGGACAGAGGTGTACCAAGATCAGGACGCAGGTCTGAGGAGCCAGGGTTTGCTCTACATATGCACACTTTCATAGAAACGTTTGTGAGTGTCCAGTTTGGAGTTTTGATTCTGCTGATTTATACTTTATAAAGACATACTTCACAGTAGGAAGTTATTTTCTGCGCTTCTTTCTTTGTAGCTACAAATTTCTTGGAGGTGGTACAGTAGGAAGACCCCTCAACATACAGGAGCAGCATTTAAGGACTTTCTCATATATTGATTCTTGCCAAGAACATTGAAAGCGTTTATTTTATTTTTAAATGTGTTTATTTGTGCCATTTTTATTTATATTTCTGTTTCTATTTTTATATTCATTTCTATTTTTAGGCTTGCTGTGCCTTCATGCTTGTATTTGCAATTTTGGGAGTATCCCTTTGAGCGCTAGTTAGTATTTTTTCACAGTTCTCCTATATATATTTTATATATTATATACAGTTGTGCGAAAAAGAAAGTATGCCCTCGCTGATTTCTATGGTTATACATATCAGGACATAATAACAATCATCTGTTCCTTAGCCGGTCTTAAAATTAGGTCAATACAACCTCAGATGAACAACACATGACATATTACACCGTGTCATGATTTATTTAATAAAAGTAAAGCCAACATGGAGAATCCATGTGTGAAAAACTAAGTACACCTTATGATTCAATAGCTTGTAGAACCACCTTTAGCAGCAATAACTTGAAGTAATCGTTTTCTGTATGACTTTATCAGTCTCTCACATCGTTGTGGAGGAATTTTGTCCCACTCTTCTTTACAACGTTGCTTCAGTTCATTGAGGTTTGTGGGCATTTGTTTATGCACAGCTCTCTTAAGCGCCAGCCAAAGCATTTCAATCGGGTTGAGGTCTGGACTTTGACTGGGTTATTGCAACACCTTGATTCTTTTCTTTTTCGGCCATTCTGTTGTAGATTTGCTGGTGTGCTTGGGATCATTGTCCTGTTGCATGACCCAATTTCGGCCAAGCTTTAGCTGTCGGACAGATGGCCTCACATTTGACTCTAGAATACTTCGGTATACATAGGAGTTCATGGTCGACTCAATGACTGCAAGGTTCCCAGGTCCTGTGGCTACAAAACAAGCCCAAATCATCACCCCTCCACCACTGTGCTTGACAGTTGGTATGAGGTGTTTGTGCTGATATGCTGTATTTAGTTTTCACCAAACGTGGTGCTGTGCATTATGGCCAAACATCTCCACTTTGGTCTCGTCTGTCCAAAGGACATTGTTCCAGAAGTCTTGTGGTTTGTTCAGATGCAACTTTGCAAACCTAAGCCGTGCTGCCATGTTCTTTATAGAGAGAAGAGGCTTTCTCCTGGCAACTCTTTTAAACAAACCATACTTGTTCAGTCTTTTTCTAATTGTACTGTCATGAACTTTAACATTTAACATGCTAACTGAGGCCTGTACAGCCTGAGATGTAACTCTTGGTTTTTTTGCAATTTCTCTGAGCATTGCACGGCCTGACCTTGGGGTGAATTTGCTGGGACGTCCACTCCTGGGAAGATTGGCAACTGTCTTGAATGTTTTCCACTTTTGAATAATCTTTCTCACTGTAGAATGATGAACTTTAAATTGTTTGGAAATGGCCTTACAGCCCTTCGCAGATTGATGGGCAGCAACAATTGCTTCTCTAAGATCATTGCTGATGTCTTTCCTCCTTGGCATTGTGTTAACACACACCTGAATGCTCCAGACCAGCAAACTGCTAAAACTTCGGCTTTTATAGAGGTGGTCACACTTGCTGATGATCAATTAATCAAGGGCATTTGATTAGCAGCACCTGTCTGCTACTTAGCATCTTATTTCCTATGGAAGCAGTAAGGGTGTACTCAGTTTTTCACACATAGCTTCTTCATTTTGGCTTTAGTTTTGTTAAATAAATCATGACATGATATGTCATGTGTTGTTGTTCATCTGTTCTTGTATTTACCTAATTTTAATACCTGCTAAGGAACAGTTGATTGTTATTATGTCCTGATATGTAAAACCATAGAATTCAAAGAGGGTGTACTTTCTTTTTCACACCACTGCATGCCCCCCCCCCCCCCTTGTGTGATTCACTCTGTATTAGAAATGCCAAGCTCTGCGCCCAGACACCCCTTCGTCCCCCCCAATCCGTGGCTCTTGCCTCCAGCTCCGCTAGAAGCATCTACATCTGTTTAATAATTAAAGAATCAAAGAATATCTTAGTATTTAGTAATAATGTATTTAGCATTAATAAAGAACAGAAATTGGTGTGCAAAAACGGTTTTGGTAAAATGCAGTGGTAGAATATCGCGTTAGAATGATGCTGGCAAAAGTAGATCCTAAGTACAGTAGCTGAGTCTGAGCACCCTGATCTACAGGAAATGCCGAAAAAAATCATATGTCATGTGTTTAGGTTAATATTATATTACTATTATTGTAGTTTGAACATTGCTCGCACCCAAAACTTTAACATTTAGACAGCACTTAGGGGTACAAACACCCTCAGCATTAAAAGGGTTAAATTATGGAACAGCCTTAAAAAATGGAATAGCGCCTGTTACTGTACATTGCTGAGCGCTGTCACTTTATTAACTCAAACACGGAAAAGATTCCCTCGCCATTTCTAGCTCTCGGTGCTGCCTCTGGGAGGCCCGTAATGTGTCCGCTCAGTTAGCATTTGATTGTATAAGATAAAATGTGTATTATGATTGATATGAAATGAGCTGAGCAATTGACCCCTTAATAAAGAGGAAGGGTGACGGTTACGCATTCCCAATCATTTCTTTGGAAATCTTTTACTTCTTTGAGTTAATTATATTCTGCCAAAGCATTAAACCACGGAACTGCCATCTTAAAGCAGCAAAACGTGAAAAGTTCTGTTTTTTTTTTAATAAATCAGTTTTGTAGTATTAGATAATACTGGCTGCATTTTTTTTAAACTCATAATGCCATTTTATATGATTTTTGTAATGTACTGATCATCCTTTGGTTGCTACAGCAACCATTTAGAAAGTCTGATGCACTTCCTCTTTTGAAACAGGATCTGACATGCACCTTTTTGTGCTCTGCCCTTTGGCAGCAAAGTATCACAAACAGATCTGTTGCTGTGTTCCAAACAGCAGACTGTCTATTACTCTTGTAAGCTGTAACAATAGTGTGTTACACTTAATAATATAATGTTGCATATCAGCTGCAACATTTCACTGACTATAGCATAGAGTCAAGAGGTGACCGTTTCGTAAGGCACACAATCGGGATTTTGACAGATTTATAACAGGAGCAACAAATGATTGCCAGTTTCGGCAAGAATCTAGAATTATACACTGTCATATGCTTTATATATAAAAATAAGGAGAAAAGGAAAAAAAGAGGGGGGAATGTAGCATTGCTGCTTTAATATCACTACATCAACTATACTGATTTTACATTTTCACATTATTGCAAGTTCATCATGTGTTGCGAAATGGCTTTAAAGTAACACAAAGCCCTTATTTTTTTTTTATTGCATTATTATGATTTACTTTACCTATCCTATCCCTCATTATTTGTATTTAATTGCTGCAGATTGATTTGCCTCGATGAACAATTACAACAACATCCTCTCCAAAACGGGAAGTTTCCTCTCATTCCAGATCAGCAGAGCAAGTTCCTGCTTTAAAAGCACCGGTCTCCATGCAGCTACAGTATGTATACAGTATTGAAAAGGCAATGGAGCTAAAGCACATTTGTCTAATTGTGACATGTCAAGAACTGAAATCATTGAGACTTTATGGGTCTGGACCACAAAAAGGGAATTTGAATGGGGGCGTATTGATTGACTTGTATCAGTGAGACTTTAATGCAGTCTCTGAAGCTGATTATGCTACAAATCAGTCAGACTCACAGTAAATACCAAAGACATGACATACAGTATCTGCTAATGATTTCAGATAATGTGATTGTTTCTGAGCGCCACTGAACATACTAGGAAACCATGCAGTTACTACGGTGCACCTTCCACAGTGTCAGTGCACCTGGGGAAAGCAGTCAATTCCCCAATTGTTGTCATCTTTAATGAGCCCCACAAACATTAGATGGCACTCCTGGGACACACTGCTTCACAACAAAGCCTCTCTGGAAGGAAAGGGTTTGGGGAGAAATCCTGACTTTCCACAGTACGTATTGGAAAATGACGGGTTTCATGTTTTTGCAGTTTGGCTTTCAGGACTATATATTTAGAAAACAGAAACAGCATTTTTTTGTTATTAGACAATAATTAACCGTATGTATCACAGGGCTAAGTGCTTTCCGTTTGCAATGTTTGGTAATTAGTGAGACTTGGGCTTTAAAGCAGCGTATAAAGCCCTTTTCATTTAAACCACACTGGTATTAATAAGACAAAGTAATGGAGTTATTTTGATTTCATACAGTGGCCCCCTATTCAAAATACTGTGACGCTGTCCAACGGGAAATATTTAGGTCCCATTCTTTTGAATGTCACTGATCTCATCTCCAGCATACGGCTTCCAAGCATACTGAGTAGGGGCCACTGAGACTTCACAGAAGTTTATGAGACCACTGATTATAAATGAAAAGTAGAAGGGATGGGAGATTCCCTTCAAGTTAGTGACACCTCGCAGCTCTGCTGATTGCATCAACAATGAAGAAGGGGTCAAACTTACAATATTCATTACGCTCAGTATGTAGTGTTCAATGTCCTTGCGGCCGTGGTATCCCACCATCATTTTGTCAGCCACTACCAGCGTCTCCACGAATCGCTCAATACTGACTGATCTCCTCTGCCGGCGAGGACCACTCTCTGTGTCATTGTCTGATGGCGTGGTTGGGACAGAGAGTGTGTGGTTTAGCCACCAGGGCTTGTTGCTGCCTGTGAGGTCTTCTAGGAAACAAACAAGACTCCACGTGAGCGGATACTAACAATCTCATGTGGGCTTCAGCTTGAAGGGCAGTCACTAGCAGAGACCACAGAGCATAATTATCCCCTTTGCTACCAGGGGAACCTGACATTTGTTTCTAGCTCTTCTCATAGCAAAAGGTTAAAAGTGCAGCACAGCAAAGAAGGCAAAAAAACATATATTTGTTAAACAACTTCTCAATAATCACTGTAATGCTGCATCCATACTCCCAGCGACAAAAGGCCGTACCTCTTTGAGGCAGGCCATAGAGCATGCGATGAAGCGCGACACTGCTCACGATTTTGGAGGAAACAACATTTTTTTATTTTGTCGCGTGACGGCCAGTTCACGTGAGCGGTTTATCCAATGAGGGCAAAGCGCTCACGTGACGTCACGGCCAAGTCTCCGACTCGCCTCCTCATCGCGTCTCCCCTTCCCCATCCCAAAGGCCACGGTTCGCCCCTGGGGCAGGCGAGCCCAACGCGCTCCGTCACGCGCGTGCCTACTATATTAGCGGCCTAATTGGCTTCCTGATAGAAAGATAGCCTTAAAGGGACAAATGTACTTATTGTATCAAGTAAAAAATAAATGTTTTTATTCCCAATGTGCCCTTTGAAATGTATTATCTTATTAATTACTGAATGTCCTCCCCTTTAATGCAGCAATACATGATGCTCACATTTTGTTTTCTTATTTAAACCAGGAGGTCACCTTAGGTCTAGAGTGATGAGCACAAAAAATTACACATATCACGGGAACCAAGGGGCTGACTCTTGAGGTTTGGGGACCATGGATGAATGTATGTATGTATGTATGTATGTAGAATATCTTTATTTATATAGCGCCATCCAGGTACATAGCGCTGTACAATACAAGTGACATAATATTATAACACAATGGGAATAACCGCTTCAGACAAAAAAATAGGAAAAGGAGCCCCGGCTCCGAAGAGCTTACAATCTATGTGGTAAGTGGGGAGAACTTACAGAGACAGTAGGAGGATGTTCTGCCATAGGGCCATGGTCAGTGCATATATACCCATGGATGACCTCTGAAGGAATCCCTATCTAGGCAAGCTATACAGTTGCTGCTTTAAGCTGATTGGTTAAGGATGCCATCATAATTGCTACAGTGTTTTCAGAACATTTGGAAGACATTTAGATGCACTTCTGGGTTACTTGTCTTTCCTCACAGAACACAGGGAATACGTGCAGGGAAACCCTTTCCCTGGAGGCACAAATAGATGTATGTATGTTTTTATAGCACCCATCAGGTACAGAGCACTTTGCCATTTATACAAACATTACAATACAGGGAATATAATAATACAGATCAGATAGGTGCTACATAAATGTAGCATTCGGAGAAAGGAGCCCTTGCCCCGAAGGCCTTACAATATAATTGAGTATGAATTAGATCACACGTTTAAAGTGTTTTATTAAAATACTTATTCGATTAATTAAAAAAAGGTACCATTACCTAAATTTCCTCTCCAATTGAATAAAAGCGTTGTGTGGTTGTGAAAACTGCAGCATTTGCCTATACGTGCTCTATGCGTCCAATAAAAATGATTACATTAAAAATAAATCTGATCATTTTGTTTTTTATGGGATACTATTATTCATTAACTACTGAGAGTAACTCAGAAGACCGCTGTGCCATGTCCTATAAACCACACATATCTCGCCCTTCTGTTTTATTTCATGTTCAGTTAGGTAATTTGTATTATACCTAACTGGAAATCCCTGCAGGTAAACAAGGGAGCTGATTATTATTTAGTCTGCGCCCCCCCATGCCTGCTTTCACCCCCCCCTGCTTGCGCCCTCCCCCTTACCTTGTCTCCGGCGTTTCTGATGTCACAACATCATGTGACGTCACGTTCCCATGGCAGCGCAACGTCATGTGACCCGTTGCCGTGGTGATGCGTCGCCAGAAGCCGCGGGGACAAGCTAAGTGACATACAGAGGCCTTGTGCGCTCCCCCGGGATTTAATTTAAATGCTGTGGGGAAGAGCGCGAGGCCTCTATAAGCAGTTGCGCCCGCTCCCTCAGAAAATGTTGCACCCCACCCCCAGTTTGCGCACCCCTGGAATAGACGGTATACCTAATATTGTACTAGGAATCAGGTTTACCATAAACAGTAATGTATGAAAGGAGGGTTTCCCTTTGCCACTAAGAAATAAGATTAGGGACTACGATTCCGTTGGGATCCTTCCAGCCCCAGAACGTCTCCTCCTGATTAAAAGGGTAACCCAGTGCACTGCACAGCTCACTTCCAGAAGAGAGGTGACCTTAACATACAGACCCTTTGATCAGTGTTTCTGATCTCCAATGCACAATAATATGAGTCCATAAAGCTAGTAGTACTCTCTCTACTGGGGTATACAGAAGGTCATTTACAGCAGAAAAAGTAATCATTATTGGGAGTTCTTATACATGTTGGACAGAAAGTTGCGGTCATGTAATGTTTTTATGTGTTGCATTCACTTGGGGAGCAATTCTGGGATTGAAATTACAAATTTGGCAAAGGGGAAAGAGAGAAAAAAAGGTGTCGGCACTGTGCTCCCGTGCAGAAGATTACAATACTTACACCCATTAAAAAACCTACATAAGCACTATTTTTAAAATATCTTGGTCAGGTACCTCTTACCTGTGGAACAAGGATTACGGTCCTACAGAATGGTACCTCTCCCCTCCTGTGCATTCTAAGGCCCTTATTCTATAAGGTGTGATAAGCACAAACGACGTACTATTGCAGGAACGTCAATGGGGATTTTCATACGATAGCACGTCATCTGCGCTTATCACACCTTATAGAATAAGTGCCTATGCCTTAGATGCCGAAGAGAGAAAGGAGGTGGGAAGCAAAGGGAAAACAAGCACAGTGCTCTTGTAAGATATTGTAAGGATAGGTATAGATGTTCTCATACCGATGAACATAGCCATGAATGATGGTGCAGACCAACATACGGTTGGCAAACCACCAGTTTATGCTTTATTTATGTGATAAAAACAGGAAGGGAGGGAAATATATTTCACATGAAAAAGACGTGGATGTTCGTTATCTAGAAGTAGTGGCACTTTTTGCCACCCAACCTTACTCTGATCCCATATTGTACGAAACGATTGATATTTTGTTTGCTCGCGTTGTTTTGCATTTGATCACCACCAAAGTGACTACAAACTCCACACGTATCTTACCTTTCACACCACAGTGTGCCTGGTTGCTTGAATGTCGTTGATGGATGGCAGACTTTCTGTAAATAACATGAGGGTGGCCCCTTTCATAGTTAAAGTGATTGGAGTTTTCAGTTAAGTTGTCTAAAGGCTCAATAAAATACTCTTCATCTTCGGTAGCGATAACGCCATGCTTGGAGGAGAAAGAATAAAAAAGGATTTACTATTTAGACAAACAGTTGTGCTCTTTGTATTAAAACGGATATGCTCTGTGTGTTAAATCTGCAGACCAAGCAATATCCTACTGTTTTTTTTTAATAAATCAGTTCTGTATTATGAGAAAATACTTGTAGCATTTTTTTTAACAACTCTGAATTACATTTTTAATGTATTATTATGTAACAAGCATTTTTTGTTTCTATAGCAACCATTTACAAAGTCACATCCCCTTCCTCTTCTGAAACAGGCTCTGGAACCCCCCTTTTTGAGACCTGCCCTCTCTCTAGCAGTGCACCAATTGTATCAAGTGACTGCCTGGTCATATGATCTTCCCCATAGAACTTTTAATTTTTGGTCCTCTTCTGCTGCATTGACAGCAATTTAGTGAACCCCCCGGGC
Organism: Ascaphus truei; assembly: GCF_040206685.1. Lineage (NCBI taxonomy): Eukaryota > Metazoa > Chordata > Amphibia > Anura > Ascaphidae > Ascaphus > Ascaphus truei. The sequence continues at coordinate 80,674,351 of NC_134483.1, forward strand.
CGAATCTTCGCCAAATCGATCACAGGTGAATGGATCGATCAGCAAATTAGCTAATTACTTATCATTGTGTGGATTGTACTAATGCACATAATAAAGGGGAAAAATAAATATTTTTAAAACGCGGCTTGAACTGCTGTTTTAAAACGGATGTGCTCTCTCTGTTACAACCCACCACTGCTCTATCTGGCAAGTGTTATGTCTGATATTTCTTGAATTATGGTATATTGCAAAAAGAAATGCTTTAACCCTTTTCCTGACATAAGTGGAACCTTCTGGAAGAAAAGCATCTCTACAGTTAACATTTCAGTCAACATACCACCTTCACCAGAATTAAGTAGATATCATTCAGATTTCAGATACCACCCTGACGATATTATGGCAAATAAAAAATAAGCACGAGGAAACGTTATGTGGAGTAGATGTGTTGCAGAAATAATTAGGCCTTCTTTAAGCATCATTATACTAAACTCTGACAGCGTAGCTACAAACTTGATAACATTCAGGGTGAATTCAAACGAGTGTTAAGTGTATATTTAAATGTAAATCAGTAACATCGTGTATTGTAAATAGTACCATGGAATTTCAACATTTTTGTATAAACTTGAAATAACCATAAACAGACAATCCAAGTGGCACTTTAAAAAAAAAAAATGTTTTAATATATGCAGCGTTTGATTGCCTTTATTCAAAACTAATTACCTAAGCTGACAATCAATTAATTATCCCGTGATTGATCAGCAATATCCTGTTTCCCAAGGGTTCACTAAATAGCCGCCTTTCAGTTTCAATCAATCCTTCAGTCAGTGTACAATTACAATGTATCCATATATTACTACGGTAACATTATCTATAGCTATTATCTATCTATCTATCTATCTATATATATATATATAAATTATCACAAACAGGAAATGGTTACAAATTCTTGCATTGCTGGGGAGGTGTGCTAAAGCCTGCTATAGAAATCAAAGGATGATCAGTGTATTAAAACTAATTAAAATTGTCTGAGTTGAATGGAAAAAAAAGAAGTAGTAAGTACTGTCTAATACGGGGGTGCTTAAAGTGGGGGACATGCCCCCCAAAGGGCACGGTGGCTACAGAGGTCCCGCGCTCTCTCCCAAGGCATTTAAATTAAATGCCGGGGGAACCACTTCTCCTAACTGATCTTCGGTGATGCGTCATCATGGTAACCAGCAAGAGGTCAGGTGCCGTCACGTTGCCATGGCAATGCGACGTCACTTGACCCTGCGACATCATTTGTCACCAGAGCCGAGGAGGTGGGGGGCGTGAGCCGGGAGGTAAGCAGGCGGGGGGGGGGGCGGCGCAGGTTAAAACTTTGCGCACCCCTGATCTAATACTACAGAACTGATTACTTTTAAAAAAACAAAAAAAAAAACACATATATTGTGAATATCGTTTGGATAACTCCTTTTAAAGTCCAAGTTATGACACTGATTTTTTTGATACTACTCTACACAGCAATAAAATGAATGTATGTAACCACACCTCAAAGATAAGACGTTATATTTAAAAAAAACACCAACTATTTTGTGCCAAAGAAAAGTCTATCAAGTAATAAATATGCATTAGGCAATGAGATTCAAGCAAACAATGAAACAGAGCATTTTCTGGCACCACTAATTAGTATTTAGGGCCTTATGCAGAGAGCATCGTTATTTCGAAATTCGCCATTTTTTGTACAATTTCGCACAGAAACCGGCAGAAAATGGCGAGTTCCGAAAAACGCGCCATTTTGTTTTTTCAATTGCTAAAACTCGCCTCGCGGCTGGCGAGAACCTCCATCTCGCCATTTTTAAAACTCTCCGAATGCAGAGAGGTGCGAACGGCATAAAGCGGCTGTTCGCGCCAAAAAATGCCGCGATTCTCGCATTTTTGCCGCGCCAGGAAAAGATGGCAAGATGGCGCTCGCCGCCTATAGTAAAGGGGAAAAAAAGGCGCGAATTTGTTTTTACACGTTTCTGAAGCGCGCATCTCGCCAATTTAAACTCGCCACACGCATCCATGTTAAACATAGCAGAATTCGCACTTTTCTGCATATGGAGAATAAAACTCTCCAAAAAAGCTACTTTTTATGAAATTCGCCAATTTTAAAATTCTATGCTCTCTGCATAAGGCCCTTAGTGTCTTAACCACATCACTGTGGAAGGTGTTGAAGCCGCCAGGGCTGTGACTGAAGATAATCATTATCTACATCAAAACATGTCACCTCTAAAGGGAAAAAAAACTAAAGTGAGGGAATCACCCAGGAAAGAAAAAGGAAACACAAATATGGCATAAACAGGATTAGCCCCGCACCACTGGGCAAGTTCAATGTAGGGCCCCATTCATTAAGCAAACTGCAGTATACTTTCAACACATAACAATTTTGCATGACTTATAGGCCCAGGAATAGCATACAGCTTGCTCCAAAAGGTGCCGCTGTTTGAGAGGATTAGGTCATGCAGAATGCCATGTCATGTTAACCTCTTCAGTTCTGGAAGCCTGCAACACCCTACTGTGCGCTGGAGTAACTGATTCCTTTTTTTTTTTAAATTCAAACAATGCACACTGATATTTAAAGTCAAGCAAGCAATCCTATATCACAGGCAATGATAACAACACGGCACGAGAGGTGAAAGTCAATCGTAGTCCAGCCAGTGTTTCTCTGTGTCACCAAGAGATTCTAGTCCAGCCTCAGTGTTCCATCACAATGCAGAACTACGAAGATAATAATGCAGCATAATAATGTGATGAGTTACAGCACCAGAGCTGAATTAAAAACATAGCTGCAGCTAACGTGCCAATATTGGGCTTCCACAAAACCTTTAGTTATGGTGTTAAAGGATCGTTTTTTTTATTTTTTAATACGGGATTGAAGCAGGGGGTTTCCGGAGCTGAGCTCCATTCATTTCCACTGCGGGGAGCCTCTGCTTCCAGCTATACTCACCTCCGAAGGGGGGTGCCGGTGAATCTCTCTGCAGTTTAAAGCTCCTGCATCCACGGGGGCCAATAAGACGTCGCACTGGACGATGTCACAGCTTCCTATTGGCCCTCAAGGCGCGGGAGCATTGAAAATGAGCCATAATGTGAATCCTTCAGTGGCTACCGGCACCCACTATGGGAGGTATGTGTGTCCAGAAGCAGGGCGTCCCCTGTGCTGAAATGAACGGGGTTCAGCTCCAGAAACCCCCTGTTTTAGCCATGTATACATTTTTATTTTAAATGAGAAATAAAATGCATGGATTGCCTTTTTAAAAAGGTGCAAAGTGTTTCCTTAAAAAAGGTATGTATGTTCCTACATGAAAAGGTTTATAAACTTGCTGCCGGATGCTCGTTATTAGTCCAACGGTATATGTGTTATACACCAGCGAGCAGGATTCAGAAAATGTCATTCCCTATAAATAATTTGCTACACTGGCAGCTGCTTCACAAATTCCATAATCTTCCCTAAATTGTGTATAATGGGACAAAACATAGTATATTCAATGTAAAAAAAAAACCTTTAAAAAGGTGTACAACGCCTCCTGTTCCTTTTCTCCCTTCTCGTTATGCATATATACCGATGTTACTTTGAATGTAGAAGACATGAGGCTGAAAGTTTATCCAGACCAAAATATTGTTTAATAATAACTTTGATTAAACAAATAAAAAGAGGGAAGGGCAGCATGCAGTTTGCATAAATCTATAGCTGACATTATGCACCATAAAAATCGCCGGCGTGGACAGAAATATAGGAGCCACACAGAATTTTTAGGAGCCAGCATTTTAGGTTGGGGGATGTTTTTGTATTCCCCCTTCGCCAACCCCTCCCACCCATTGGCTGCTCGGTGCCACTGCGTGTGTGTGACACTCTAGAGACACACGCATTGTAACACACACACTGACGCACAGTCTGACAGACACACTGACAGACACTCCTCCCGCCACAGTGTGATATGAGAGCAGAGGCGGGCAGAGTCCTGGATTGCTCCGCCTCGCTCCCGCACCCAGTTCTCGTGTGCCTCTGCCACCCGCTCTCTGCTCCTACACCAAGCGCTCCACACCAAGCGGTGCAGTGGTAACTGAACCATCAGTCACCACCGCGGCCGGTCAGCGTGCCCGCCAAGCAGCATCAGGCATGGAAGCACGCTGGGAAGCACTGTTGTCGTTCGCAGCGGTGACGAACAGGTGACCACGTACAGCTGTCAGTGCCAGGGATTACCTTTTAGGCACCCGGGCAACCAGACGTTGGAATTCTTTCACCCCTACGTTACAGCCAATTAATATAAAGTATTTGTAACTCAGTTAGTTATCCTCTTTTTTTAACAATATCTTTAACTAAAGTATACGTACAAATTGAAATTTAAATATATATAGCCATTTATTAATATCATATTTACTTTTTAAAACATAAATAAAAGAAGAAAACACCAATATTTCAGATGTACACTACACAAATGTACAGTGCATCCTGCAGGGTTCCTATTCAATATACTTTGAAAATGTATTTCCTATACTAGGAATGGTGCTAAACCCTTCTCCAGCATTGGGGAAGATAGCTTCACCGCATTTTTAATAGGGACTCATAATGAGAGTTTTCCCTTTAAATTGAGAATTTCATAAATAATGCAGATTATTTTCAATAAACTGAAGGAAGCTTTCTGTTTGTGATTGTTTTACGAGTTAAATACACAAATACTTTAAAATACCGTTTGGCTTGAGACACCAAAGAACATATTCATTAAACTATCACTCAAAATGTTATCTCGCTGTATTCGTTAAAGCTGCAGTTCAAGCAATATCCTGCATGTTTGTTTTTTTTAATTAATCAGTTCTGTAGTAAGAAAAAATACTTTTAGCATTTTCTGTTTTAAAAAAAACAACTTTGAAAGACCAATTTTCTTGTATTCTATTTTAACAAGCATTCTTGTTACTATAGCAACCATTTACATTACCCATATCTAAAGATGTCGCCAAACTTCGACGATCAATACACGGAGAACGAATTGACCGGCAGCTATGCAGTTCTTTAGGTAAAGTAGAGATTGGGTAGGTAAAAAAGATTAGGGTGCTCAAACCCCAGACAACTTCATCCAGTATATGATAGCACTATCCCTGGAGACACCAGTGGGAGTGGTTTGATAAACAATAGACCTGTGAGTGACTAAAATACATTTGTAGCAGTACTCAACTATAACAGTCTAAATCATGAAGCCCACTCACGTCATCTCCAGGAGTGATTGCTGGAGTGCCAGCCACAGGGAAGTCCAAAGGCAGCAAGAAGAAAAAACGAATGGCGCACAGCCAGGGAGCCATGTGGTTACAAAAAAAGTACCTTTATTCAGTGCACGGTTGGAGACATATTCACCCCTTGGGGGACAAAAACAGGCACCTCCTACGCGTTTCCGACCGGTAGGTCCTTTATCAAGGAGTCATAAAGTAGAGATTGCCCACAATAACTATTGAAGTAAAAAAAGAAACTAAAAAAAAACTATATAAAAAAAAACGGGAGCTTGAACTGCAGCTTTAAAGAGTCCAAACCGAAAAGTATTATGTAGATAGTGATTTAGTTTGCTCTTGGAAATTTGGTACGATATGGAAATGAAATATGCAAATAAACAAATCTCATAAAATGTCAGTATTCACATGGCATTCACAAACTGCGAGACAGGAATTGACATGTGACGAGATTGATAATACAGCTATGGGAAGCTGTATAGATATGTCCTGCCACAAGCAGAATAGTCCGTGTCATCAGGCGAGAACCAGGACATAGACAAATCTTGACTCCACACCACTTATACTGGTGAGTGCCTATCCTTTCCTTTCCTATCCTTTACTGTCCTTTATTTGTTGGTTGGTTGCTTGTATCATCAGTGTCCTGCTTACTTATGTAAAAGTTGCTTAGGTGCTGCGTCAGTCAGGTATACCTCATTAATAAGACTTTAGAGCAGTGGTGGACAAAAATATAAATGATTTAGGAGCCAACTAGGATTTTTAGGAGCCAGCGTTCTGGTTCTCTCCCCCCATCGGCGGCCTGTGTCATTGTGTGTGTGTGCCAGTGTGTATTCGTGACACACTGACACTGACACACACACTGTGACACACTGTGACACACTGTGACACACAGACACAAACACTCTGATATACACACACACTGCCAGACACTCCTCCCCCATCCTCTTGCCACAGTGTGATGTGAGAGCAGATGCAGGCCTGGACTGCTCCGACTTGCTCCTGCCCCCCAGATCTCCCACACGGCTCAGTCAACCCACTCACCGCTTCGCTCTAATGCCCACCTACCCCCACACTCCATACTAAGCAATTTGGTGACGATGACTGATATGTCAATCACCCCCACGGTCGGTCAGCGCAACTGCAAAGCAGCATCGGGCATGAAAGCTGGAGAGCGATGTTGCCGGATGCGGTGGTGACTGACAGGTCAGTCAGTGGAGTGCTCAGCACAGGCGCCAGGGGCTACATTTTTTGAGTATATTAGAGCTTTATAATCTTCCCTCACTCCTGTTAGTAAAGAAAATTCTTGACATGCTTATTTGAACTTTCTTCAACCTTGTGACATTCAATGCCACAAAATTAGAATCTGCTAATGGCAGAACAGAGTATTATGAGAGTGAACACACACAATGACTAGCAGTTGAAGTATTCATACAAATGTGGACAGCTGTAGCCCCACCGACCATGCTGTAACTGTTCATTATAATGTGTGCCTCTTTTCGGAAAGAGCAGATACTGAATGGAATAAAAATACATAATGACTTAATGACATTGGCCTATATTCACTAAAGTCAGCAACTGGATAATTTGACGTTATCAATGCTTAATGCCAAAGTCAACCTGTTCACTAAAGCCATATCTCCAGCGGTAAAACACTGATACAGTAATAGGCTTTTTACTGTGGCGATATTTTGGAGATATGTTTTAACACAGAGTATGCAAACAAGCATGAAAATGAGCATTTAAAGATTAATTATTCATGTGCTATTTAATAAAGTCTGATACCTAGTGATATAGGACTAACACCAAAAGCTATTGCAGATTTTTATCCCATAGCGCAGGCCGGCGTTCAGACTATTTTGCCTATGTACTGTATACAATGGCCACTATATACAATACATAGGCAAGATAAGACTAGCCAATCTAGAATAGATCCTAACAATACATACAAAAACCTATGTACAATATTTTTAATATACTAACCCCTTAGTGGCCAGAGTGGTTAGCTAGCCATGGGCAATCTCCGGTAGCTAAGGTCTACTAAAGGGTAAATATGTTCCTACCACTATACTAAGTACCCCGCTTGCATAACAAAGTAATGCATTGCTTGGCAATGCCTTTTTAACTTCAATGGCAAACAAGGGGATAAACCACACCTTCTTCCCCTAACCACCCTCCAGGGGCACCTGCAACCATCACCCAGCACACTACTCACTTCGTAGCACTTAGTGGCCAGCTCGCTATTGGTTGTCTATGACTTGCTGGCCACTTAGGCTACTAAGGGGTTATTAATAACAACTGTATGTTTTGAGTTAGCTTATGTATTTGTAGGATTTTTATGTGTATGTTAACGCCTTTTAGTGCCTGGAGGCGTTCCTTTGCAAACGCATTTGAAGTCTCAGTCATCAAAAGGGTCCATTTATTTTCTGCCCTGGGGTTTTGCAATAAATCCTTTGACTGTATTCTACCTATGGTAGAAAAAAGTGATATTTGCACGTGGAGTTTGTAGGTATTATTAAGGAAATTGCAATACTGACAATCGCGGTTCTCCTGAATTACCAGCAAAAAGCCATATGCTAATGGGGTAAATACATCACAGTTATCGTACATACATTATTTTTAGTGGTTACGGAATTAAAGCGGAAAAAATATCTTGTTTAATTTTTGTTTTGTAAACCAGATTATTGCAGATTTAACCGAGAATAATAAATCTATTTCATTATGCCTCCAATTTTTGGGGGGGCGCGGGTGACAGGATCTTAGGCGACATTTGAAAATGTCACATTATTGATAATCAAATGTGCGCACCTAATGTCCTGTGTCCACTCCCAATTAAGCGATTTCTACACCAAGACAAATTTCCCTAGCCAATTCCAGTCTGGGTTTCGTCCCAAACACTCCACCGTAACTACCCTGCTAAAAGTTTGCAATGAAATCCATGGTGGAATGGAACGGGGACAACTCACTGGTGCAGTATTCCTAGATTTTGCAAAGGCTTTTGATACTGTTGATCATGCTATCCTGCTTAACAAACTCCAGAGCTCTGGAATAGGGAAACATGCTTTAAACTGGTTTCAGTCCTACCTATCAGGAAGATCCCAACATGTGTCCATCTCAGGCTCTAACTCCAGCCCCCTGGATATCACCTGTGGTGTCCCGCAAGGCTCTGTTCTGGGGCCCCTACTCTTCTCAGTGTTCATTAATGATCTTCCCACAGCTTGTAAGGAAGCCTCAATACACATGTATGCAGATGACACAATCCTGTATGCACACAGCCATAGCCTCTCTGACCTTCAACACATACTTCTGTCTGACTTTTTGAGACTCGAAAACTGGATTTCCCAAAACAAACTGTTTTTAAACACTGACAAGACTGTAACAATGGTATTTGGGACCAAGACTAAATTTGTAAAGCTTCCAGTGACTGAGCTCCAGATCAGAACCAACGCTAACACCACCCTAACCCCTGTTACTAGTTTAAAATACTTGGGCTTATGGTTTGACTCCCACTTAACATTCGGGATGCACATTGATACCCTGACAACCAAGACCTATGCCAAACTAGGGGTACTTTACAGGAACAAATCCTCCCTAAGTCTCCTAGTCAGAAAGCGTATTGCACAGCAGATGCTAATGCCAATTATTGACTATGGAGACATAGTATATGGCTCGGCTCCTCAAACCCACCTTAGCAAACTTGACACCCTCTACAATTCAATTTGTCATTTTGTTCTCCAATGCAACTACAACACACCACTGCGAAATGCTCAAAGAACTAGATTGGTCATCACTAGAGTCTAGGCGCAAAGTTCACCTTTCCTGTCTCACCCTCAAATACTTTCTGGGCAAGCTACCCAGCTACCTGAACAAGCTCCTCACCCCTACCACATGCAGCACCTATCACCTGAGATCAGACTCCAAAAGACTATTCATGGTCCCAAGACTCAACAAAGTATCCGGACGTTCCTCCTTCTCCTTCCGTGCACCCCAAAACTGGAACAACCTACCAGAGACTCTCATATCCACCACCAGCTTAAGTTCTTTCAAATCTAAGGCTGTCTCACACTTTAATCTGGTCTGTAACCGTTTCATACGCTCATAATATATATTTTCTTTAACTGTGCATGCAATGTCTTGTATATAATGTATACCTTGTTCATTTATGTAACTGTATTTGTAACCATGTATTATTTTGTTTTACTCTGTGCCCAGGACATACTTGAAAACGAGAGGTAACTCTCAATGTATTACTTCCTGGTAAAATATTTTATAAATAAATAAATAAATAATAATAATCTTAAGTGCAAAAAATACAGTATTGTTGTAAGTATTGCTCTGATCAGTCCTCTGAGCAAATTAAATTAAAAGAGAACTAGGTGACACGAGTCTTGTTGCAATTAGTAATGCTTTTGTTACATACTGCATATAATCATGCTTAACACGGCGTCTGAGAACTGGGAGACGGGTTTCTGGTGAATCCTTTCACATTGGAGTAGGATGCCTTATGAAACAGCATCTTTTAGTAAATATGGACCTGAATGAGCAGTCAGTGACCTTACAGTTACATGAACTGTCTTAGTTTAGAGGGAATTTAGCAGGGAGGAAATATTTCTACAACAGTTTTGTGACACATTTAATTCTCCAAGATTACTAGTTTTTATCATCAGGGATGAGTTTATTCTGCACCAAATCATTTGTTTTTATACTCAGTAGTACCTTCAAAGCACTGTAATTGTCTACATGTATCTGAAGTGTCTAAATACAAGTCCTCTAATAATGTACTTTCCTTTGTAGTGAAAATTAAGGCCATTTTCTAATAGGTTTCTAATGGGTAGAATTGATTCCAAACTATTCCCCCAAAGACAAGTTTGCCAACTGCGTTACAATTTGACAATTCAGCTCAAAAATGTCATTCCTAATAACATTTTAAACTTCATAAAATAATTTTATGTTCTCTACGGAATTGATTATAGGTATCTGAAATAACAGACACATTGGAGTTATAATTGATTAATACATAATCCTATAATGCAATCCGAGTCCAAATAGCTCTTTATTCATGCATGATGGTTTCAACCAGCTCTGCACCAGCTCTGCACCAGCACTGCACCAGCTCTGCACTAGTACTGCACCAGCACTGCACCAGCTCTGCACCAGCACTGCACCAGCTCTGCACCAGCACTGCACCAGCTCTGCACCAGCTCTGCACCAGCACTGCACCAGCTCTGCACTAGTACTGCACCAGCTCTGCACTAGTACTGCACCAGCTCTGCACTAGTACTGCACTAGCTCTGCACTAGTACTGCACCAGCTCTGCACTAGTACTGCACCAGCACTGCACCAGCTCTGCACCAGCTCTGCACCAGCACTGCACTAGTACTGCACCAGCTCTGCGCCAGCTCTGCACTAGTACTGCACCAGCTCTGCACTAGTACTGCACCAGCTCTGCACTAGTACTGCACCAGCTCTGCTCTAGCACTGCACCAGCTCTACACTAGTACTGCACCAGCTCTGCACTAGTACTGCACCAGCTCAGCACCAGCACTGCACCAGCACTGCACTAGTACTGCACCAGCTCTGCACTAGTACTGCACCAGCTCTGCACCAGCTCTGCACTAGTACTGCACCAGCTCTGCACTAGTACTGCACCAGCTCTGCACTAGTACTGCACCAGCACTGCACTAGTACTGCACCAGCTCTGCACCAGCACTGCACCAGCTCTGCACTAGTACTGCACCAGCTCTGCACCAGCACTGCACTAGTACTGCACTAGTACTGCACCAGCTCTGCGCCAGCTCTGCACTAGCACTGCACCAGCTCTGCACTAGTACTGCACCAGCTCTGCGCCAGCTCTGCACTAGTACTGCACCATCTCTGCACTAGTACTGCACCAGCACTGCACTAGTACTGCACCAGCTCTGCACTAGTACTGCACCAGCACTGCACTAGTACTGCACCAGCTCTGCACTAGTACTGCACTAGTACTGCACCAGCTCTGACCAGCTCTGCACTAGCACTGCACCAGCTCTGCACTAGTACTGCACCAGCACTGCACCAGCTCTGCACTAGTACTGCACCAGCACTGCACTAGTACTGCACCAGCACTGCACCAGCTCTGCACTAGTACTGCACCAGCTCTGCACCAGCACTGCACCAGCACTGCACCAGCTCTGCACCAGTACTGCACCAGCTCAGCACCAGCACTGCACTAGTACTGCACCAGCTCTGCACTAGTACTGCACCAGCACTGCACCAGCTCTGCACTAGTACTGCAGCAGCACTGCACCAGCTCTGCACTAGTACTGCACCAGCTCTGCACTAGTACTGCGCCAGCTCTGCACCAGCTCTGCACTAGTACTGCACCAGCACTGCACCAGCTCTGCACTAGTACTGCACCAGCTCAGCACCAGCACTGCACTAGTACTGCACCAGCTCTGCACTAGTACTGCACCAGCTCTGCACCAGCACTGCACCAGCTCTGCACTAGTACTGCACCAGCTCTGCACCAGCACTGCACCAGCTCTGCACCAGCTCTGCACCAGTACTGCCCCAGCTCTGCACCAGCTCTGCACTAGTACTGCACCAGCTCTGCACCAGCTCTGCACCAGCTCTGCACTAGTACTGCACTAGTACTGCACCAGCTCTGCACTAGTACTGCACCAGCTCTGCGCCAGCTCTGCACTAGTACTGCACTAGTACTGCACCAGCACTGCACCAGCTCTGCACTAGTACTGCACCAGCTCTGCACTAGTACTGCACCAGCTCTGCACCAGCACTGCACCAGCTCTGCACTAGTACTGCACCAGCTCTGCACCAGCTCTGCACTAGTACTGCACCAGCTCTGCACTAGTACTGCACCAGCACTGCACCAGCTCTGCACTAGTACTGCACCAGCTCTGCACTAGTACTGCACCAGCTCTGCACTAGTACTGCACCAGCTCTGCACCAGCTCTGCACCAGCTCTGCACTAGTACTGCACCAGCTCTGCACCAGCAATGCACCAGCTCTGCACTAGCTCTGCACCAGCTCTGCACTAGTACTGCACTAGTACTGCACCAGCTCTGCACTAGTACTGCACCAGCTCTGCACTAGTACTGCACCAGCTCTGCACCAGCACTGCACCAGCTCTGCACTAGTACTGCACCAGCACTGCACCAGCTCTGCACTAGTACTGCACCAGCTCAGCACCAGCACTGCACTAGTACTGCACCAGCTCTGCACTAGTACTGCACCAGCACTGCACTAGTACTGCACCAGCTCTGCACTAGTACTGCACCAGCACTGCACCAGCTCTGCACTAGTACTGCACCAGCTCAGCACCAGCACTGCACCTGTACTGCACCAGCTCTGCACCAGCTCTGCACCAGCTCTGCACCACCTCTGCACTAGTACTGCACTAGTACTGCACTAGTACTGCACCAGCTCTGCACTAGTACTGCACCAGCACTGCACTAGTACTGCACCAGCACTGCACTAGTACTGCACCAGCACTGCACCAGCTCTGCACTAGTACTGCACCAGCTCAGCACCAGCACTGCACCAGCTCTGCACCACCTCTGCACTAGTACTGCACTAGTACTGCACCAGCTCTGCACTAGTACTGCACCAGCTCTGCACTAGTACTGCACCAGCTCTGCACTAGTACTGCACTAGTACTGCACCAGCTCTGCACTAGTACTGCACTAGCACTGCACCAGCTCTGCACTAGTACTGCACCAGCTCAGCACTAGTACTGCACCAGCTCTGCACTAGTACTGCACCAGCTCTGCACTAGTACTGCACTAGTACTGCACCAGCTCTGCACTAGCTCTGCACTAGTACTGCACCAGCTCTGCACTAGCACTGCACCAGCTCTGCACTAGTACTGCACTAGTACTGCACTAGTACTCTGCACTAGTACTGCACCAGCACTGCACCAGCTCTGCACTAGTACTGCACCAGCTCTGCACTAGTACTGCACCAGCTCTGCACTAGTACTGCACTAGTACTGCACCAGCTCTGCGCTAGTACTGCACTAGTACTGCACCAGCTCTGCGCTAGTACTGCACCAGCTCTGCACTAGTACTGCACCAGCACTGCACCAGCTCTGCACCAGCTCTACACTAGTACTGCACCAGCACTGCACCAGCTCTGCACTAGTACTGCACCAGCTCTGCACTAGTACTGCACCAGCTCTGCACCAGCTCTGCACCAGCACTGCACTAGTACTGCACCAGCTCTACACTAGTACTGCACTAGTACTGCACCAGCACTGCACCAGCTCTGCACTAGTACTGCACCAGCACTGCACCAGCTCTGCACTAGTACTGCACCAGCTCTGCACCAGCTCTGCACTAGTACTGCACCAGCTCTGCACTAGTACTGCACCAGCTCTGCACTAGTACTGCACCAGCTCTGCACTAGCACTGCACCAGCTCTGCACTAGCACTGCACCAGCTCTGCACCAGCACTGCACCAGCTCTGCACCAGCACTGCACCAGCTCTGCACTAGTACTGCACCAGCTCAGCACCAGCACTGCACCTGTACTGCACCAGCTCTGCACTAGTACTGCACCAGCTCTGCACTAGTACTGCACTAGTACTGCACCAGCACTGCACCAGCTCTGCACTAGTACTGCACCAGCTCTGCACTAGTACTGCACCAGCTCTGCACCAGCACTGCACTAGTACTGCACCAGCTCTGCACCAGCACTGCACCAGCTCTGCACTAGTACTGCACCAGCTCTGCACCAGCTCTGCACTAGTACTGCACCAGCTCTGCACTAGTACTGCACCAGCACTGCACCAGCTCTGCACTAGTACTGCACCAGCTCTGCACCAGCTCTGCACTAGTACTGCACCAGCTCTGCACCAGCTCTGCACCAGCTCTGCACTAGTACTGCACCAGCAATGCACCAGCTCTGCACTAGTACTGCACCAGCTCTGCACCAGCTCTGCGCCAGCTCTGCACTAGTACTGCACTAGTACTGCACCAGCTCTGCACTAGTACTGCACCAGCTCTGCACTAGTACTGCACCAGCTCTGCACTAGTACTGCACCAGCTCTGCACCAGCACTGCACCAGCTCTGCACTAGTACTGCACCAGCACTGCACTAGTACTGCACCAGCTCTGCACTAGTACTGCACCAGCTCAGCACCAGCACTGCACTAGTACTGCACCAGCTCTGCACCAGCTCTGCACTAGTACTGCACCAGCACTGCACTAGTACTGCACCAGCTCTGCACTAGTACTGCACCAGCTCAGCACCAGCACTGCACCAGCTCTGCACCAGCTCTGCACTAGTACTGCACCAGCACTGCACTAGTACTGCACCAGCTCTGCACTAGTACTGCACCAGCTCAGCACCAGCACTGCACCTGTACTGCACCAGCACTGCACCAGCTCTGCACTAGTACTGCACCAGCTCAGCACCAGCACTGCACCTGTACTGCACCAGCTCTGCACCAGCTCTGCACCACCTCTGCACTAGTACTGCACTAGTACTGCACCAGCTCTGCACCAGCTCTGCACTAGTACTGCACCAGCACTGCACTAGTACTGCACCAGCACTGCACTAGTACTGCACCAGCACTGCACCAGCTCTGCACTAGTACTGCACCAGCTCAGCACCAGCACTGCACCTGTACTGCACCAGCTCTGCACCACCTCTGCACTAGTACTGCACTAGTACTGCACCAGCTCTGCACTAGTACTGCACCAGCTCTGCACTAGTACTGCACCAGCTCTGCACTAGTACTGCACTAGTACTGCACCAGCTCTGCACTAGTACTGCACTAGCACTGCACCAGCTCTGCACCAGCACTGCACTAGCTCTGCACTAGTACTGCACCAGCTCAGCACTAGTACTGCACCAGCTCTGCACTAGTACTGCACCAGCTCTGCACTAGTACTGCACTAGTACTGCACCAGCTCTGCACCAGCACTGCACCAGCTCTGCACTAGCACTGCACCAGCTCTGCACTAGTACTGCACTAGTACTGCACCAGCTCTGCACTAGTACTGCACCAGCACTGCACCAGCTCTGCACTAGTACTGCACCAGCTCTGCACTAGTACTGCACCAGCTCTGCACTAGTACTGCACTAGTACTGCACCAGCTCTGCGCTAGTACTGCACCAGCTCTGCACTAGTACTGCACCAGCACTGCACCAGCTCTGCACCAGCTCTACACTAGTACTGCACCAGCACTGCACCAGCTCTGCACTAGTACTGCACCAGCTCTGCACTAGTACTGCACCAGCTCTGCACCAGCTCTGCACCAGCACTGCACTAGTACTGCACCAGCTCTACACTAGTACTGCACTAGTACTGCACCAGCACTGCACCAGCACTGCACCAGCTCTGCACTAGTACTGCACCAGCACTGCACCAGCTCTGCACTAGTACTGCACCAGCTCTGCACCAGCTCTGCACTAGTACTGCACCAGCTCTGCACTAGTACTGCACCAGCTCTGCACTAGCACTGCACCAGCTCTGCACTAGCACTGCACCAGCTCTGCACTAGTACTGCACCAGCACTGCACCAGCTCTGCACCAGCACTGCACCAGCTCTGCACCAGCACTGCACCAGCTCTGCACTAGTACTGCACCAGCTCAGCACCAGCACTGCACCTGTACTGCACCAGCTCTGCACCAGCTCTGCACTAGTACTGCACTAGTACTGCACCAGCTCTGCACTAGTACTGCACCAGCTCTGCACTAGTACTGCACCAGCTCTGCACTAGTACTGCACTAGTACTGCACCAGCTCTGCACTAGTACTGCACTAGCACTGCACCAGCTCTGCACCAGCACTGCACTAGCTCTGCACTAGTACTGCACCAGCTCAGCACTAGTACTGCACCAGCTCTGCACTAGTACTGCACCAGCTCTGCACTAGTACTGCACCAGCTCTGCACTAGTACTGCACTAGTACTGCACCAGCTCTGCACTAGCTCTGCACTAGTACTGCACCAGCACTGCACCAGCTCTGCACTAGTACTGCACCAGCACTGCACCAGCTCTGCACTAGTACTGCACCAGCTCTGCACTAGTACTGCACCAGCTCTGCACTAGTACTGCACCAGCACTGCACCAGCTCTGCACTAGTACTGCACCAGCTCTGCACTAGTACTGCACCAGCTCTGCACTAGTACTGCACTAGTACTGCACCAGCTCTGCGCTAGTACTGCACCAGCTCTGCACTAGTACTGCACCAGCACTGCACCAGCTCTACACTAGTACTGCACCAGCACTGCACCAGCTCTGCACTAGTACTGCACCAGCTCTGCACTAGTACTGCACCAGCTCTGCACCAGCTCTGCACCAGCACTGCACTAGTACTGCACCAGCTCTACACTAGTACTGCACCAGCTCTGCACTAGTACTGCACCAGCACTGCACCAGCTCTGCACTAGTACTGCACCAGCTCTGCACTAGTACTGCACCAGCTCTGCACTAGTACTGCACCAGCTCTGCACTAGTACTGCACCAGCTCTGCACTAGTACTGCACCAGCACTGCACCAGCTCTGCACCAGCTCTGCACCAGCACTGCACTAGCTCTGCACTAGTACTGCACCAGCTCTGCACTAGTACTGCACCAGCTCTGCACTAGTACTGCACTAGCTCTGCACTAGTACTGCACCAGCTCTGCACTATTACTGCACTAGTACTGCACCAGCTCTGCACTAGCTCTGCACTAGTACTGCACCAGCACTGCACCAGCTCTGCACTAGTACTGCACCAGCACTGCACCAGCTCTGCACCAGCTCTGCACTAGTACTGCACTAGTACTGCACCAGCTCTGCACTAGTACTGCACCAGCTCTGCACTAGTACTGCACCAGCTCTGCACTAGTACTGCACCAGCTCTGCACTAGTACTGCACCAGCTCTGCACTAGTACTGCACTAGTACTGCACCAGCTCTGCGCTAGTACTGCACCAGCTCTGCACTAGTACTGCACCAGCACTGCACCAGCTCTGCACCAGCTCTACACTAGTACTGCACCAGCACTGCACAGCTCTGCACTAGTACTGCACCAGCTCTGCACCAGCACTGCACTAGTACTGCACCAGCTCTACACTAGTACTGCACTAGTACTGCACCAGCACTGCACCAGCTCTGCACTAGTACTGCACCAGCACTGCACCAGCTCTGCACTAGTACTGCACCAGCTCTGCACTAGTACTGCACCAGCACTGCACCAGCTCTGCACTAGTACTGCACCAGCACTGCACTAGTACTGCACCAGCTCTGCACCAGCTCTGTACTAGTACTGCACCAGCTCTGCACCAGCTCTGCACTAGTACTGCACCAGCACTGCACTAGTACTGCACCAGCACTGCACCAGCTCTTCACTAGTACTGCACCAGCACTGCACCAGCTCTGCACTAGTACTGCACCAGCTCTGCACCAGCACTGCACCAGCTCTGCACTAGTACTGCACCAGCACTGCACTAGTACTGCACCAGCTCTGCACTAGTACTGCACCAGCACTGCACCAGCTCTGCACTAGTACTGCACCAGCTCTGCACCAGCTCTGCACCAGCTCTGCACCAGCACTGCACTAGTACTGCACCAGCTCTGCAATATTACTGCACCAGCTCTGCACTAGGACTGCACCAGCACTGCACCAGCACTGCACCAGCACTGCACCAGCACTGCACCAGCACAACATTGATACACAATACCTATTATGAATGTTATGCTCTGAAAGGGCAATGTGTACCTATTCATCATCCTAAATCATTTGTTTTAAAACTGAATTAATAATTTCAGTCCTGTGTAGCCAGGTTCCCCCCCCTTGGTCCCCCTTACCTTGCTGCGGCTGGTTGCGCGGGCGCTCCGGTGCAGGGGCTGCAGGCGGGCGACTGAGTCGCCAGAGCTCCGCGGCGTACCTGATCAGTGGGGGCTGCCATTGCTGGCGCGCGCATACGCAGTGCGCAGGAGGGATAGTTGCAGAGGCCATTGCCGGGCTCCGAAAAGGGAAACTACAATCCCTAACAGCCTCAGGGGCTGCTAGTCAGGTGGGGGAGCACAACCAATAGGGCTGCGGTATCCCCAGGAAGACCGGATTGATACATTTGGTGCACAGGCTGCCATGCCAGTCGGGAGCTGGACAGAAGAGTGGAATCCCCCTTCAGACCCCAGCTAGGCCCTGACCACCCTCAGCTTGTGGATGCTGCAGGGAAGGCCCATAGTTAGGGACACTTCCCCAGTAGCTATCTATAGTGAGGGTACAGCACGCCGGTGACGGACGCCACGCGGTGCGCAAGGCCTGTGGTCTGGGACCAGACCACCGACGACCTGATAGACTCTTTAAGGTGGGCCACTCCAGTGAGAGTCCACACCACGCAGAGGCAGACGCCAACACTGACGACGATGACGACGTGGGATCAGACTGGTCTTGCCATCAGTTGGCGGTACCCGGGTGTTGGAGCGCCCGGCAGGTATCACGCCCTACAAGTGCTCCAACGATCACACACATTCTGTGGGTAGGGCTACCACACACTTTGGGGTGGGTTTGGCTCCTGTGGACAAAGGGTGGTTAGGTGCCCAGGGCACCTCACTACTTTGGGGGAATCACACCAGGGTGTATAAGGTGGTGGTTGGATGGTAGGGCACTGTGTGGGCACGGCCGTGCAAGGCCTGTATATTAGGTGTTATTAGTTGTGTTACCAGTAAAGATAATTTGTTATATCACTGTGTGCATATCATTTCTCTACTGTGTGTTCCTGGGTAGGAGTTATCCAATTGCACTAGGATCCCTCCCAGGTGGAGGCGCTGTCATCATACATATCAGGTACACCCCAGGCTCCCTGCTGCGGAGGATCAGGCCTCCTGTGAGTCAATCAGGTAATGCACCACAAGTAGTCGCCCTAGACATGGCGGAAAGGGGGCTACACCTGAAACAATAAATACAGAAAACACTCAGGAGTGCATCCACATGCCTTAAATGGGACTGCTCCATATTCTAAAATATGATATCGTTTGACACTTTCCTGCTTACATGCCTGCTGTATTCAGAAATGTGTTCATCCAAGTCTGGGTTACGGTTCTACATTGTAACGTTGGTTCAATGTTACTGCAAATAAAAATATCCCTGGTGACCACAATCACATGTCTCAGACAGGTCTGCAACCCTGCTATTCCCCATTATCTCTTAGCATACAATGCTTCCACTGCAGCCAGGGATTCTGGGAAATGACATGCAAATGAGCACAATGTCACCTTATGCCACCTGTATGTTACAAAACCCTTCAATGTACCGCAAATATGGAAAACATTGAAATGGACATTTTTCAGCTTCAGCTGTCAATGGAAATGTCACAATCAATTCTTGCATTTATTACAGAAGTTCTAGGTATCAAACAATTATATGATCAAACTATTCACACGCCGCATGAAGTTATATTCTCGGCTATCCAGAGGAAGCACATTTGAAGACATTCTGTGATGTGTGAGGTCGAATGTGTCATGTCTCTATGTTAAATAAGAATCATTTCACGTAGGAAAAGCAGCTGCCCTTTTTTTCCGGCTTGGCTTTAATTCCTCCTGCCCTCCCCACCCCAACCAGAAATTCTTCTCATCCATCATGGCTCCACTAACGTCAATAGATAAACAGCATATTTGACTTGTTTTTTTTCAGAGTTTATAGAGCAGTATTCCATGGGCAGACACTTCCAGTCATATGAAAAACAAATAAACAAAACAGAATACAAATGAAGTGAAAAAGACATCTTTAAGGGATCATTCTATATACGCCGTAGAAACAGTTTGGCCAATTTTGGGCTGAAAATCCACATAGACTGATGCTTTGGTGTATATAGAATAGTATCCTAAGATGGTTTATTTTTACTACAACAGGTAAACTAAAAAAAATTATACTGTATATACCAAGTCACACTGTTTTCCCTTTTCTTGCAAAACAAGACTTCAATAATGCATCCAGATCCGACATAGAAAATGAATGAGCACAACATGCACAGGGACACTGGGAAACTGCACTTCAATAATCATCAACATTTTGGTTTCCAACTGCGACTTTCCTCCGAACGCTGCACAGTACACTTAAGTTATATTGCTTTGCTTTGGAAGGTGCCAGTAACATGTGATTACAGTTATATTATTTCCCCCCGTAAAACTCCCCGCACACAACAAGAGGTCAGCACCATATACAACTGTAAACATCTTCAAGGAGTAAACTTAGCACACAGCATTGATCATCGTACTCACCAAGCCATTGCAGTTACTGAGAGCCACTTTAGTTGTAGTATTTTGGTCTTGTAAATATCCCGTGTAGTGGCAGTTGTCTATAAAATCGTGTTTCCACTCCGGTCCGTCCTTCCCCCAGTACTCTACTGTAAAGTGTTTTGAGACTAAATCCGTGTTCAGAGTCAGGTTCAAGTGAAAGTGCTTGCCGTAGGCGGAAATTTTAAAAAATAACTGAGAAGCTTCCTGCTCTTGGTCTTTTGAATCCGTGCTCCTCCTCCTCCGCGAGTGTTTCTCGTTTTTCACAGTAAAACTGACGAAGGCTCCGTTGTGGGTGACCCTTATTGGAACTGTCAGCTGGTAGTGTTCAAGGTAAGACAGGAATTCCTCTTTGTAATCACAAGGCAGGGCCAGTCCAAAAAGGGAAGTATGCAAAGACAAAGGAGAGTCACAGGGCAGTAGTACATACCAGAACAGAAAATACAAAAGCATCACATCAACTCTATGTTAAGATAGCTTCACTGACAGCAAGGCGGCAACTTTTATTATGTGCAACAGCATAAAGCAAATGTCGGCCTTAATACTAGGATGGTATGGTATAGGGAAAGAAGCATGTCAGTACGGTGCATGTAAAATGTGCATACTTATAGCACTATATATTTCCCCGAGCATAGAATTTGACAGCAGAGAAGAATCACTTGGCCCAACTAGTCGGACCATTTTACTAGCTGCTGTTACAGCAAAAAAAAAAAGCATGCCCAAAAAGTCCTTAAATATGGATGAAATCTCACAAGAAACCTTAGATCTATTTAGCAGCCCGTTAAGAGTCAAATGGTGTCGCATTGCAACGGTCTGCAGAACCACTTGGCTCTGAAGAGGTGAAAAGCAGGCCATTTAAAATGGGAAAATTCCTTCTATATAACAAGTGTCAACAGCACATGAGATTCTGGGCCATATTTACCAAGCGGTGCTATTCAATGAGACACCTTCCGGCACTGGTGAATGGACCATAAGGTGTCGCCCAGCGCCAAAAGTGTCTTGTGGGATAGCACAGCTTAGTAAAATTGGGGCACCTGTCCCTTTTTATTTTGAACGGTAATAACGATGGTGTTACACTACCTTGTAGTGTAATGCTGTTCTGCAGGTTTACCTTTATAATTACCTGAAATACTTTCACCGCACTTACGTCAGGTCTAAGAGTGGAACCCTACCTTGGGAACTATATGAAAGTCTGTTGTCCCTGTGTAATTCCGATGAAGCCATGACAAGGCCCAAAATCCAGGTCAACGCCTTCCACAAAATTTCCATAATTTAGAAAGAAAAAAAAATGAAAAAAGAAAAATGTTTTTTTTGTTGTTGTTTTCCTTTTGTTTTGTAATCTTTTGAGGCTAGCTGCGTGCTAGAGTGTTAGCTCCGTCCCAGAATGGAAACATAACAAGTCTGTGTATAGTGCGTTCCACCCACGTCACTTACTAGAGTATTTGCTTGTGCTTTTTCTTTCGTGGGCTCCAACTTTCTACTTTTTAACAGGTGCTCTTCTCCTGAACGGTGCCCCTTCCCGCTTGTCCACTTTCATTTTCCCAACCCAGGAACAAAATTAAAAGTAAACGTTGAAGTGACAGCAAAATAATCCTTCACGTGGCTGTCAAGCGTTAGATGGGGTAGTTAATAAGTGTAGGCCATTGTGTTACCTGCATCAAAGAAAAGAAAAGTGGTTAGAGATATATATCTTGGCAGCAAAGGAATTTAGGGCCATGTGGCAGAATATCCAGGTCTCATTAATGGTCCCAACTTGAATTACAAAATATTGAGTAATCCAATTAAACCAGTGTTGTTCTTCATAGCCCAAAAAACATTGAAAGACTAAA
Organism: Ascaphus truei; assembly: GCF_040206685.1. Lineage (NCBI taxonomy): Eukaryota > Metazoa > Chordata > Amphibia > Anura > Ascaphidae > Ascaphus > Ascaphus truei. The sequence goes on from NC_134483.1 coordinate 80,696,623, forward strand.
CATAATAAGTGAAGCTAAATAATGTGTCAAAGCTAGACGACTCACTTTCCATTAGCGGCAATAGGAAAATGATATCATCCAATCTCCCCTTCCTTTTTTCTTGTAATGTAAGATATCTGATTGCACAACGTGATAAAAATTAAACGGTGCACGGCAAGGACAAGAATAAAGAAGGATGAAGGTCTTTCCTAACTTTGCATTCAGAGACCCAGATAAACCAAGCTCTGTTAAATAAAATAACATGAAGTTACCTAAATGCAGTAATAGACGTCATTTTTCCCTGAGGTTAAAGCATATCCACAGCTAATCATATGCAAAAACAATGGCCGCTGTGTATCTCACTAGCACAGGCTTAACATCACATTATTGTAGCACGGCATTAGCGCAATTGTTAGCTCGCAATACCGTGACGGTAAGAATGCCTAACGCCCATCTAGACCCCCAAAAAATCCCTATTCCAGGGTCTGAATAGGAGTAATGCCACGTTTAGATATGATGTCCCAACATTAACCTTAACGGGCATTAGTGGGTGTGCGATTTTAGGGTAAACGTCTCTTTTGCATCTCACTACCCCTAACGGCTGTAAAAAGGCGTAAAACTGGGTTATGTCCAGCGATTTGGTGGATAAGCATTAATATTAACATGCCGGAGATGTCGATGAAAGTCATGTTAAATGGCATAATGCAGCTTATTGAATGTGAGGTTCAGTGTGTAGGTATGATCAGGCGTATTTCTAAAATGATGCAGATCCTTGTATTAGATGCAAGGCGTAGTATAAACTATTTAGACACAGTAATCATGTACTGTAGCAGGGTCCTCTGTCCAGTGTTCATGGATCTACCAACTTCAGTAGTTAAACAAAATCTCCACTTACAATGTTAAAGCCCAAAAGCCAACAGCATATCATATCAATTTCAAATTGTAAATGATGCAATAGAAAGCACGGCTGAGTAAAACAATACCGATAGAAATAACGAAGCCGAGTTTATGATATGAAAATGTCTGCTTTAAATTACAGAAGATGGCCCTTCAAACCAGTCCTAGTTTTTACGCGGTATGTCATGCAGTGTTTGATATCTTGCCTCATACGCAAACATGAGTGTAGGGCAGTGTTAGCCAACTCCACTCCTCAGGGAACCCCAACAGGTCAGGTCTTAAGGATATCCCTGCTCCAGCACAGGTGGCTCAGTCAAAATGACTGAGCCGCTGATTGGCCCACCTGTGCTGGAGCAGGGATATCCTTAAGACCTGACCTGTTGGGGTTCCCTGAGGACTGGAGTTGGGAAACACTGGTCTAGGGTAATACAGGGAATGTGAGGAACAGCACAACTGTATTGTTCGGAGCTGTATACTAGGCAAGATACCAAAAAGCCATAGTAATCATTTCACACTCATTCTGCTAGACTAGACCCTTTGTACATCCAGATACTGAATGGGGCTCTCAAGCGTTTCACAGCTGACCGAGCCTCTCTCTCCTCCAATTGGCGGAATGACATCATAACATTTTAATGTAGCCGGCAGCCTATAAGCCCTTATGAATACACTCTCACGACAGTTGATTTTTTTTTCTTTACATGCCAGCAAGTGCAAATTTCATCCACATTTTTAAATTACTAGTTTCCAATTAACACTTCTTACCTAGATTATTTTATATATCTATTTTCATGGCCACAGTGGTCCCATATTTCACCTGTGACCTAATTCAACTGAAAAGAGTTGCGTCTTTTTAATGATAAAACAGATAGCAACATATACATAGCAAGTTCATCCTAGGAGACTGATTTTATGAAAAATATAAGATATAATAATAATAATAATAGCATGTTCTTGTATAGCGCTGCTAGTTTTACGTAGCGCTTTACAGAGACATTTTGTAGGCACAAGTCCATGCCCCGTGGAGCTTACAATCTATGTTTTTGGTGCCTGAGGCACAGGGAGATAAAGTGACTTGCCCATGGTCAAAAGGAGCCGACACCGGGAATTACTCACTGAGCCACTCCATCTCCCGCTAGTATGCTAGTTCAGTACTTAAGAAAGATCATTAATATCTAGGCTAGTGTTTAAAACCATCCTAATGCCGGGATCCACGTACTTTTCCTCTTCTGCACACATCTGCATTAGTGCAATATATTACCTTTTTAGTGCCCTCTTGTTGAGGCAAGTTTAAGTGACATCATCAATGCTTCAATTTCAGCACGGGAGACAAATGTTTCAATCATTTTGTTTTGATTCCCAGCATACATTACCCCAATACACCGGGATTTCCTGAACATACTGGTCCATATTTATAAGTAGTACTAAGCCCTGAGGGAACTTATAATACTTCAGTTGAATGGAACATGCATGATGTGCTTTATGGCTTGGCACCACTTAGTAAATATGACACTTTATGCCAAAACAAAAAACTGTATTACTGTGTTTGCAATATGTGTCCTAATATACCTTCAGTATTCATAGAACACAACCTGGGGTGCTATAGACCAGGGGAGCGCAATCTTTTTCCCCTGTGCCCACCTGCCGGCTGTCCTCTCCGGGCGTCCCCCCCTCCCTCTTACCTTGGGTCTGGACGTCATGAAGTCACGTGGCCATAGCCACGTGACGTCACTTGACCCCACTGCGTCATTTGACGCCGCGTTGCCGTGGCGATGCTTCTACAGAAGCCGACTGAACCAAGGTAAGTGAGGTTTACAGAGGCCTTCGCGGCTTCCCCGGCATTTAATTTAAGTGCCTTCGGGAAGCGCGCGGGGCTCTGTAAACACCGCGCCCCTCGCAGATAATCTCGCGCCCCCCAGTTTGCGCACCTCTGCTATAGACAAGGGGTGCTCAACTCCAGTCCTCAAGCCCTCCAACAGGTCATATTTTCAGGATATTATTGCTTCAGCACAGGTGGCTCAATCAGAGGCTCAGTCAAGATAGCTGAAGCTGGGCTATCCTGAAAACCTGACCTGTTGGGGGGACGGACTTGAGGACTGTAGCTGAGTACCCCTGCTATAGACTATAACACACAAACGAGCACAGCATAAGCATTAATTAGTCACCCAAGAGTTGCTTATAACAACGCAACTTGTGTCCTAAGTTAATAAGTGATACATTTCCGCAAAAGAGGATCTAAATTGGGATGTAAAAAAGGACTGGTAACTTGTGTGATGAGAGGGCAGAGTAGGACACAAAGGGGAGAGAGCAGAAAATACAATGGCTCTGTACTGAGGTTGGGCTCCATCACTGTGAGGGGAATATAAGCCCCTTAACCTTGCAGACTTTGATCACTTAGAGACTGCAACAATGTGAAAACAGTCAGCCATAAAATTCCTCTACACAAAAGTTTCAACGTTTAAGTAAGACTATTAATTGAAATACACACAATTAATTGGCATAATTAACCCATCCAGGACCAGATAAGCAGGCAGCGCAATCTTTTGCCATGAGTTCCCACCAGGTCTGGTAATTGCGCTTTTGATGTGTAAGCTGTTTAATATGGAAGATTCTGGAAAGGGGCACATTATTTATGCACCTCATATTATACGTCCATTCACATCCTGAGGCCCTAAGAAGAGTGCTAATAATATTTAGAGAATTAGCTTCTCAGTGTGATCCTTTGCGTGTCCATGTGCAGAATCTTGGAAGGTGCAGTTTAAAGGTCTTTTGTGGGGAGGGGGTATGGGGGAATCCTTTTCAAAGACCCAAAAGCTAAACCTAAAGTTAAATAAGAGCTATATATACATACACACACATCACAAATATGTTGGAATGTACCATTTCACAAACCTTTTTGTTTGCTTAAAATACATTTTCAACATTGCTTTCCAATATCCTTACCCACAAATCCCATTATATGGGCCCATGTCCAGCTCTTCAGCTAAACTATTGTAGCCATGTATCCTCTTGGTTACTAATCTGCCCTAACACATAAACCCTGGTACCAGTGCAGGCAGTGTTAATCTGGGTTCCACTGCAGTAAACAACTCCCTTGCGTGGCAAGGGGGGTGGGCCTAAGGCCTGTGTACTGCCCTCTCAGGGGCTCAGACCTAGGACCCTCCCCCTGGGTACAAAAGGGACTACAGATCCAAATGTAGTGGTTGTTGGAAGTGTGGAGCCAGGGCTTTTGCCACCTTCCTTCCCCTCCCTCAGGGGAGTGGGATACTATCCATTATTCCACCAGTGAGTAAGGGAGCAAAGGATACACCTTTGGGGCCTCAAGCCCAGGGGGTTGAGTCCAGGGACCAGAGGAAATGCATTGTTGATGTGTTCAGCTGTAGTCAATAAAGACCAGTTGCTGCTTTTATACTCCTGCCTGTGACTGCCGTTTATCAGGGGGAGTGCAAGATAGTTTTCCTGCAGGGACTACGCCCAGCACTGATGGGGCCTGCGGGAAGGGAGGCGCTGCACCCATGTACGAGATGAGAGCTCTATTTCCTGAAAGCCTGTCCTGTCTTCCCCACTAACATCAGCGGACACACAGCAATCCTGTAAGTCTCACAGGTACAGCACAGTGAGAGTACAGGTAACAGTGAAATCTCCCAGAGGGTGGGGGAACACCTGTTACACTACATTGAAATTAAGTCTGTGTATAAGGCCTCGTTCAGGGTGGCAGAGACAGGAGGTGGAGGGCGCGCGTCCGTGTGAGCGCACGTCAGTCTGCTGGGCGATGTGTGCACATCATCCCCAGCAGACCTTTGCTAGCGTTGAGGAGGCGGGTCTACAGAACTCAGCTTAGGGATGGGTGTTGCTCTGTTCAAATAATTTTCAAGAATGATTTCATTGGCTGCCGAAGTACCAGTGACGCTGCTGCAGCTTGAAAAAACAACTTGAGTTGTTTATGCAAACTGTAGCAGCGTCAACTCCGTACTTCAGCGACAGGGCAGCTGCTACCCTGACAACCGCTATTGACTTTAAATACTTTGTTTCTAACGTGCGCGCGCACGTAAGCACGCCACCCCTCCGAAGCCGGCACCCTAAAAGTTGCATGATCTGCCTAAGTGAAGCACTTGGGATACTTATTCAACAGTTTCATGCCTAGTATGCTGCTGCAATAAGAAGTATTTAAAAGGATGCCCTGGGATACCAACTAAGGAGCTTATTCTATATCAGCCGACGTGGCCAATCGAATAGTGTAGGTGTGTAGCGCACAGCATCCAGACGAGACCAGGTCTGGCAAAAACTTCCATAAAATGAGGGACGCAGCCCTTCAACGCGTTTCGTGCAGAGCACTTTGACTTCTTGACAAAGTGCTCTGCACAAAACGCGTTGAAGGGCTGTGTCCCTCATTTTATGCCTTCGCAATAATAAAGGAAGTTTTTGCCAGACCTGCTCTCGTCTGGATGCTGTGCGCTACACACCTACACTATTGGACTTCACTTCATACAGCGGCACGCATTGGAAGGGAGACTCTGGAGGTGATTGAAACAGTGAGTAACTCAAAAGGGGCTATCCCAATGAGGTAGAGGAGGGTGTCTAAGGACAACCACCCCAACCTTCAGGGTTTTATGGTGCCTCTCCCATGACTATGGACTGAGTTTATATGCAATGGATTGATACCTTAATACTCAGTGTTCTCCCTCCCTTCAGTAACACACACAAAGCACTTTGAGCACCATTGCTCTATCCTAGACGTGGCCAATCGAGCAGTTTTTGGACACAATTCCCAATTGAAGCTTCTAAGGCCTCGCTCAAACAGAACGCGATGCGACGTGCGCGCGCTTTCGTGCACGTTCGCCCCTCTTTTGCTGTGTTCTGTGGGAGGTTTCAAACAGAAAACGACCCCCCCGCGGCAAAGTGCAACGTTGTCGCGGCGAAGTGCAGCGTTGCTGCGGCTGCAACTCTAGCTTTCAATTGAAGTTGAAATTTCAAGCCGCGTCACGTGTTCTTCGCCAGCCAATCACACACCTTTTTTTTTTTTTAAAGTTACGCCCCCAATCGCATCATTCTGTTTGTTCACACATCGCCCAGCAGACGGAGGCTCGCAACCGCGGACGCGCAGCAGCCTGTTTGATCGAGGCCTTAATGTTTTAAGCACCAACAATGCAGGACAGACTTGTATGGCCGTAATGCTTTGCTTTTCCAAAATCAAAAGGCAAGCCACGTAGCCAGTGCTCAGTTCAAGAGTATGTTCTGTCAGCAGCCCTTTAGCTTATTTATTTTTACCTGGTTTGTTTTGCCCCTACAACGCTTGAAAAACTCAACTGTGCTTTGATTCTGCCAGTCACATGTCTGCTTTCAGTGCAGGTGCTGAGGAAAAGAAGGGATCCAGCGCTCCACGGATTTCTGAATAAGAAAATGTATTGTGCCACACAACGTTTCGACCTTATGGTCTTTATCATAAGGTCGAAACGTTGTGTGGCACAATTAATTTTCTTATTCAGAAATCCGTGGAGCGCTGGATCCCTTCTTTTCCTCGGTGTACTTTGGATTTTATGGCAGGTACTTCCTTGAACCAGCAGCACCGGTAAATTGTATGCATTTTTTCTATTTGTGGAGTGCAGCCTTAACCCTTCTTACAGTTTAGTGCAGGTACAGCAGGGGCATTCGGAGCATTCTGTAGGAGCCAACCTCTTTGCCGCAAACATTCGTCTATTTCTCATCTGCAGATAACTCCATATAGTCAGCCCAACAATAAACAATAAGTAAACGATTTGGGGTCTTGGGGCCTCATGCAGAGAGCAGCGCTATTTAGAATTGGAGAGGGGGAAAAATTTTACCTTTTTTGGAGAGTTTTTTTCTCCATATGCAGAAAGGGCAGAAAACTGCATTTACAAGCCTTTCTGCATATGGAGAGTTTCAACCAGCGCTATAAGCGCTGTTGAAACTAGTGGGGAAAAAATCGCGTTTTTTTTTTTTTCCCCTCCACCGGCCGCGGAGCGCCAGCTGCTTGGTGGAGAGGAAAAATGTTGAAAATCGCGCCATTTTTTTGGGCGCGAACAGCCACTAGATGGCGATCGCGGCTCTCTGCATACGGCAGAAAAAAAAACTGGAGAGATTAGAAACTCTCCAGCCGCGCGGCGAATTTCAAACAAAAAAAAAAAATGGCGCTTTTTTTAAAACTTGCCGGTTTCTGCCTTTCTCAAGGCAGAATTCGCCAATTAATGCCGCTTTCGCTTTTTGCGCTGCTCTCTGCATGAGGCCCTTGGTCTGTTAAGTTCCCTTGAAATAAAACCTACTTTATAATGCAATCTTTATTCTGGGACAAAAATATTGCAAAAAGATCACAACGCCGGTGTAATGGACCTCTAATCGCTGCTTCACGGTATGAAGCTAAAGGCACTGATAGAAAAGTGCTGTCAAGTGCCTAACTAAATAATTACTGGTCTCCTTGAGAGAGAGAAACCCATGTGGTGGAATTTGTCAGGGGTGCTATTAGAATGTTCTTTTGTTTGTAGAGCTAAGGACACAAAGTAAGCTATGGTGAGTAAAAAAAGTGACAAAAACCCTTCAGTGTCGAATCAGCTGTCTGTGAGTAGGGTTACAGGCCATGCACTTCTTTAACCCAGGCTGTGCTGAAAATCTGTGTAATACGGCATAAGCTTACAGGGCTCCATGTTAAAATGGGTAAGAAGCAAAAAGTGACTTACTGTAAGTGCTCATTTGCATGTCATTACCCATGACCAGGGAGGCTGCGAGGGACCCCTCCCCTTGCTAACCAATACCCACATATAAAAGACAAGTAACGACAGACTCGGTTTGGAGGTATAAAAGGCTGCAGCTTTGTTTCTTAAACAAAAATAGAGTAACCACTAGTCCCTGCCAGAGTGCTTGCTTAAAGGGTTAAGTGAAGGGGGCCAGCCCTGTAGTTAGCCGAGCCCCCATGAGCCGGCTGTTGTCACGAGTGGGTTCCCAGGAGCCACGCTCAGTTCACCCCACCCACTTACGACTACCCCCTGGCTTTATCAGCCCCGAGCCCCGTCTGGCAAGTACAAACGCTTACCCCCCAAACTGGTCAAACTGACCCCTCCATTAGGAACTTCAGTCCTCTCTATTCTTTGAACTTTCAACATTGCCCTGTTAAATACAATGGTACATGTTAACAATGTCCACAAGCAGTATAGCTCAGTATAGCTCAGCAGCTCCACAATGATAACGTTCTCTCTACTCGTTAACATACGAGTGGCCAAAGGCAGAGTACCTGCCCCCGACTGCCTTCTAAAAAGGGATGTGTGGGTGGGAAATTCGCTACAGCTGGGAGCAGAATGACTGCTACCACTCCCGGCTGCGCTTTAAAGGCCCTTCATAGCCCCTCCCCCAGGCCATGACGGCGGCCCAGAGACCTCAGTGAGGTGATTGGTCACGGCCAACCCTCGCCTAATTGGCTAGAGGGATTGCTGAATCCCTGACTGCAGTGGAAGCATTGCACCCTAAGAGATAACGGGGAAAGGCAGGTTTGATGAGACGTCTGAGACATGTGAATGTGCTCATTAGTTGTATTTTCATTTGCTAGAGCTGAAGACTAATTTAGGATTCACAGGCACTAGATAACCAAGCAAATCTTATTTGCAAACTTAGGCCAAATGTGCTTTTAACAAACACCAGAAGTATTTTGTATACACATTTTTAAATGGCTGCTAATGCTATGAAGATGTTCGACACACTACCGAGAAAAGCAAGAAAAGATACCAGTGAAAGTTCAGCAATTAACTCACAATACAAATTATTCTTGAAGTCTTCTCCGTCACAAGCAGTCTCATAATAGGAGATTTTATTGACTGGATGGAAGAATTGGTCGCTTTGCATTAAAAGCACTGCCAGCAGGGGCCAGCACTGGCAGAATTATATGAGAAGGTATTTACCGAGGTCCTACAAGTCCCAGCGAGCTTGAAATTTCCCCCAGGAACGTGAGAGACAAGCAAAATGTATCAGTCTCACACTCAAAATGGGAATGGGTTAATGATCACTGTTGATTTACTGCCAAGACATACCTCGCCAGGTATTTATGTCTGTTGACAACCAAGCGGAATACACTGAGGGTGAAAGAGGGTCATGTTTGAGCCTCCCAAAAAAGGATTACCTTTTAAAAAGAATGCAAGAAAGACACCACCTGTTCTCATAAAGGCTGCTGTCCACATCTGTATGCATTTATCATTTTGCCTCCAAGGTAAATATGGGTTAAGGAAGCCCCAGTGTACAGATTCCCAATTGACTTAAGTACGTTTTTTTTTTTTTCATTTGCGTACCCGTCCAGTGCTGTCCTCGCTCTCCAGACATATGTCTGCTGCAAATGCTTCTGTTTTGATAAAAAAAAAAAAATCAAAAAAATCTGAACCTAACGCACATTTTTTCTCTTCTCCCTTGCATAGTAAATATTGGAAACAGATTCTTGACCAAACTCCCCCCTCCCTAACTACTGCCAAAAGGAAGTCTGGGGAAGCACTCAACTACAATAGATATTTAGGAGAGGAACACTCTTCTGGAAAAGGACAAGCGCAAACAAGTGGGCAAAGTCTACTTTATATCTGTGGGGGGGAATGGGAAGAAGAAGAGCCATATGGGTTCGTTTTTTTCTAAGCCCTTTCAGCGCTGGAGGTGCATACAGTATGCACTGCAAAGGTTTACATTATTACCAGTTTAACTAAATCAATGGAAGTAAGATAAGTGAATAGTATTTGTCCATGGGTGGGTACAGGATTTCAACGTCTCATATATATGGATCAACAATGTGCACCTGAATCTCTCACCCAACTCACTCTCAGCCATTACTCTATGTCTTTTTCAACAAGTGTGTCTACCTAGAATCTTCAGAAGGGAACGTCACAGAGTACGGATGCACAAGGAGCAAAGCGGAGATTGAAAGCCGTAGGGGGGATAAAAGAGGACCCAGAGTAAGAAAGCTGCTAAATACATCCATGGGATAGGGAAGCTAATGTCACCCAGACAAAAGGCTATAGGAGCAAAGAGGATAAGAGAGACTTGCGACCCAGCACACACAAAAAAAAGCCATTGGGGAGATGCCAACGCTGGTAGACAGAATCAGCGTTGATCCATATATAATATAAAATTAATGATGGGAAACCCAATATGAGCTTGCAGATTTTTGGTGGAAACATAAAACCCAGTTATGATTGTTTTTCATCATGCACTCCATATAATTTATTTAAAGGTGCATTCACTCTAACAAACATGTGCTAAAAATTACCTTTATTATCCTTTCCCAGCTTGAACAAATGTCTTTACGTTAGAATTCTTAACATTTCAAGAGAGAGTAGGTAAACGCAATTGAAGTAGTCATCTTAGATCTGACCCACAACAAATGCATTATATGTGGGGTGGGAGGTTTCTCAATGTGACTGAAGTTATTTTGTTTTAAAGGAGCAATCCACGATAACTAACCTGCATTTTATTTATTTGTTACAGAGCTGAACCGCCCTATATTCAGCTGCGGGGGACTCCTGGTCCCGAGACACTTACTCACTATAATCGCGGCCTAAGGCCGTGTCCATAGATGGACAGGCCGTGCTGAGGCGTGCGGACACTCCGCGCTGAGCCCCTGCATCCTCAATGAGGATGCCTTGAGAGGGGGCTCACGCGAGCGTCCGCAGGCGTGCGGAGGAGTTGGAGGTTTCAGCCGAGCGCCAAGCTGTTTTTCAGCGCGCTGTCGGCTGAAACGTTGACGTCAGTGCGTCGCGGGCGATTGGCCCAGCGACGTCACTGCCCCGCCTCCCTACAGTCTCCCCCCACCTCCGATCGCGGACGCTGGCTCGCCTGTATGGGCATGAAATCGCCCAGCTTCTGCAGGCGAGCCTCAGCGTCCGCTCGCCTCAGCACGGCTCCCCCCCTCTATGGCCCAGGCCTAAGGCTCAAGAGGAGACTCTAGTAGACTTGTATTGCAGAGGTTACAATGAATCCTGAACTATACACAGCCTAATGTTTCAACTGTCCAAAAGATTCAGGAGCAATCAGCTTGCTCCTTGCTGTGTTGCAGTATACTTTTTTCCCCATGCTGCAGGGTCCAAGCTGGGAAACATTAATTAAATTCCGTATGCCCTGTTCTCACCTCACTAAAGTGAGCATTTCCTGCAGATCACACATTACTAGACAGCAGCAACAGCAACAGCAGCAGCGACAAGCAGTAGGAGTGGTTACCAGGGAGATAGCGAGGGAGGGTAACAGAGGGAGAGCAAATATATCAAAACAAATTACATTACAGGTAACATACTGGACATGGAAAAATATTACTGGTTCAGGAGGCCACGGCTTACACAATCCTCCCTATAGCAGTAATACAAAATATAAGTGTCTGCATAGGTTGAAAAGCAGAGATGTCATCCAATGTCATAAAACAAAATGCTTAGCAGTCTTGAGATACAGTGTGTATATATATATTATATTATATATATATATATATATATATATATATTATATTATATATATATATATATATATATATATGCTGAAAAGCTGCTGTATAATTAAATCTACAAGGAATTCTTACATTGGTCCCTTCAGAGGTATCACCACCCACAATGAATCAACCCATAATGAATTCACATTTCTTTATGAGAAAGGTTTCAACTAGAACTTTGCACTTTGCCTCTTAACGTAACAGATGTCCTACTTAATACATAAAGGCAAGTTTCCAACATGAAGAACCATGTCAAGTTGGTCACCCAAAGAGAATAGATGTTGCCGCTGCTCTAATGAATCTTGTCCTCAAGCCCTGCCAAGCCCTCTCTGAGCTGTCATTTTTATTGCTAGATGCAGACTGTCCAAAATAAGCAGCGGTGACCTTAAAAAACATCACAGAAAGAATTATAAACAAAACTGGAAATGATTCTTTCCAGAAAAATCCCACTGCTCCCCCTCAACTCTTAGATTCACCCGTTACTGCTAATATGTAATAGTGACACTGCAAATAACTATTATTTGGAGATGGCTTTTTTTTATTAATCGTCACTCATATGCACGCAATACTAAAAACAAAGAATGAGCTTTTTCATGGCAAAGTCCCCGTTTGGAGTCTCGGTAACACTCTGTCACTTTATCTCGCTATGCACCAGGTGCCAAATCTTTGCATTTCAAGCTTTCCGGAGCAGATATGTAGTTAAAGACTATACTTCTCTACTACGTACACTAGCGCAGTGTCGTATATGAAGTAACTGGAGACACGTTTGTTAAACGCCCCATTCCCTCCTTCCGTCACACTCTACCATTTCTTTTTCTGAAAGGGAAGAAAATGGCAAATCGCAGACAGAGGGAAGAGCCGAGCTTAGCTCCAGCTGATCTTCCCGTTATCATCCATCAGCAGCGCTAAATCTATTTGGATAAAACGCGTGTGACCCAGACAGCTGGCATCCACCCAAACTGTCTTACACACCGGCAGCTCAAATAATAACAATCCCTCTCTCTCTCTCTGAGCTCCCTCACCGCTGCACTGCTGCAGGAAGAAATAAGCACATCCACAGACACACAGGTAAGTGATTTTTCATAGATATACCTTGGATACTGGAACTAGGAGGGTGTTATACTGAGGACTTTCCTAATAGAATTGAGCAAGAGCCTACAATAATTAGGTACCTAGAAACAACCAATTGGAGGAATGGGTTTTGCCAAACTATATATAATAAATAATATTATTTTTAACATAATATATCATTTCTTTTTTTTTGCAGTACTGACAGTGTACACAGCGCTGTACTTAGAATATTTCCTGGCACAATGAGTACCTGCCCTGTAGGCACAGGGGATTAAGTGATTTGCCCAGCGTCACAAGGAGAGCTGACACTAGAGTCGAACCAATCTCCCCCCACTTCAAAGGCAATGACATTACCACTGAGCTGCTCATCACTCACCTATGGATCGCTGTCAGGCAGAAATAAGTATTCACAAGTACAATCTTTTCACACCAGTACTTGGTACAGTTCTCTGTCACCCAAATGGCATGTATAGGTAAATTCAAGGGGTGTACCACCCCACATAAACTCCCCCCCCCCCCAGGAAAAAACAAACAAAAGACAATTCAAGAGATCCCAATGAACTCTGTGCCTTCCTAGCACAAACACACACACACACAGATATGAGACTGGTGTTAAGAGTCTAGCAAATCCCAAGTGGCCAGAAGGAAATCAAAACCACACGCTTACATCTCTTTGATTAGCCTATTAAGAGCTTAACATATCCTAGAGCATCAGACTGAACGAACACATTAATGCTGCCCCTCTGAGTCCAGACACAAACTATGCACTTGTCTGACTTCTTAAACAGACTTTTTTTTTAACATGAAGTATAAACGCTTTTCCCCCCACTTGTGAACGGCGGAGAGGTATTTTATTTTCTGCTGTCACTGAACAGCAATCAGATTGTCAGCCCTGTGGGCAAGCAATATTCTCCTAGCATTGGTTTTCTTTAACAACTCGTGCTGTGTACGATATACTTTTTTTTTGTGAGTAAAGCAGTTCGTTCTTGATCAGTTCGTTTCCCCCTCAAATAATGTTTTAGCAATCATGATAATAATGACAATATGATGTATTTAGGTACAATAAGTATTATTACTGCATAGAACTACAGAGAATATAACAATAATAATAATATGCAAATCTGATTTTAAATTTATATATATATGTTTATATATATATAAAATGTTCATATTTAGTGTGCCCAAATTATTTGTATTACCCAACCACTCCCCCCCCCCCCCCCCCAAAAAAAAAAATTGCACCAAAATTATACAGTATATGCAGAACAATAATTTGCCTTATTACAAGTCTGGTTGATTTCAGGCATAAAAAAAGCTTATAGAAAAAAGAAAAGCCCCCCTCTTCCCCCGAGAGAATATGCATTTATTTTCGGGTCAGAAGTGTTATATGTTGAATATCAAAAGTGCCCCCTTACCGTTTTCATCTTCAATTTCTCCTTGCAGACAATAGGCACAGACAGTGCAGATCCGTGCCCAGTCACTGGCTCCCTGTGCAGACAGCAGGCTTATTCTCCTGCACCACCCAGCCCTGTCCTCTGCCAGGCTGATGCCACCATCCTATTGGGTTTATTTTATCATTCAAAAAAAAAAAATTTAAGGTGGGGGTCAGGGTGGTGGGCTTCCCCCCCCCTTATTCTTTTGTGTGTGTGTGTGTGTGTGTGTGAGTGTGTGTGTGTCTGTGTGTGTTTGCTGCTGCTCAGCCTGGCTGTCTATGAGCAGCTTTCCAGTGCAAGTGCATGTGGCTGTGGAAGGAGTGCAGAGAGGCTGCAGGAGCGGAGTTTAGCTGGAGCGGGCGTTCATAGCTCGGCCCGCAGCCAAGTTTAGTTCAGACTCAGAGCACAGTTTTGGCAGCTCAGCAGAGAGGCAGGGCAGACGTGACGTCACCCGGGCTGCCCGGTGCGCGTGCGCGGACTATCACGTGGAGGGGGATGGGGATGGAGAGGTACAGTCGGGGGGAGCCAACGCACCCTCACACACAAACTCACAGACAGATACACACACTCAGAGACTCACAGCCTCACACATAAACTCACAGACCGACACACACACTCAGAGACTCACAGCCTCACACACAAACTCACAGACCGACACACACACTCAGAGACTCACAGCCTAACACACTCGCAGCTCACAGACAGACACACACTCAGAGACTCACAGCCTCACACACTCGCAGCTCACAGACAGACACACACTCTCAGAGCCTCACAGCCTCACACACTCGCAGCTCACAGACAGACACACACACTCAGAGACTCACAGCCTCACACACTCGCAGTTTACAGATGCACAGACTCACATCCTCACACACACTCACAGAGTCACAGCCTCACGTACAGCGTGTCCTATTGGGGAATTATGGAGCAAAACTGTGACAAATTTACAGCTACATTTAGCAAATAAAAAAAATCAGGACTGCAACTGGATTGTTTTGTTTGATATTTTTTTTTACCGATTTTGCTCCTTAAAATGTTGATACTTGGCACAAAATTCAATGACTGAAGTGTTATTATATATAGTAGTATATATATATATATATATATATATATCACATCTAAGGCTGCATTTATACTAACTGACGGCGCGCACCGCGAGAACAAATCTGTGGACGTAAATGAGGACGGCCATAGTGCGCGCGGGTGTGATGCAGAGTGTCCGTGCGGCAGAATTACAACACGATTATTGGTATCTTAAATACTTTATTGTACAATGCATACAATTGTACATTATTTCTAACGCGATCCACTTATAGCGCAATGTGATTTTTGGACCCCAAGCACATAGTTATAAGGGGGTTGAGCTGTACCTTAAGAAGAAAATTCCTTACAAAGGCAATCCTATTCATCCTTTGGTAAATCTGGTACTTTCTTCTAGCACTTTTATTGGAGTTCAGAGAATATGAAAATGCTTCATGTATGTACACACCAACATATGTTCATACGAAAATAAGTAAATGTGTTTGTGTACATATGAGATAAATATATAAATACATATATATATACTTATTAGCACACCTAGTAGCTCACCCAGTTTCAAGGGATAGCTCCCATCATACCACATCCTGGGACTTCTATAAAGAAGGAACTGAAAAGCAAATAATGCATGGAAGTAGAACATGGACGCAAACCCTACCTGGTTAGATATGTGTGAAACGAGAGGTCAGTGGCACTTTTTAAAAAGAAGCCAGCTGGAATAACCTGCAAGTCACTTTCCACCCATCACCAGGTTGAATATTGCTTCTACATTCATGTCAAGCATGGGAAGACTCCTAGTGGCTGCTTTGGTGCTTGTACCATTTTCTCAGCCACATTGTCCTTCACTCTTATGCAAACTGCAAACATGCAATTCTAGGAAAAGAAGGGTGCTGGAGAACAACAAAAGAGGGCGATTGGGGAGCAACCACATTCTGGAATTTGGGAGCAAGCAAGTGTTGAATATCTAACATACTAGACAACAACTGGTGCAAACTCAGCTGCAAAATGATGTTGAAAACATACAGCAGATGCACTGCAATTGTAGGTCATATGCAACCAAAAATGCCTGCAATATTACTGCTCACCAAACTCTGAATTAAAAAAAAAATGTTCTACCATCATTTGATAATTTGTTTATGACCAATGGGTAGGGTTGTCCTGCATATATATGCGATTGTCCCTTATTTCATTGACTTGGCCCATGGTTGGGGAAAAGTCTGTCGGGACGCATCATTGTCCCGTATTTTACTTAAAATTACTCTAAATAAATCTGTCCTAAAAACATAATAGATTTCAACTTGAGCGTAATAGTTACCTTTTCCCAATAGATGTCACCTTATTAAATGATTAAAATAATAATAGTTTGGCCACTGCCTGGCCATCTCATCATACTATAATCCCCACCCCTATAGACGTTATTCCTTCTCCCATCGCTACTTGTTACCTCAGTGCGAGTTTTTCCCCGTCTGCCAAGCGCAGAGATAATAAAAACCAAAGAATATAGCGGTCAAGCTGGAGATACCATTCAGCTCGAAGCATTTGCAAATCATTCATCACTCAATACGACGTCAAACTTTCATACTGGTTTCGGCGTCCCGTATTTTAAAGGACTGAAATGTGGAAGCACTACCATTTGGTACATTGAACCCTGCTTTGTAGTTCAGCATTCAGTTTTCTTCAACATTACAGAGATCTTTATTGTTGGGGCTTGAGTTTCCCCAGTGGGTGCACGTAACGAGAGAGGACGTGGCTTCCATAGGGTACATCTCAACCTCCATGTACGGTTTCAGTTTGCAAAGAATATTTATTGCATCCTCATTTTCTCATAGTAAGGGTATCGAGGCGTCAGATTTACGATTGAAATAACTACAGGGTCATTTATTTATGTGTTCCTGAATTCTTACCCTTCACTGCTATAGAGCATTGTTGACTTCTATAGCAGTGAAGAAGTTAAATAACCTATATTACATCTAGATTAACATTTTTTATATAATTTTCACTCCTACATCACAGCAGAAACTTTGCAACCTAAAGTAGCAAATTCGGCTTCATGCTTTTTTTTTTACACCTCATTTTTTATTACAGGGTGAAAATGTGGGAGTCTCCTCAAGTGAACCTCGCAACTTTCAGCTGCGAAGACCCTCTGGTTCCCAAGATACTTAGCGGTGAAGAATCCGGTGTTTTCGTCCCCTCTGGTGGAAACAAAACAGTGGGTTAAATCTCATGCTTCACGCTGGATGATACCCGCAAAGGCACATTGCACTTCCTATTGGATTGCCATTTAAAACCCAGTGCAAAAGCAGGAACGTAAAGCCTTACCGGTAACTATCTCAGGAATTGGGGTGTCCCCAGACCTGAAAATATTGTGGTCCAGCTCCGGAGACCACCTGTTTCCTGTACTGTAGGGGGAAAAAATATAAAAAATATGTGATTTAGGTAGGGGGGGGGATTTGTTCTTTAAAGAAAAGTAAAAAGATGAATATTTATTTTGTAGCCAAGGGGCTAGCATCACATGTGTCGCTGGCACCCTGGCAATGAATTAGTTCAATACTGATTGCATTGCCCTTTGAATACCGGTATGAAGGTTGACCTCTCTAATTGCAGGCCTCACTGGCTAAAATGTGGTTATAAAGTTGGGCCACTGTCATCATACAAGCTTCCTCCCTCCTCCACCCCCCTTTAGTTTTGTTTTTGTGTATTTGCTCTGGACAAACAGAAACTCTGCCAAAATAGCAAAGACATCCAAACAAGAGCTTCTATCCCTTATTGTGCAGGCAAAAGAAGTGGGTGGAGGGATCAGCCGGAGCTGTCCTGAACTTCTTTTCATTCCAAGAGATAGCTGAGATTTCAGATATGCAGCTTTTGTTCGGGGGGGAAAAAGGGGCTTAAAATATCTCTGGCTGCTAACAACAACCAACATTGGAAGAAGATACCGAGTTGTCTACTAAACACTGTGGGTCCTCTGACTCCTCTTAACCCCTTTAATACCATCAAAATGACAATCAGGCTACTTTAAGGGCCAGTCCCATGAAGAACGTACTCATGTAATCAGTTCTTAGAAAGATTCAATTTTCATTAAAGTAACTGTTTTACTTATTTGCATCCTTTTAAAAACAAATGTCTCCCTCATCCCCAGATTAGTTTTGTTCAAAGTATATCAGCTACTTCTATTTATCTATTTGACTAAGCAAGGCTTTAAAAGGACTATGCACACAATGGACAAAACGAAAATTCCCCTCTAGTTTTGATGACTGACACACAGGGGCCTATTCTATAAGCCTCAATAACCAACTTATCAATGCTTTTGAGCTATTCTTGCAATGTAGCTATTCAGAAAGCCTTGATAAATTGGTTAAATCGTGAGGCGAAAGCATTTTTTTTTAAATGATTTCTGGCTCCTGGCCAAACACGCCAGTGTGGTATCCGGCGAGAAGCCCCAAATCGCAATTTTGATCAAATCGTGCAATTCTAGTAGCCCCAATTATCTTATCGCGGCTCTGGAATTGCGATTTGATCAAAGATTCTTCTCGCCAGCAAAAGCTAGCGTGAAGCTGGTGCGAAGGGTTGCGATAGAGGGACTTAGAAAAAAAATGCATTTTTCCTGCATACTAATACACATTAATACCAGCAGTATTAATGTGTACCCCCGCCATCAATCCGATGCAGTAAAAATGGATTTACAGGCAGCTTCATTACCTTATTGGCTAACTGCTAAGGCAATGAAGGGGTTAACTACCAGTGCCATGTTTAGGCCTTGCGGGGGGGGGGGGGGTTGCAGAAGGAGTTAACCCTTTTATTACCATAGCGGTTCCCACCGCTATGGTAGTGAAGGAGTTAAACACTCCAGCAACCTTCCCAGCAGGCCTAACCACCCACCTTTGGGCAACTACCCCATTCATCCACCTTCTCGGCCCCAATAAAGATGCTATTCAGGTTTAACCCCTTCATTGCCTTAGCAGTTAGCCGCTAAAATAATTAAGCTGTTTTAATAAAAATAAAAAAATAAAATGTTAAACTTAAATTTCTTTATTGGCAAGTTTTTAAATAGAATAGGTACAGTGGGGATGTTATAAAACAGCAACCATAAAAGATAATCCCAGCCCACATATGCAGCTCTAATGATAATTATCCATGTTGCTGGAGCCCTCTTTAGTATCCCCTGCTATCTCTGTGGTTAAATGATAATGGACAAACATAATGAACAAAATTGGACTAACATAATGGACCAAACAATACAAGGGGAAATGAGCGGAAGGGGAGGGAGGGGGGTGGTGGTACCAGTCTCATCAAGGGTTAATTAAAATTTTGATAGTAGTGGGCAAGGGGTCTCCGGAGAAGAACCGTGTTGATTTCAGGTACAGGGACCCCCTGTTTCCTGAGATAAAAGCCCCGTTATAGGGGGCCGGTATCCACATGCAATGTTTAAATGTCCTGCGTCACGTGACCAGAACATTTAAACACATAGGAGATACCAGCACCCCATACCTGGGCCTGTATCTCGGGAAGCAAAGGGTCCCCGGACCTGAAATCAATGCGGTTCTTCTCCGGAGACCCCCTGCTCACGTACACTAGTATTACAATTTTAATTGAAACACTGTGATCGCTGGCGAGATATGCGCAGGGAGAGGCGGCTCTCTATGTGCAGCTCGCAGCCAGATCGCACGGGGAGACCTTTGAGTGAGGCTGAGATTAGTTTTTCTGCCTCGCCGAGCGGTTTAGGCATTCTCCTGCCGCACGGTTTGAGTTGGGTTCAGATTCTTTGTGAATACCGTGATAACTCAACTGACAAACCGTTCGGTGAGAACATGCCAAACCTTGTGATGTAGCAGCGAACTAAACGAGGCTACTAGCATAGGCCCCACAGTCACCAAAAGACATAAGGCGACATAAAACTCCAAGGCTTGTGTTTGCAATGTAAAAAGTGATTTATACTCATCTGATTTAAAAAAAAAAAAAAAATTAACATCTCAATTTAACCTACAGCCTGTATGAAACATGACACTAGCCTTACGTCACTCTTGTGCTAGGAAGGAGTACCCCTTTAGTGGGGATGCCTTTGGGTATAAAGTATCGTATTTAGTGATTTTGTCATAATACAGACGCACAGAAGAAGAGCAAGTTAGTGCCTCTCTCTATGTATAAAACCAATCCGAGTGTGTTGTATTGTCTTTTCCCCAAGGAAAAGAATGACACTAGGGGGCGGAGTCATAGGAGATTGTCTGTGTTGTACACACCACATGTGAAGGATGTGGTATGTTAAACTACAAGCACGCTCCACTTTTGTGTTCCATAAATTCGTCAAAACTACTGTACAGTATCTGTCAAGTTTTTCTTGGCATAACCGACAAATGCAAGAAGCCGCAAACAATTCCTAAGGCATTCATAGGTGTGACTTGGCACACACCATATAAAGAATAAGAAAGAAGTTGATTTTTTTTTTACTTGTTTTTCTTTTAAACTATTCTTTATAATATACATAGCCCTCTTTGACTTTTTCAATGCCAGAAGTTCCTAAGATGCATTGAAGGACTCTATGGTAGTCTGCTTTTCAGCTGAACTTGTTGGAACTAAGGAGACATCAATTCTTACTGTATGTTTTCACAAATGTTCATATCCTGTGACCCAAAATGTATGAAATGTGGAGGTTCTGGCCTTTTCAGTGGTAGACCTATGATTTTAAAGAATGAGATTACGTTGTCGCTTGTGGCAGCGGTGCGCAAACTGGGGGATGCTACCCCCCTGAGGAAGGTCCTGCCAGGACCGAAACGTTGGGTTTATAGTGTGCTGTTTTGTCATTGCTAATACATGTCTTTTTGCTTATCTGAGTGTTGCTGCTTTTGTGCCTTCTCTTATGGGAAGACAGGGTTTCTATGTGTTTTTATATATATATATGTGTGTGTGTAGCACATGTATCCCCACCCTCTGTGAGATATGTGTCTACGGTGTACGTGTGGTGCAATACCTGTGGCTCACAGGAGGTCTGAACCTCCACTGCAGGGAGCCTGGGGTGTTTTCTGGAACAATCTTCGTCAGTGCCTCCACCTATAACGGATCCTACTATGTGGATTTGCCCGATACAGGACCAATATACATATATAGGCATATACAATCACACAGTAACCACACTTGGTATAACATAAAAGAACAGTTTACTAGATATATGAGTTTGCTACTGGTTACAGCTACCACCCACCAAGGTCCCACACTCTTGTCCACAGTCCCCACCGTAACTTAGGAGCCCTTGGGCACTCAACCACCTCAGTGTCCACAAGGATAAAGCCCCCCACCCTCTATGTGTGGTCAGCGCTGCCACTGTACTGTATGTGTTGGTGCACTTTGATGAAGGTATGTGCCGGGTGTGTACACAACCGGGCGCGCTATGTCCTGCGATGGGGTTCACGGACCCAACTGTGCTTGGCAGCTCCGGTGCGTCCATTCTTGTGGGGAAGCACCTCCATGTGAGGTGTCCACCTCAGTGACAGTCCCTTTAGGGGTGATCTGGTCCCCGACCACCAAGGGCCAGGATGCTACCGCGTCCTGGCTGTGTCCCTCACTGATACTGATTCTACAGGGCTGTGTCCCTATCCTATGGGCCGGTCCCTGCAGCAACCACAACCTGAGGTGAGTCGGGGCCTAGCTGAGGACTACGGGGGTGATTCTGGCCTAGTGCAGGAGTCACAGACCCCTGCACATACCTCCTACCCCTATCTTGTCCCATCACCGACTGGCGTGGCTCACAGTGCGCCAAAAGTTTCTATTTGCAGAGCATGGAAATCCAGAAGCCCTATTAGCTGTATTCTAGCAGGTGACATGGCAGCCCCAGAGGCTTCTGGGTAATGTAGTTCCCCATGCGGAGCTTATTGTAATGGCCGCCGCTAGATGTCTGCACTGCGCATGCGCGACACAATGGCGGCGCCCTGAGCGCTCGGGCCGCCGCGGAGCCTCCGGAGCATCAGAGCGCTCCATGCACATCTTGGCAACCTACCCACTAGCCCGACACCTCCCGAAGGTGTGCGCACCCGCCGCCTGCACCCACGCAACCGGCCGCAACTCTCCCGGCCGCAGCGGCAGGGAGGGGAAGGGAATAGAGCCAAGAGGGAGTCTGGCTACATCCTCCCTCTGGTGAAAAACACCAACGACCCCGCTTGGGAACAGTGTGACATATACAAAACTATATACAACAGTTACACAATAAAAATGCAGATATAATATATACAACTTATCACATTAAATTGTGTAGTTCGGTGAACATAGTAATTATAGATATCACTTTATTGCGAGCCCACTGCTGAGTCTCATAATGGGATGCCCCAATTTTATCGTAGGTCATCCTAGTTGGGGGATGCCTGTATCTTTGGCTCCGTCTGAGCTGTTCTGCAGCAACACCCTCCTGGGTGTAATAGGCATAGTCCTGAGGCTCAGCCTCTCCCATTGGGGATAATTTTGTCTCTGAACAGTCTCTTTCTGGCACAAAACACTGGCTTCATGGATCCAGAGGCTGACTCGCTGGAACCACCTGTGTAAGTGTTAGTTTACGGGGCCCTTTACCTGTGGCTCCTCCGGGAGATGCCCCTTGAAGTTGAACATCCCTTTGAGAGGGTCCTTCCATAGGGTTTTCAGAGTCTTCAGAGTTGGTATTATTATTTACAGTCTCTTGACCAACCTCTACACACACAAAATATAAAGTTCCTAGCGCTAATAAGTCCAAGATACCGTGATCTTAAAGGCAGTCTCTGATCTTTTAGACGGATGATGGGCTTGGTAAGGACGTTTCAGATGGGAGGGTGTCCTTTCTTGTGAATTTTCACATTGTCTGAAATAACAGATAACAGACACACCTGATTGCGTAGCGTGTTTCTACAATCAATCCCTATCTTTAACTATGAAGAATCCTACTCACATAGTGAACGCCTGCATGTTCGGTGGAGAGAATCTGTAATGGATCCACTTCTCGTCAGCTCTTCTCACGAAACCCACGTGGGATGGCTTGCTGGGATACACCTCGATCGGCAGCGGCGTCGGTGGTAGTGACGATGCGGCACCCCCACAAATATGGAAATAGGAGTGGACACAAATATAGTGTAATCCGAACACGGCCTTTAATAAACGTTAAAAAACAATAAAAAACACTCACATGGTCAGTGGGTATGTTGGGACATACACGAATGCCGTCCGCAACTTGAAACACTCCTCGTTGCGCGACAGAGAGGATCACTGCACACAGACCCGCTGTCGACTGCGTGTGTGACGTCAGTGATGCAGGGAACTCTCCTCGCGTGTGGAGTTACGGATGCTGGGACGGCTCACAATACTAGGCTCCTCCTCCCTACGCGTTTCGTGACTCGTGGTCACTTCCCCTTTTATGCGATAGACCGGGAGGCCCGGCATCTGTGACTCAACTTCGTATACGCCGTCCCTCCAACGGTCGGCTAGCTTATGTTTTCCCGGGATTCCCAAATTGCGGAGCAGCACAGCGTCTCCAGGACGAATCTCCAAATGTTTGACTTTATAGTCGCAGCGCCTTTTGTTGTCAGCATTAAGCTTAGTGGCAGACTTCTCGGCTTGTTGGTAAGCCTGTTGCAGATTTTAATGAAGTCTTTGCACATATTTAAAATGGGTGGCATTGTGTATCCCATCCATCAATACCCAAAGATGTACATCCACTGGCAGTCTAGCTTCTCGCCCAAACATAAGGAAGTATGGGGAGAATCTAGTTGACTCGTGGCGGGTACAGTTGTACGTGTGTACCAAGGCCTCCATGTGTCGGCTCCATTCGGTCATCTGAGCGCCCTTCAGGGTTCCTAGCATGTCCAACAGTGTCCTGTTGAACCATTCTGGTAATGCGTCTCCTTCAGGATGGTATGGAGTCCGGGATTTAGTAATATTCAGCATTTTGAGCAATTCCTGAATCAAAGTGCTCTCGAAATTCTGGCCTTGATCGGAGTGGAGACGGTTTGGAAGATCATAGTGCACAAAATACTTTTCCTACAGGATTTTTGCTACAGCGATGGCTTTTTGGTCTTTACTGGGAAAGGCCTGGGCATACCGTGTATAATGGTCCGTGATGACCAACACGTTGCATATTCCCCGGTTATCAGGCTCAATGCAGAGGAAGTCCATGCACACTAAGTCCATAGGGCCTGAACTTTTCAGATGAGCCATGGGCGCTGCTCGGGTTGGGAGAGTCTTGCGCTGGATGCACCTGGAACATCGGCGGCAGTGTTGTTCCACTGATTCTCGCATCTTTTGCCAGAAGAATCGGTCTCGGACCAACCCAAAGGTCTTTTCCACACCGAGATGTCCATGCTCGACATGTAAGGATCTCAACACCATATGCTGTAAGTTCTGAGGTAAGACCAATAGAGTAAGCAGATGTCAATTTCGAACTTGTCCGCTTCCCGCATCAGCAAAGCAACCATGTCTCTAGGAACACGTTTCAGGAGGGCCAGTTTCTTCCGTTGGACAGTTTGCTGGATGATGCTGATTATAGGGTCCCTTATTTGGTAGTCCACCAGATCCTACCACCGTATCCACCGGACTGTTATCCGTCCTTACCTCGAAAGTGACTCTGTAGAGATAGTCATGGAGTTTATCCACGACTGCCCATTTGAGAGCAAGAAACTCTAACTTGTGAGCGGGGTAGTTTTGTTCACTGGGGGTCAGACTGCGACTGACATAGGCCACAGGCCGAAGTCCTTCTGGGTGTTTCTGGTGTAGGACGGCACCTAGTCCATTGAGACTGGCGTCCACGTGCAGAATGTAGGGCTGTTCTGGGTCAGCATAGGCAAGAACCGGTGCTTCCGTCAGGCTTTTCTTCAAGCCCCGGAAGGCCCGTTCACACTCGGACGTCCACTTATCACCGAACGGCTGACGGGCTGAGGTGGCCTTTCGCCCCGTATCTTCGGGATATATTTTTAAGAGGTTGTTGAGGGGCTTGGCTCTACTGGAGAACCCCTCCACATAGTGACGGTAGTATCCACAGAAGCCGAGGAATGATCATAGCTCCATGACATTCTCTGGGCGAGGCCAGTTCACGACAGCTTCCATTTTGGCTGGATCACTGGTGATTCCCTTGGCAGACACGATGTGCCCCACGTAGGTCACCGAGGTGTGACAGAACTGACACTTGTTGAGTGACAGTTTCAGCCCTTCTTTCCCAAGACAGTCCAGAACCTTATGCAGCCATTCTTCGTGCTCCTCCAAGGTCTTACCAAATACAATAATATCGTCCAAGTAGACTAAACACTCCTGAGGGTTCATGTCTCCAATAGTTTTCTCCATTAGGCACTGGAAGGTTGCAGGGGCCACACAGATGCCTTGGGGCATGCGCGTAATTTGATAGAACCCCATGGGGCAGACGAAGGCTGTCTTTTACTGGTCCTCTTCACTCATGGGCACCTGGTAGTACCGGGTAATCAGGATAAATCGGGTACCTGGACTGCTCTTGGGGTTCGGGACATACTATTGCTTCCACATCCATGGGGTGCGATTTGCCTGTGTTCAGCTGGACTATCTCCAATCGCACCCTCACGATCCCATCAATGGGATAATCCTCATTGCTTAGCTCCCTCACCTTCATGTGCTCCGCCGACTGCAAGGGGCGGTGTTTGAGGTTTTGATCAAAGAACTTTTGGTATACGATGGTCACCTGCGACCCAGTGTCCAACAAGGCGGATGAATAGACACCGTCCAGAACAACTCACACGATGGCGGAAGGGCCTACGCGACTGTAAGCATCCAATGGTGGGGTTCCATCGTTGGGGCTTGGCTCAGAAGGGGGTTTGCAGGGCTCTGTCTCGGCTGTCTGTACACGGCAGATAATGGACCGAGCAGAGCTCGTTCTACTTGGAGTTTTTTTTTCTTGTTCATCCTTCTCTAGACATTCCCTGAAGAAATGGCCCTTCTGCCCACAGCCGTAGCAGATGACTTCACTGAGTTCAGGGCGAGCCTTGTACGTGGGAGAGGCTCTTCCTGATGGTCTGGACTTGACAGAGGGTGATTTGGGTGGAGCCTCCTCCTCCCTGCTATACTGTTTCTTGACCTTTGGAGTGGGGGTTCCCTGGGTGTTGCTCTTGAGGAGTTCTTTGTTCTTTTTGGGGTCATGGAAATGCAGCTGCACCTCGTGTCTTCTGATGTGCCGCATCAAATCCATGTAGCTGGGCAGCGCTGTGGTGGCTGGGGCGGGCCGCATCACCAGAGCTACGGGGTGGGAAAGTAGAGAACCCTTCAGTAGTTGTTTGAACCGGTACCGGTCCACTTCTGCGGCCGATACGAAGTTCTTGGATAGAAGGGTCCCCAGGGACAGCTGGATCTTGCGGACAAAGGCAGACAAGTCTTCTCCTTCTTTTTGGTGGAGAGCCTTGAACTGCGCCATTAGCTCGTCTTCATCGTCCTCATGCGTATAGGACTCGGTTACCATTTCTACCAGCTCGTGAGCTGTAACTTCTACTTCTCGATACATCCTTATGGATGGTGGTCGGAGACACTCAACCAGCCTCTGTCTCTTGATGGCTTCCGAGCACGATCACTCAGCTAACACGGGGATGGTATGCTCTCTCCACGTCTCAAACCCTTCATCTCCGGAGGGCGTTGGCATTGTCCCGGAGAAGGGCTTTAGTTTCCGGTAGTTCTGCGCTTGCGACGACATGGTTAAGGCTTCCACTAGTTGTGGCAATGTTACGCCCAATATAGAGCCCCCACTTATGGGACGACTATCAGTTCCAGGCCCGGTGCTAGAAATTGGTGTAAAACGTCTTGATAGCTTGTCGAGGGTCGGTTACAGGGGTGGACTCCCAGCCCAGATGGTGGCCCCTTGCCGGGTATCTGGGTGAATGTTACTCGAGGCAGAGGCACCTCCGGCCTGGCTGGAGTACTGGTGGCCATATCTTTGATTCTCCAATCCTCGGGGTGGGAAGGGAAATTGGGGGCCTGAGGCGGTGAAAACTCTTCGTGAGTGAGGCCTGCCGCCAGGTAAATGAGTGGGCACCATTGTGGTAATGTCTCTGATAGATATACAACTTGAGCACTTTCAGGGCTTAACTCTTGGTCTACGGTCAGTAGGAGGGTGTTTTCCTGGTTCAGGATGGTAACTCTTACTAATGAGTCTAGCTCCCCCCAGGCCAGGTAATGTCTTTATTGCACTGCAGACAATGAACATGGATACTTGAGCGGGAACTCCTCCTACCGTGACCACGTGTCGCAACGGTTCTTGGAGTCTTGCGGCCCACTCGCCCACTTGGTGCGGTGTGGTCATAGACATGGTGACTGGACAGTATCACCAATTTAGACTAATGAGTAGGGCACCCCAGGACTGATCTCAGCAGTGCCTCCAAATGTAGCACATGTATCCTCACCCTCTGTGAGATATGTGTCTACGGTGTAGTGTGGTGCAATATCTGTGGCTCACAGGAGGTCTGAACCACCGATGCAGAGAGCCTGGGGTGTTTTCTGGAACAATCTTCGTCAGCGCCTCCACCTATAACGGATCCTAGTATGTGGATTTGCACCATTACAGGACCCATATACATATAAAGACATATACGATTACACAGTAACCACACTTGGTATAATATAAAAGAACAGTTTACTGGATATATGAATTTGCTACTGGTTACAGCTACCTGCCAGCCGGACACGGCCGTAACCACCCACCCACTCTTGTCCACAGTCCCCACCATAACTTAGGAGCCCTTGGGCACTCAACCACCTTAGTGTCCACAAGGATAAAGCCCCCCACCCTTTATGTGTGGTCAGCGCTCCCACTGTACTGTATTTGTTGGTGCACTTTGATGAAGGTACGTGCCGGGTGTGTCCACACCCGGGCGCGCTATGTCCTGCGATGGGGTTCACGGACCCAACTGTGCTTGGCTGCTCCGGTGTGTCTGTTCTTGCGGGGAAGCACCTCCACGTGAGGTGTCCACCTCAGTGACAGTCCCTTCAAGGGTGATCTTGTCCCAGACCACCAAGGGCCAGGATGTTGCCGCGTCCTGGCTGTATCCCTCACTGATACTGATTCTACAGGGCTGTGTCCCTATCCTATGGGCCGGTCCCTGCAGCAACCACAAGCTGAGGTGAGTCGGGGGCCTAGCTAGAGCCAAGTGGGTGATTCTGGCCTAGTGCAGGAGTCACAGACCCCTGCACATACTTCCTACCCCTATCTTGTCCCAGCACCGACTGGCGTGGCTCACAGTGCGCCAAAAATATCTATTTGCAGAGCTGGGGAATCCAGAAGCCCTATTGGCTGTATTGCAGCAGGTGACATGGCAGCCCCAGAGGCTGGTGGGTAATGTAGTTCCCCATGCGAAGCTTATTGTATTGGTCACTGCTAGATGTCTGCACTGCGCATGTGTGACACAATGGCGGCGCCCTGAGCGCTCGGGCCGCCGCGGTGCCTCCGGAACACCAGAGCGCTCCCTGCACATCTTGGCAACCTGCCCACTAGCCCGACACCTCCCGAAGGCGCGCACACCCGCCGCCTGCACCCGAGCGTCCCGCAACCGCCCACAACTCTCCCGACCGCAGCGGAGGTGAGGGGAAGGGAATAGAGCCCAGAGGGGGGCCTGGCTACATATATATATTTATTTATTTTTCAGCTCAAATGTCATACATCAGGGTAATGGGTGTTTGGTAACTGAAACCAATGATCAGATCATATAATTTCACTGGGAAGTGGTCATCTTCCCTTTGCTCAAGAAGATTTAAGCTTGAGTGGGGCTGAAATCATTCTGGTCAAGGGGAAGACAGCTTCACAGCATTTGTGAGTAGGGGAATTTAATTTGAGAGGGACATTATATTACCTGAGAACTACATTTCATTGCATCCTTCCCAATCCACCTCATTGATCCTATTCTTAACAAACACCCACAATGAAGTGCATGTCTTTTTTGGGAACTGTTTCACCTTTGGCATGAGCTTTTTTGCATGTCTTCTAAATTGCTGGCAGGGGGCCACAGAACAGAAGTTTCATTACAATACAGCCCCAAGAATGCTTTTAAAATTAATAGACCAAAGTATATGTAGTATCCGCTACTTTCTACCTCCCATTTAACCACTTCCATGCTGGAAGGTATCGCATTGTACTGCTGGCACTTTTATTATTCAATAGCCTAACCGCATTTGTGTTGAAAGACTACCACAAGATAGAATTTCATGTGCCTCGAAAACATTGTCCCTTTTGCCCACTCTCTGGCTGTCCATTCTTACAAGTTTGAAATGACGAGGATCCCTATTAATTTAGAAAGAGACTATAGCCTCCAAATATTTTCCTACCGCCTCCATACCACTGCTTCTAGCCAGGACACATGTGCTTTGTTTTGTGAATGAATAGTGTCTATCACCACGGTGGTGGAAGGAAGGAGGGAGAAGTCAAGTATTTGAATAGGGAAAAGTAAAATTAAAGCCAACAGTTTACAAGCAGGTTTTTACTGCTGATAGCATGGAGGGATTGAAGGTGACTGTGTCAGCTGATGCTAACTCCTTCAGTGCTGTAAATACCCTCCTTTACTCCATTCAATTACTTATTTTTACAGTGAATTGTTATCTATATTTATTATTATTGTAGTTTTGGGGGTTCTTCTACCCTTTTGGAGCTCAAGGGACATGCAATGCTTAAAGAACCATGCACCCCATGCCTTTGTAGAACTAAATAATCAAATACACTGTGATCATGATTATTAGTAATTATATGAACTAATAATAACAGAAAAATATAATATTAATAATAATACATTGCAATACAAATCTTGGAGAGAGTTTATATGTAGTCCCTTTTTATTTATTTGGAAACTAATTAAAAATGCGATCATGGAAAACCAAAAAGTCAAATGCTGTTTAATGTACTTTACTCATTATTCTTAAATTCCAGGGCTATCTCAATAGTGTATGTTACCACACACTGCACCAGGCAATACAACTGCAGAAATACAGATTCTGGTATTGGACATTCAAATACTTGCATTTGTATTGAAGTGAGTAACAATGTCATTTGTAAAATGCGTTATTCTGCTATAATTCACAGCTACAGATAAAAATTACATTGACCTGACAAATGTCCTTTCCTACAGTTTTTTGAATTGCAACATACAGTAATCAGTGCAACAATGGCCATACAGTACATACATGTGTATTTGATAGATACAGTATAGAGAGTAAGGGAGTAATGCGTGTCAGATTCCTCTACATCTCATTTTACATGCAGATATATGTCAGTGACGCATTAACCCTTCTAGTGTTGGTGGATCTAATCCCTCTAGCAGTGATTACAATTCAACATTTTTATTAATAACCGTCCCAATTTCTGACAGTCAGTTATGAGGTATGAATATATGAATGATGAATAATATCTCATATCTTTCTACATAACCCACAATGTGCTGGAAGACACAGAGGAGAACATTGGGAGACCCTGGAGCGCACATATAATCACAGAGCATTGGTGCGTGAAGTGGAATGGGAGCTGTAGAGGGTGCGCACAATGTAATGTGAAGCAGATGGCATCAGCTCCAGCAGTACAGTGGAATGGGGTGGCCCCAAGAGGCGGGTCCCACGTGGTGGAGGAGGAGACTGTGCCTAGGCATGTGCTGAGGGAAAGGGGTATGCCAAAGAAGTAGGTCACTACATTGGATTGTGGGTCTGCAATGGTGTGGGGATGGGTACCCTACACTCCTTTAGTTAGAATGTGGCTGTCAGGTGGCTGGGAGTCTTCAATCTGTTCAGAAGCACATGGGGGTAGCAATGGTGAAGATTGGCAAGCAGGCGACATTGGAACAATGGCAGGCCGCTTTAGGTGCTTTCCAATGGACTGCTCCATACTCTGTTCATACCCTAAAGCCTTTAGCACCTTTCTTGAATGGATGCATTCTCTATTGTTAGAATAGATTCTTCAGGTGCAGGCTGGCGGTTTTTATGGGAGGTTCAAGATATGGCAGCAGAATTTGGAGTTCTGCTTGCTAAAGAAAAGGGTCCCACCAAGGTTCTTATCCCCCTTGCAATTTAAATTGATTCCTTTAAAGAGGCTTGGGGAGGTGAAAGAGTTGGTACGGTCAATTAGGGCCTCTAAAAACATAACTCAGAGGCAATTTCAATCGTTGTTATGTCATCTGGTCTACATGGGAAAGGTGATGTCTATTTTGCAAGGTTTTTTGCCAGTGGTTAGCTGTGTCCATTGCTGGTGCTTGTAGATTGCATCATTTTCTCCATGCAAGACTATGGCAAGACTTTTTCAATGAGTGTAGTGGGGGTAAAATGCAAAGACAAGACAGCAGTTGCTAGCAGCAAAATTGAATTATTTACAGATGCTGCTGGCTCTGCAGGCTTCAGAGCATATTTTGCAGTTGTGCCCAATCAGCTGGGGAACAAGATGCTTGCCAGTCGAGTAGTAGTCCTCCACACAGACAACATGAGTGTGGTATCAGCTCCCATCTGGTAGTCGCGTTGCTTAGAGTATTAGCTCTAGATTGTCTAAAGTGCAACATCTGGTTTGTAATGAAGCACATGGCAGGTGTGTCGAACTCCATAGCTGATGTTTTTTCTCATTTTAGGTTTTCAGTTTTACGAGACCTGGCGACGTTAGCAGCGGAGGATGACCCGCAATGCCCTCAACATCTGTGGTTGCAGTGAGTGGATGACTTACAGAGTTGGTCCGCTCTTCTTTGACCCCCTAATTAACTTGATTTGCTTATGTAAGACATCAGAAAGTGGCACCCCATGGCTCAAAACTTCGAGGTGGTGGATAAGGTTGGGAGTTGCCATGGGGCACTGATTTCCTTCATGTTACAGAACAAGGGTTGTTGGGTGTGTCTATGGAGCAAAAGTTAACAGGTCTTTCCTTTTTTCCCATCTGGCAGCATAGGAGACAGGAACGGAGAATGTGACCAAGCATTTTGTGATGAGGAGGATGCTTGGTGGTGCGAATAGGTTGTCTGCGATTAATAAGAGCAAGACAGTTACGTCTGCCTTGTCTGAAGATTTGTAATAATAGGGAGTGAAGGGGGGAAGGGATGGTAAGCTCTAGCTACTGTCTGTGATACGGTGCCAGGGGTGAGAGGATCATTGAACGTACAAAGTACCTGCCTAGACAAGTGAGAGAACCCCTTTTGAACAAGCACTCATATTGGGATTGATACAAGAAAGTTGATTAAAAATACCTTTATTAGTGTATATGGGTAAAATAAGTGAAGTACATAAACACTCAACACAATTAAAATACGTATTAAACTTAATGTCTCTATGTCTGAATCGTAGACTAATAGAGGTTGGTATTTGAAGGAATATAATGTATCTGGCACCATGTGCAATAAAACAAAAATAAATAGTTTTAATATTGCAGTGTAAAATGGATAGGGTGCCTCAGTGTGATATGTGTATTTTAGTTGAAAGGGTCTGGTGTGTGTTACATAAATCAAGGTGTCAATATCACCACTTCCAAATCACATCTGATTAGTATGTGGTTCACTGACAGTGTGTATAGTGTAATATAGCTAGTACATTGCTGGCCAGACCAACATGGTATATGCTGATTGTGGCCTAGTTGGAATCAATTGTCAGAGAGACCACCAAAGGGTTAATATGTATCCTTCAATGCAACGCTGGATAAATTAAAATACGTATTTTAATTGTGTTGAGTGTTTATGTACTTCACTTATTTTACCCATATACACTAATAAAGGTATTTTTAATCAACTTTCTTGTATCAATCCCAATATGAGTGCTTGTTCAAAAGGGGTTCTCTCACTTGTCAAGGCAGGTACTTTGTACGTTCATTGTCGGAAGATTTGACTGAGGTTACTGAGGTGGTATGCACAATGGGTTATGAGGGTTTGTTATTTAGCACTGTTTATGTTATGATTATTTGGACTCTAAATGTGGGTGAGCTGGTTTGTGGGTCTATAAGAAGTTCAGTGGGCTTGCAGTAGGAGGATGGGGAGATGCACTTTAGAATCAGAAGATCATAAACTGATCAAGTGTTGTAGAGCTTTGACGGTGTACTTTTTTTTTCTTCAAACGTTTTTATTAGGCATTTTCAGTTTACATACATAGAAATACAATTACAGCCTAATACAAAAGAGTTTTTTTTTTTTTTAAAAGGTATATAAGGGTTAGAGAAGTAGAGAAGAACTTTGCCAAAGGAGGCGAGACCCCAGGACCACTGAGTGATCCAGTAGGTTAGAGGCTGGAAAAAGACAGGGAGAAAGGAGAGGGGGGGGGTAGGGGGTGAAGGGGAGGGGGAGAGGGAAGGGGGGAGAAGCCCACCCCACCCCCAACCGCCAGGGCTCGTTCACCGAGATTCGTGTGTAACTTTTTGTGCGACTATCGCGATTTAGTTGGGTTTTGATTGTAGTTAATGGGTCAGCCAAGGCTCCCAAACTTTGTAGAAACCTTCTGTCGATCGTTCAAGAAAAGCAGTTAACCTCTCCATAAGCATTACCTCGTTTCTTCTTTTTTTTTTAGATTCTGTTTACAGGGGGGTTAACACCTTCTTCCAGGAGGACGCTACCGCACATCTCGCCGCTGTAAGAATGAAGGAGATTCATTTCCTAACTGGGCGGTCAATTTCCTCTATTGGCCTGGCCAGTAGGTAGGTCAGCGGATTTATTGATTTCAGGACTATAGGATGCAGTTAAATTGGCAGTTGGTTTATTGGGTTTTAAATTATCTAGACTTGGCGTTCAATGATGTAAGAGTTAGGTTGTTGCTAGATTTGATTAGTTGCGGCTGGAGTTGATGGTCTTGATCCTGTGTTTGGTGGGACTTTTCCTCAACTGGAATGTGGCAGGTAAATTAAGCCTGGGATGTTAAGTAATTATGGTATTGTTTACCAGGGTGCTGAGTGGCAACTGGTAGGTGTGGGTTGCGAACCGTGGACAAGGAGTGCCATGAGCTTGAAGTGGGTGTTTTCAATCTGGGTAACATTTTTGTTTTAAAGATTGTTAATTAAAGCAGTGACTATTATCCTGCAAACGTGTCGTGGGGTTATATGGGTTTAGGGGATCTCATCTCATTACGTTGGAAGTTTTTATAGGAATTAAAGCACCAGGTCTCCTCACCCCAAGGTAATCTGTATTTGTGTGTTAGCTAGGATGTAAGAGAAGAAGAGAGAGCAAGAGATATGGGCCAGGAGGAGGGGAAGAGAGAGACGGGGCGGAGAGGGAAACAGAGAGGCAGGGGGGCAGGTGAAGAGAGAGAGACAGGGGGAAGGGGAAGAGAGAGACGGGGTGAGGGGAAGAGAAAGACAGCAGCGAGGAGAAGAGAGACGGGGTGAGGGGAAGAGAAAGACAGCAGCGGGGAGAAGAGAGACGGGTCGAGGAGAAGAGAAAGACAGCAAGGAAGGGAAGAGAGAGAGGGTAAGTGTACGAGGGGAAGAGAGAGGGGCGGAGTGTAAGAGGAGGAGTGTATGAGGGAAGAGAGAGATGGGGGAGAGGGTTGGGGTTGCCCAGAATTTCACAATGTAATTCTAGGGTTCCTTAATCAAAAAACGGTTGAAAATCACTGTATTAGAGAGATCCCCATACTCAACTCAAAGGTGTACCGGTGAATCATCTCTGCGCTCATCCGCTGCTGTGCTGATTTACTGCTGGTGATATCTGTACAGGCTAAGTGTTGGGCTGCTATTTGCCTCGCGGTTCCTGCCGTGTACATGCGAATCACCTGTGCGCTCACCCGCTGCTGTACTGATTTGCTGTTATATTGCTGCTGAATGTAGTGACTTTATTTGATTTCTCAGCGGTGGCTACATACCACCTTCTGGATTCCCCTGAACTTATCTTATCCCCCACTGGCTGGAACCTGGACTGGACATCATTCACCCACGAAGTATCTGGAGAAGGAGATCAACCTATTGCTGTTCCAGTGGCTGACGTCAATCTTTTTACGTGGGCGTTCGTGATCGCTTGTGGTACCATGCTGGTTATTGCACGACATGCTTATATATGTTAATCATCTTGTACGTGCAATACTCACCTTCACCATTTGTATAATATATTTCATATTACTTACTACACTATGAGTTGTGCGATTTTCTTGTTTTTTCTATTTTTCTGATAGAAATGCTGGCAATGCTTCCCAATTGGTCTGCCTTGCTGAGAAACATATGTGGGAAAGCAAGGGACATTTTGATGATTATGAAACTCCACTTGTGCCGACCCAGTTACTATAATATAACCACAACTTCCAGAAACAGGACTGCACTTGGATGCGCCTTTTGTATATATTATAAATTGGGTACTATATGTATATATATTGATTTGAACTGGCATAACATATTTTTCGGCGTGTTTTTACTCTGCTGATTTATCAAGTGGCTTTTCCAGGAGAAAGGCTACTGTAGCAGAAAAGATTTTTAAACTTTTTGTTTCCTGTTATGAAAAAGACAGGTTATTATGTCAATGGAGACGGTTTTTGTCCTGCTTTTTTTTAATCAAAATTCCATTTTCCTGCCTCAGACTCTTTGCCACCCAAATCCGGAAAACCTGCCTTATTTTTTTAATCTCCTTTGCAGATGAGAAAGCAGTAAGGGGGGAAAAAAAACCAGTAGAAACAAATAAAAGTAGCAACATGTCTTAAGCATGATTTAAGGCAAACTAACACTCCTATGGAACAAAATATTGTTAATTTGGCTAAAAAAAAACAAACAAAAAACAAACAAACAAAAAAAAAACACTGAACCAGCTGCAATCTCAGCCTACGCGGACTTAAGTTCAGTTATATTTCAGTATCAAACATTGCAATATATGTTTGTTCCGACCACTGTGTTTTATATAGCTACCATAAGCAGTCAATTCTCCCTGATCTTCTGTGAGTCTTCCTAATTTGGAATCAGTCTCAGAGACTGTTAGAATCAGCCATCTCCTAGACTTCAAAGGAGACTCAGTGATAGAAGTCAATAGTTTTGCATTAAAATGCCCTCTTTTGGCCAAGTACTCCCAAATCTTACTAATTTGGAACCCTGGGACACTTCTGCAGTTCACAAAACAGAGATGACATTAACGGGTATGACTGGCAGTTGAACACTATGGTCCAACTCATTAAAAATTCCCATTGTATTTCACCTATGGCACAGAGGCCTACAACATTCACTACTTTGCAGCATGTCGCATGCTCATCTGGAACCAAGAGAGATTATGCTAAACAGGTAGAAATAGACTAAGTAAAATGTAAGCATGGTCTCATTTTACTTTGTATAAAATGAAATCATAGTGTCGTGGCAGAGATCGTTTAGTGCAGTTGCCAACTTATTGTAAACATAAAAAATACTTTCACTGTGTGCAGAATGTTTAACTATTCTGACCGTTCAAGCACACAGTATAACATGAATGGGTGACACAGTTACTAAAAGCTGACTCTGCTAGAGTGATGCCTATGTATGGAATTTGCTCACAGCTCTTGGTAGACAGCATACGTTGTTCATGGAGCGCCACCTTGCGTTTCAAGTTAGTCTCCTGATCTTTCCATTTGCTCTTGTATTATTGTAAAAATGAGAAAGTGTTATACTCATAAAACTTCCAGTTAGAAATGGTGACCAGTGCATTCTTCCCAAAGTTAACACTTGGCTGCCAGATGGGGATGCAATGCATTTTCTTGCAGCCCATCCAGGTAGGGAAGGGGTTAAGCAATAACATTTTTAAGAAGTCCATGTGTGTCCCTTTAAAGTTGTTTCTGTTGTCTAAACACATGTTTTTTTTTGTAGATAGCAAAAGCATGTTTTAAATATATTATACTTTCTTTGTTTTCTTACATTTATGGGTTAAAAAAAACATTTGAATACTTGCAATAAAACATTTCAGAGGAACACTCAGAACTTTGTCTATCTCTGCAGTTCTCTGCACGGAAGAGTGGGAGATAACATGGATTGCAATGATTAACTTAACACTCCCACTGCAATTTATTGCATTATGAATTTTAGGAAATATGAGATGGTCATGGGCAGAGGCCAAAGATGTCTGGTCTGGCAAGAATCTGTAAAAAGCGGAAGAGATTTGTTACATATCTTTTAAAAATGACTGAGTATTTTGCCATTGTATCATTTTCTGCTTCCCACACAGTCTTCGAGGATTATTAATCTTCCAGAATTCAATAAGATTGCATCATAAAAAAATAGCACTGGTCTATTATTTTCTGCAACCAGAGTCATGTGGAACATCCAACATCTAGTAATTATTTACAGCCCATTATAAACCAACTTGTGGTAGAACATTAAGGGGTCAACCTGTAGACCCTTTAACCTGTGCCAGTAAATCATCCCATAACAACTGCAATTGCCTTATAAAACCATTCCCCAAATCACGTGCTGCCACACACGGATTAGAAATTCTTGATTCATTGAGCATACAAAGAGATAGTTACATAGTAGATGAGGTTGAAAAAAGACGTACGTCCACCAAGTTCAACCTATGAGGCATGTTTAAAATTGATGCCAGCAATGCCAGTTTCTAAGATCCATACACAATCCCCAATGTCTGGATGAAAAAGTAATTAGCAGATACAGATATACAGTAGCAGACATTATTATCCACGTTAATGCACAAAATAATGCATTTAATGCAAGTTATCTCCTTAAATATTGGTTTCAATAGCACTGCTGTTAAATAACTGGCCAGCATTAAGGATGGAAGGATTCCAGTGAGGGATTCGTTTTCTCTGGAGACCAGTGCCAGTGTCATCAATTTTACCCCCTCCAACAATTCAGGTTAACCTCTTAATTTACCAATGGCCAAAAAATGGGGGGAAAACTCAATAAATGAGCAATGAAGTATGGATTGAAGCATAATCCAGCTAGTTGTATCTTATTTGTTACTCATAAATTAGGATCCCAAGTAACTAGAAAACAACACACCATCCGCTGCTTTTCTGTAGTCTCTGGCCCAGAGCCTCAGAATTCCATTATTAACTTAACGAGATTCTAACTGCAGTTACGGTATCGTTAAGTGATAACGGGGATCTTCCAAGCCCCCAAAATTTGTATTAAGGTCTGTCTTATTGCTAAGATGACCTGCTGTTAACTTTAACGTCCATTAGTGTTAATGATATGCAAAAGAGGTGTGAAACAATGCTGCCTCCCCCCCCCTTACATCTCAGCCCTCATCCACAAATACATACATAAACATTCTGCCCATGACATCCACCTTTTCTCCTACCTTATCCACCTTCTCTCACTCCCTCCTACAAGACTTCTCCCGTGCTGCACCCTCTCTCTGGAATTTCTTGCCACGCACCATCAGACTCACCCCCAGCTTTCAGATATTTAAAAACTCTCTGAAAACTCACCTTTTTAAGGAAGCCTATCTGGCATATCTCTAATATTCTAAAAAAAAACTCCAATCCCAATGGGAACAGATGTGTGGCTGAACCAATCCCCATCCTATAAAACATCCCCCCCAAACCTTAATGGGATCAGCTGTGCGACTAGACCACACTCCAACCTGAGGCACACTCCATCCTACAATGAGCGGCCACTTTACCTTCCTGTTTCAACATTGTCTCTCATTCCCTCTAGATTGTAAGCTCTCACGAGCAGGGCTGAATTCATTACCTCTATGTATGTGTTTGTGCATGTTTGTCCTGACTTTTATGTAACTATTAGGTTTTTTTGTAACATACATTACTCTGTACCCCAATGTACCGCAGAATAATTATAATAATAATATCCACAGTAGGCTGTTAAAGTTAATGCAGGAAATAGGTCATACTGCAGCTAAACCGGGTCACAGCAAATATTTGGGTCTTGTCCAGGGTGCTGAAGTGGCCCACTTTGGCTTCCTACAGTATATTGCAAAGGCAATATAAGAAGCCAAAGTGAATACCTTGGACTAGGCCACAAAATTCAGCCAAGACCTATGTATGAATGCCTTAGGCCGCGCTTATAGTGGTGGCGATGGCGACGCGACCGATGACGTCACCCGTCGCCGTCGCCACCCGCAAAAGTTATCATTTAACTTTCAGTGACGTCGCTAGCAACGGGGTCATTGATTGGTTCAGAGACAGTCATATGTGGCGACAGTCTCTAAAAAATCAAATTTACCCGGCTTCCAAATTTTTGGTCGCTCCGTCGCTCTGTCGCGCTTACTATAAGCGCTCGCAATGGAGTCCATTATTTGTTTTGGAGTGACGTCGTGTTGCCGTTGCATCCACTATAAGCGCAGCCTTAGAAGCCATAGTGACCATTATGCATGCCTTCGAGGTCACTAAGGTAGCCAAGGGGTTAATACAAACACTTTAACTACCTTACTCCCATTGTATGACATAGAGGTACAAAGGCTATGACAAACAATGGGTTAACCTGCCCCTTAATTGCCCCACGTGGCCTAACCACCTTCCCTGGATAATCTACCCCCCTACACCACCTGATCTACCACCACCCCTTTGATAAACCTACCCCCACCCTCTACAGTACTGGTCATTAGCCCTAATAGCCAAATGTCTCTAATAGGGCTCATAACCAACATAAACACAATCCACTTACACCATAAACAATCAAAAAATTTTTTAAATTACACATATTGTATATTTCTGTATGTGTATATATTACTTCTGTATATATATATATTAACTCCCACTCCACACACACCTTTTGTAAAGCACTGTATACACTGTGGGCTCTCCATTCATTTATATTCACACAGATACACACACACTCTTACATCACTTACTTTCAGGAACCATTTAACACCTCTAGCCATAAATCTCATCCACACCGGGGGAAGGACAAGCACAGATAACATTCCAAGAGACACTGTTTTTAAGTATACCTTTTGCTTGCTTCATTCATTGTAACATCGCCGGAAGAAGAGATCAGTGTATCTCGAAAGCTCGCACAAATAAAAGCATTTCGTTAGCCACAGAACGGTATCATCTATTTATTTTTTGATTATTGAAGCTTGGCTAACACGGTACTGATACCTCTACATGTGTATATATATATATATATATATATATATATATATATATATATATATATATATATATACTAGCTGATATACCCAGCGTTGCCCGTGATGTAATGTTCTGCATCCCCCATCCTCCCTCTCAACTCCCTTCCCCCCTCTTCACAGCTGTTCAGGCTTCCCCCCTTCTCTCCTGACTCCCTCCCCCCTCCTTCCTCAGGGGGGAGGTCCCATTTTGGAGAACTGAAACGTTGGGTTTCTTGATGTACCACTATTTTCACTAATACACTTTGTGAAGTTTTCTACAACTGAGTGCTGTCTCTTGCTTTACCAGACCTTGGAACGGTAACATATGTCTATATTATCCATATGGGACAAGCACCTACAGCCTATCAGCACTATGGAGTGCCAACTGTTCTATTTGACTATATATATATATATATATATATATATATATATATATATATAATGGAAATATTCCAGAAAACCCACTGGCTATGCATCTTAACCCTGGCTGTGCTTAAAGCTGTGACCATGCAGCAAGCTTAAGCCTATAGGGAACCATGTTAAAATGGTTTTAAAGCAAAAGGTGACACTGTGTGCCCATTTGCATGTCATTTCCCAGAATCCCTTGCTGCAGTGGAAGTGCTGTGTGCTGGGTGATAATGGTGAAAGGCGGGGTTGCAGACCTGTCTAAGACATGCAAATGAGCATACAGGAATATTTCCATTTGCTCTATGCTTTGCTGTGGAGGGATTTTGTCACTTTTTGTACCCACCATAACTTAACTAAGTATATATATATATATATATATATATATATATATATATATATATACACAAAAAAGGGGAAGATAACTTCGCATCCACTCAAGCAATATAAATGGTCACCATAAGCCAGTATATAGTGGAATAATTTCCATAACAGGCGGTGCTCACGGGTCAATAATAGCTATGCAACAAAGAGAAAGAAACACGCTTCAGAGCACTCAGGTATACCGTATAAGTAATAACAATTTATTGATTGACACAAAGAAAATAGGAAACAGAACATTTGCAGGTTTATTGATTTATTTTTGCATTTATCATTGGAGACGTTACCAGCATACATAAGAGATAGCTTTGATGTTTTGTCGAGGTTAGAGCATATCACGGTCGACGAGGATATTCTCCTCGCGACCTGTGATGTGGAGTCACTCTATACCTGTATTAATCATTCGGATGGTTTAAAAGCTGCTAAATTTTATTTATCCATGCAGAATCTCTCTGGGGACCTCATACAACTGATCCTCAACTTGCTAAACTTTGTATTGTCCCACAATTATTTTATTTTTAAAAACAGATATTTCCTTCAGAAAAGAGGGACTGCAAAGGGAGCCACCTGTGCACCCTCCTATGCCAACCTTTTCCTGGGGTGGTGGGAGAGAGAAGTTGTCTTCACTGAGGACAATCTTGTGCATACACAATGCGTTCTGTTGCAGTTGAGGTACATAGACGATGTGCTTATCCTCTGGCGGGGCACCGCTGGAGGGTTCGCTGCATTTGTCGATGTCCTCAACCACAATGAACTTAATATCAAGTTAACCTTTCAGTCGAGTCA
The DNA here is from genome assembly GCF_040206685.1 of Ascaphus truei. Taxonomy (NCBI): domain Eukaryota; kingdom Metazoa; phylum Chordata; class Amphibia; order Anura; family Ascaphidae; genus Ascaphus; species Ascaphus truei. Next base: position 80,737,968 of record NC_134483.1, read on the forward strand.
CACGAGGATTGAATTCCTGGACCTTATTATTAGTGTTGGATAACGGGGTGTTTTAAATACAGACATTTTCCGTAAAGTAACAGCCACTAACTCAATATTACACGCTACTTGTTTCCATCCTGGCCATCAGATTAAGCGTATGCCCACGAGTGAGTTCCTCAGACTGAGACGGAATGTTTCGTCTCCATCTGACTTCTTATTTAGGTCAGGGGAGATGAAGCAGAGATTCGTTCAGAGGGGTTATAGTAAGACCACTGTAGAGAGAGGCTTTCGCAATAGCATGAAGACATCTCGAACCACACTCTTACAACCTAAACGTAAAACACACAATCAGAAAATCATTCGATTAGTGGGAACACATAATAAATAGTGGCCTCAATTACGTAATGTCCTCCAACAACATTGGGACATACTAATGACAGACCCAGGCCTAGCAAAGGTTTTGGGTAGACAGGTCACCATGACTAGCTGTCGGTCACCAAATTTGAAGGACAGTTTGGTGAATAGTCACTACGTCCCCAATATTGGTAAAACATTTTTATCATTTACTCCTAGAAGGGGCTTCACAAGGTGCTCAAACTGCTCAGCGTGCAAATATATGAACAATACCGTTACTTTTTCTAATAGTTCGAAAACCCATGATTACAGTATAAAGGATACACTTAACTGCAAATCTAAAGGGGTTATTTACTGTATCTCATGCCCCTGTGATCTACCCTATGTTGGAATGACCACAACGGAGGTCAGATTCCGTATATTGGAACATGTTGGAAATGTCAAAAATGCACAAAAAGATCTTGATAATTTCAGGAAAATCACAACAATCGCTAGACATTTTCTTAACAAACATAATTCGGATAGTACACTCTTGAGGGCTTTCGCAATTGAAAAAGTCATGCTCGGCATACGAGGTGGAGACCTTGAGCAAGCCCTTTTACGCAGGGATACTAGATGGATTACACAAATTGAATCTATGATCCCAAAAGGCTTGAACAACTATCTTGGCTTCGCCATGTTTTTATACAGTTTAAGCCTTCATTGACTTTGGGTTATGTCCCTTGTGATTTATTGCCCTAGTAGATGAACTGTAAATTTTGGTTTAGACAATTTCTAGTGACATAATAAATGCTAAATCGATAAGAATATTTATTGCATGTTCTTATTTGTTCCTACCTCTCTAGTACATCATTTACACGATACAAAGGCAAAGACACAGAACAGAGCCCAAGACGTTCTACTCACAGCCAATCAGGCAGGAATATGATGTGTTTCTGCGCCCTCTTCTAATCATCTACCTGAGTCCTTGGCTTATGGACTAATATCATACCCGGTCTCCTATCAGAAGATATGGATTCTTTATCATCAACAATGCTTATGGTGTTTACAATAGACTGTATGCCTCTGGACATTTGTTTGAACCAAGCATCCTGTTATTCATATTTCCAAGACACTGACCCTTCTGTATGATCAAATCTCTCTTAATGTGATAATGTGGGGTTTGCACAGTTGGTTTGCACTCTTTTTGCAACATGTGATTGAGAGGTCTTTTGTTTTGTCCTCCTGCATTTAAGTTTTTGAACAGCACATTTGTGGTGCAATAGGGTTAAGCTTTACAGGTGGGACCCATTGTGCATGCGCGTGATAAATTTGGTGTGAACTCTACAGACGTGGAGCTACACCACGTATCTGAAGGAGGTATATTCTCAATTTACCCTCAGTAATGTGTTTGAACGATCGCTGAGGGAATCCTGACCTTTAGTATAGTGGATGAGTGTGCTCCGCAATTTGTCTGTCCTGCGCATGCGCATAGCGCGTTAAGGCGCAACATAGGAAGTAAATTCCATTATAATGCTCTTCACTCTGACACGCGGAAGCACGGGCTCTCAATCACAGCACTGATTATATACAGCTGCTTTCTTCCCTTTTTGGCGCGAAAATTCACCTTTTTAAGCAGTGTTTTGTCCTAGCTTCCTCACCACTCCAAGTCTAAGTCCTCTGACGAAATGCGTAGGAGTGGGGGCGCTAGGCAGGACCCCTGTTTTATGAGTACACGTAACTATGCTACCTAACACTGCTGTGATTATGTTGCTGGACATTTATCACCTTTGATAACTTTTTTCAGTATACAGGCTATTCAGCACTGCAAGAGCAAAAAAAGAAATGGAGTGCGCCAAATATAGATGCTACTATAAATAGGGGACTAAAAATATTAAATGAAAAATACAACAAAACATGTGACATGAACCAATCCGGAGCATATAGGGTCTTGCAAAATTAAATTGATAAGTGTGTAAGGAGACCAAAACCCAATTTGTAGCACAGCTTCCTAATACAGGGAACCCCAGTCCCTGATAGAGTGGTACAAAAAGAAAGAAAAAGAAGAGAAGCGCAGTCAAAGCGGTAGTGGTAAAACTAAACACTTTTATGATAGATCGTGTCCCTAAGATCACAATCAAAAACAACAAAAAATCACAATAGAATCAAACAATAACAATGTTAAAATAAATATTGGTGTGCAAATGAAGCTGGTGTGCAATTAATGCTTATTGAGTCTCAGAGGGGTTAACAACGGGAAGATCCCGGTTTGAGATCAGAGTCCTGAAAAACGTGCACTGTCAGGGCATATGCCGGTATAGAGGGGTACCCCAGGGTTGAGCCAATGCTCGGTGTGCTCACCCTGAATCCACTGATGGTCCGTGGGGGTCCGATGGTTCTCTCCAAAACACAGCCTCTTCGGTCACGCTGTAAAGGTTGCTGGCTCCGCACAGCCCTCCGGGTGTCTGGGTCTGACGTCACTTGCGGATATGACGCACAGGCCCTTCCCGGTTGTCTCTGGGCTATGTCTGGCCTCCTCCGATCCTCCTCCGCAGTGATACTGGCTGATAGGCAGGCAAACAAGCACAAGACGTGCCGCTACCAAGGACCCAATTTGCTGTGTTGCTTGCTTCACTCCACCGCACAAAATGAAAGCATAAACCCTATGCTCCTCCTCCTACGCGTTTCACCATTAGATGGCTTCATCAGGGATATCACAGCACTAGTCCAATCATGATTTATAGTCTTGCTGATTACAATTACTTAAATTGATCATCATTAAACTTGATGACATTGATTGATTGATCCTAATGTCTCAATGGACTAGTGCTCATGATATGATGACTGGTTCATGTCACAAAACAGAATAGTAAATAACTTGAAAAAAATAATTAATAATTTAATTTTTAAAAAAACAATACATTGATGCATATGATTAAAAAACATGTGATTAAAAAACATGCTGGGTAATTGAGAACACATTTGGTCAACTATACATATCAAAACACTGTAAACACGTGTTGCTTGATTAAAAGAAATAAATGGATGTATAAGTAAAAATGAACTGTGTATGGATTTTGGGCTATAAATGAAATAATCAATCAATAATAAAAAGGGGAAACACATATTAACTACAGTAGAGGCAACGTTTATTCTAACATTTGCTGTAAACTAGCCGGGTTACATTCTGGGTATGTGCTGGGTATGATCTGGGCTAGTTTGAGGCACGTTTAAGGCATTTCTGCATTGACTAACGACCCATAGGATTAACACAGCAGGGATCCCTGGCAGTCCAATTCAGTTTGAATGGGACTGCCAGGGACCCCCGCTGTTAATCTGATAGGCCATTAATCAATGCAGAAATGCTGGGGCTAGTTTAAGGAAAGTTTAAGGCATGTGTTCAGAATGTACCTGGGTGTTTCCTGGGTTTTTTGGGGAATTGCCACTGGTTTTTGTTCGAATAAGAGTTGCCTCTACTGTAATGAAAGGCTAAAAGATCCAGATCCTCATTTAAACCCACTGTAGTTTAAAAATCCAGTAGGTCTCCTGTTTTCTGAGTTTTGAAAGTCTATCACCCCTCATAGTTGTTTTATTAATATGTTCAATTCCCACAATGGATAGTCCCTCTATATTCCTATTGTGGGTTGTTAAAAAGTGTCTTGAAACCCCATGGCCAAGGAAACCTTTCAGGATGTTTCTTCTATGCTCTGTAAAACGTTCTTTTAAACTTCTTTTCGTGCGTCCAATGTAATAGAGGCTGCAGGGACAGGTGAGCAGATAGACAACGTAAACAGTATTACAATTTATAACCTGTTTGATTCTAAATATTTCTCCTGTTACATTGGATGAAAATTCAATACTCTTATTCACAATGTGTTTACAAGTTAAACAGTTTGTACGTCCACATTTATAGCAACCATCTGGACACGAGGGTAACCACGTATTTAGAGGATTTACTGTTTTACACAATTTATTTTCATTTTTTCTTAACATAGTAGGGGCTAAAACATTCTTCAAATTTCTCGCTCTTTTAAAAACAATCCCTGGTCTCTTTTTTAGGGTTTTGCCTATAATGGGATCATTTTAAACAATCCCCCAATGTTTCATTAGAATCTTCCTAATATCATTGGAAGCCCCATTGTATTTAGTAATAAATAGACAATTATCTCCATCTGTGGGGTCATTGCTATCCTTCAGATTCGGTCTATTAATGTTTGCATTTTCTTGTATAAGGCACCGTCTGTTTTGTCCCTTAACCTTTAATAATGCCGCATCCAATTTGTCCTTTTTATATCCTTTTGCTAAAAATTTCCTATAAAGTACACCAGCTTATTCCTCAAAATCAGACTCTTTCGTGCAGTTCCTAAAAATTCTTAAAAGTTGCCCATAAGGTATATTGTTAATCCAAGCTTTCGAATGGTTGCTGGTCCGATCCAGATAGCTGTTTGCATCTACCTTCTTAAAAAATGTTTTCGTTAAAATTTGGTCCCCCTCACTAAATAAAACCAAATCTAAGAAGTTTATTGTTACTGAATTGTGTTCATGCGTAAACTGGAGATTGACATCATTATTATTCAAATAATCATAAAATTGTAAAAGCTCTTCTTGCGTACCCTTCCATATTATTAAAAGGTCATCTATGAACCGTTTATAAAATAAATATTTTTAAAAAAGGGATTATTCTGCCAAATGTTCTCAATCTCCCATTTACCCATAAAAAGATTGGCAAAGCTTGGGGCAAATTTCGTCCCCACAGCCGTGCCAATTCTCTGGAGGTAAAATTTATCTTCAAATAAAAAATAATTATTTTTTAAAATGAAATCTATACTTTTAATGATAAAAGATCGCTGCTCAATACTCATCAAAGGGTCCTGTTTTAAAAAATATTCTACTGCTTCTACTCCCTTCTCATGAATGATACTCGTATATAATGCTGTCACGTCACAAGTTACCCATAAAAGATCATCTGCCCATTTCATATTACCTAATAAATCCAAAATGTGTTTAGTATCCCTTGTATATGATTTCAAATTCTTCACATGATTCTGAAGAAATGAATCAACGAATTCGGACAGATTTTAAGTTAGTGAATTAATCCCAGAAATAATTGGGTGACCCGGAGGGTTTGTAAGACTCTTATGTATCTTGGGTAAGTGGTACATAACTGGTGTACTTGGGTGTTCCACATACAAAAATTTAAATTCCGCTTGATTCAGAACACCTTGCTGTGTCCCATCCTTTAGAAATGTAAAAAGATTTCTCTGGAATTCAATAAGTGGGTCTGCCTTGAGAATAGAATATGACACCCCCTCTCCCAGAATCCTGAGGGCTTTCGACACATAATCAATTCTATCCTGAATCACTATTCCTCCTCCCTTATCTGCCTGACGGATTATAATGTTTTGATTATTTTTCAAATCATCCAAAGCTTTAGCTTCAATCGGTGTTAGGTTCGGTCTTGCTTTAGGGGGATGTTCACCCCTGATCTCAAACCGGGATCTTCCCGTTGTTAACCCCTCTGAGACTCAATAAGCATTAATTGCACACCAGCTTCATTTGCACACCAATATTTATTTTAACATTGTTATTGTTTGATTCTATTGTGATTTTTTGTTGTTTTTGATTGTGATCTTAGGGACACGATCTATCATAAAAGTGTTTAGTTTTACCACTACCGCTTTGACTGCGCTTCTCTTCTTTTTCTTTCTTTTTATTCAACACTGCACTTGGCTGAGTGTATGTATTATACATGCTACATGTGTGACATTGTTTGCATTTTGTGATCCTCAGAGCTTAGAAACCACTCTTGCACAGATTGTTAATTTTCTGTGGATTTGGATAACATATCTGCCCTGATAGGCGGTACATATATGCTTGATGAGGAAGTATTTCACACTGGGCAATCATTCAATGTCCTTGGGGACTTATCCATTTATATGCATGTTTCATCGACTTGGAATTTGTAATAGCCTGCACAGGATTTTACTGCATATCTAGGTGATTTCAATAATTTTGCCTATAACAGGCATTGTGGTCTATATAATTAGTTTACCTCTTCTTTATGCAACAGTGTTTCTTTTGGGCAGTCTCTGGTCTTTAAGATGGTAATTGGGCTTTTGGTATAGATGCTTCAGATGGGATAATGTCCTTGTAAATGGATACACCGTCTGGAATGACAGATACAAGACACACTTGATTGCGCAGCGTATTTCTGCAATCAGAGCCCTATCTGAGAGTGAGAGGAATACTACTCACATAATGGACGCAAATGCAGACAGTTGAGAGGATCTGTGCTTGCTCCCCTTCTCCTCTGCTCCTTTCACGAACCCCACGTGGAGACTGCTTGCTGGAGGCGACCTCAATCTTCAATGTCGTCAGGGGTTAACTCGTTGCGAAATCCCACTGCGTCTTTAATGTAGTATTTCTTGAGGGAGATTTTCCTCAGAAATATGTGTACTGGAACAGGATCCTCTGAAGTGGATGCTCCTCAGAAACCTCATACTGTCCCAGCTGGTAAAAAGCAGAGAGTGACTTCGGGTGCACTTCAACCCCACTGAAGACTTGGCCACTCTTCGTGGTGTGGGTATTCGTACACAGGCTTCCCCAGGTCTGCGTCTCTCACCCGCAGTGTTCTGGGGATGCTCCACGTAAGCCTCGCATTAGCCGGTCAGAGTACCAGTGGAGTAGCAAACTGCTACGGTGGCCTCAGAAGTCCAAAATGCCCAACGCGTTTCGTCCGTGTTTTGACTTCTTCTGGGGTTATCTGATAACGTGGAGCATCCCTTTTCGATCCTGCACAGAGCAGAAAAATTGGGAAAATTTGTCGTTTTCATGCCTAATAAATTAGTTTATTTTTTAATTTTTTGCCTCCATCCCTTATATTGCCTTGCTGTGCTTCCACCATCAATTTCTCCTATTCCTGCACGGAACAAGTAATTAGTGCCCCATTCCTCCATTGCCTCCCATGCCCCCCCCTTTCCTCCGATGCCCCCACCTTACCTCTGATGCCCCCTTACATCCCATGCCCCACTTACCTCCAATGGACCCCCTTACTTCTGATGGCCCCCCTTACCTCTGATGCCCCCCCTTACTTCCAATGGCCCCCTTGCCTCCGATGGCCTCCCCTTACCTCCGAGGGCCCCCCCTTACCCCGATGGCCCCCCTTACATCCCATGCCCCCTAACCTCCCATGCATCCCCCTTACCTCCGATCGTCCCCCTTACCTCCGATGACGCCCTTACCTGATGGACCCCTTACCTCCAATGCCCCTCATACCTCCCAGTCCCCCTTAGCTACCATGCACCCCCCTTACCTCCCATGCCCCTCCTATAATTTGAGATATTTTCTATGAAGGGTGGACATGCAGTTCATTGTAGCACTGGAGTATAAAGCAATCAGTGCTTCGGTTTAGCCCAATAATTAATTTTAATCTTACTTTGCATTGCAATAAATGATTTAAAGGTACATCACATAATACCTAAAGCAGAATTCATTTCTCAGTGCTGAGGCACTAAAACCGTTAGAATCACCATTCTAATTCACTTATCCTTTGCAAGCTTCTCCTCTGCTGTTTTGTGTGTGTGTGTGTGTGTGTGTGTGTGTGTGTGTGTGTGTGTGTGTGTGTGTGTGTGTGTGTGTGTGTGTGTGTGTGTGTGTGTGTGTGTGTATGTGTGTGTGTGTGTGTGTGGTGTGTGTGTGTGAAAGTGTGTGGGTGTGTGTGGGAGAGTGTGTGTGTGGGGGGGGAGTGTGTGTGTGTGGGGGCGTGTGTGTGTGGGGGAGTGTATGTGTGCGCATGCAAGAGGGAGAGTGAGGGGTGCGACGGGAGGGGTGACATGGGAGATGGGGGGAGGAGGGGGGGGGGGGAAAGCCAGGAGCGATGGTTGGGGTTCACCAGAATTGCAAAATATAATTCTTGTGTTCCCTAACAAGAATAAAGCTGAAACCCGCTGCTCTAACTGATTCCGTTCTGCGCTCACGCGGACTCACATGTGCTACTTCACCTAACTCCTCTTGAAAACCCCATAATAGGCTTCTATAAATTCAAACAAGTAGCCAGCGGTCTACATATAATAATGTAATGAGGCTTTAAAACAATTTCTAACCTGCTTTATTCCAGATCTGACCAGAAAGCTTCAAACAGGAGACCTCGGAATCCCCCCTAACTCAGAAGACAGGTAGGGAACGCCTGCACTTGTGTGTATTTGCTGACAGTAACGCTTTAATCTTCTCTTGGGATGTTAGCAATCACTTATATTCACAAACCTGCCTGCATTTGGTCAATGTGAAGAAGCACAGTAGTTTCCCATTAATCAAGAATTAGCTTCACTGCGGATCAGCTCACACACACACACTCACCCACCACCACCACACCTCCCTGATCCTAGGGCTGCGGCCACGGTGCCGCTGAGCGAGCTATACGCTGGGCGCGTTCAATGTAATGAAAGCAAATGAGGACGGCCATGCTCGCGCGACGCTCACAAAAGCTCAGCGCTTGGAGACGCAACATTTTTTTATTTCCAAGCGCTGAGCATGCACATGTGAGCATACTGTGACCAATCAGTGTGGAGAGAGGGAGACATTCCGATTGCCAATTCTTGGAGTCAGGAAGGAATTAATTTTTCCCCTTAAGAGATGACATGTGTCACAGGGGTTTTTGGTTTGCTTTACTCTGGATCACTATACTGTAAGTAGGATATAGGCTAATGTATCTCATCTACATTTTTCATTGGTTAAACTTTATGTATTCATGTCATTTAAATAATGGTGAAAGGCGGGGTTGCAGACCTGTCAGACATGAAAATGAGCACACAGTAATATTTCCATTTGCTATATGCTTTACTGTGGAGGGTTTTTGTCACTTTTTTTTACCCACCATAACTTAACTAAGTGTGGTGAAACCTATCCCATGCTTCATTTTGCAGAGCCAGGATAACCAACCCCACACTGCAGAGACCCATTAAGGTCGAAACAGCTGTCTGTGGATGGGTTTACTGGCTAGGCATCTTAACCCAGGTTGTGTTCAAAAGCTGTGAATGCAACAAGCATAAGCTTATAGGGGACCATGTTATATGTTTTTGAAGCAAAAGGTGACACTGTGTGCTCATTTGCATGTCATTTCCCAGAATCCCTTTCTGCAGTGGAAGTGCTGTGTGCTGGGTGATAATGGTGAAAGGCGGGGTTGCAGACCTGTCTAAGACATGCAAATGAGCATACAGTAATATTTCCATTATATATATATATATATATATATATATATATATATATATATATATATATATATATATATATATATGTATATATATATATATATATATAAACGGCTGTCTGTGGGTGGTTTTCTGGGTATGCACCTTAACCCTGGCTGTGCTCAAAGCTGTGACCATGCAGCAAGCTTAAGCCTATAGGGAACCATGTTAAAAATGGTTATTGAGGCAAAAAGTGACACTGTGTGCTCATTTGCATGTCATTTCCCAGAATCCCTTGCTGCAGTGGAAGTGCTGTATGCTGGGTGATAATGGGGAAAGGCGGGGTTGCAGACCTGCCTAAGACATGCAGATGAGCATACAGTTATATTTGCATATTTGCTTTCCTGTGGAGGGTTTTTGTCACTTTTTTTACTCACCATAACTTAACTCAGTATTATGGTTTAGCCTATCCCATAGCCTCTCTTGCATTCCCAGTAAAATCAACCCCACACTGATGAGACCCATCAAGGTCGAAACGGCTGTCTGTGGGTGGTTTTCTGGGTATGCACCTTAACCCTGGCTGTGCTCAAAGCTGTGACCATGCAGCAAGCTTAAGCCTATAGGGAACCATGTTAAAAATGGTTATTGAGGCAAAAAGTGACACTGTGTGCTCATTTGCATGTCATTTCCCAGAATCCCTTGCTGCAGTGGAAGTGCTGTATGCTGGGTGATAATGGGGAAAGGCTGGGTTGCAGACCTGCCTAAGACATGCAGATGAGCATACAGTTATATTTGCATATATATATATCCTGTTAGCTGAGTTTAATAATCAAAAACAAATAGTCGATACCGTTCGGTTGCTAACGAAATGCTTTTATTTGTGTGAGCTTTCGAGATACACTGATCACTTCTTGCGGCGATGTTACAATTGATTAAGCCAAAAAACTTTGTTTGAAACAAGGCTCTGGAATGTTATCTGTGAAGCCTTCCCCTCCCCTCTGAGCAGTATGCGATTTATGACTTAAGGTGTTAAATGGTCCCTGAATGCTTGTGATGTAAGGGAATGCATGTATGTATGTGCATATGTATGTGCATGTGTAAATCTTAATTAATAAAGCACCCACAGTGTATACAGCGCTTTACAAAAGGTGTGTGTGGAGGGGGAGTGTATAACAATGGTGTGGGAAGGTGTAGAAATGTAAGGCTGCGGCCACGCAGCCGCTGAGCTCGCTCATGCTTGAGAGCGGTGACGTCACCAGCTCCCCAAGCATCAGCGATCGGCTGTCCTGCAATAATTTTAGAGCAGGAGTGGGGGCAGGGCTATTAAGGGAGGGGACGTGTCATTGGCTGGATCGGGGCTGTATGTGTGTCTGTCTGTGTGTCTGTGTATTTCGTATCCATTCTGATCCATCAGCTCCGTCGCGTCACTTCCGGTTCAGCAGCAGATTGACAGCTTGCAGCACCAATCCTCTCACTTCCTGGGCGGGTCCACTCTACGCGTTTCGCCAATACGAAACGCGTAGAGTGGACCCGCCCAGGAAGTGAGAGGATTGGTGCTGCAAGCTGTCAATCTGCTGCCGAACCGGAAGTGACGCGACGGAGCTGATCGCGCCCACCGGAAGTGACGTATCGCGTCAGAGACATCGCTGGAGGAGATTCCCACGCTGATACAGTGCAGAGGAAGCCACGGGGAGACTGTGGAGAAGCCCATCCGAGACGGCGGCGGTGCGGTGAGCTGCGGCAACCACCCTTACACTCCTTATCACTTATACAGTGAATAACGCATATATTGATTTTTAACATTGTGAGTGCACATTTTAATACTATATAAAGTTTATCCCTATACCATTGATCTGCACCATGGAGGTCTGTTTTTATCTTTCCATGTACGTTTGCAACTGACATCCCAGTTCTAGCTGCTTCCTGCATATGTCCAGTGATATCCACCTGACTTCACATATCCCGCCACTGCACTTATCCTACTAACTTTCTGTGAGTAGGGAGCACACAGGGGCCAAGCATCATATATCACCCTTGAACAAAATTGTTTGCACTTACTGATTCTATCACCTTACACAATTTAATATCATCTGCAAAGATGGAGACTTTGCTCTCGATTCCAACCTCAAGGTCACTAATAAACAAGTTAAAAAGCAGGGGTCCTAGTACCGATCCCTGAGGTACTCCACTCACGACTTTAGCCCAACCTATGATTCTTTGAGATTTGGATCACATTAAAGAATTTTCCAATGGGTGTTGAGGATTTTTACAATTTGACTAGCCGATGTATTGTATTTGGTTACAAATTTAGAAGGACCAAAATCAGACTGTTTTTCAACTCTTCCACACCCACTGTTTTTCCTCTCACAATACATTTTTCGCGATTCACTTATAAGAACTTCTCTCTCTTGTGCTTTAACTTTAGAGAAGGATTCCTCAATAATGGATGGTTTATACCCTTTGGCCAAAAATCTTTCTTTTAGAATCTTGGATTGGCACTCAAAATCTTGTTCCATAGAACAGTTCCTCCAAACAATTTTGAATGAGTGGAATGAATCCTTGACAAGTTGCTCTTTTGCACTTATGGCACATTTGGTAAAGTTTAGAGAAGAGAGAATTGTCATTCTGGAAACAGAGATCGAACAAGCTCAAAATGTATTAAGACCATACTGTGACAAACCTGAATTTGTCCAGTTAGAATCTATTACTAACTCAAGAGCTATACGTTTTGAGAAAGAACTTATGTATAGAAAATCACGCGTCTATCAGGGATAAGGATGATTAAAGAAAGAAAGAGATAACTCCAATAATAATTATTATAAGAAATCCAAATCCAACTCTTTTTATAAACACAAGCAACAGGAAGTTAAATCTAGTAAATAATCTGTTGAATCTGCAGGTTTTGTGGAGACACATGATTGGACACTATCAACCGATCAGGTTGTCTCCAAAGGTATTCTGACATCTAATAGATTTGAAAAGCCTAGAAAAGCCTGGATTGTATTGGAGATAATAGACCTGGCCCTAGTCATCAAAGTGCCATACCCAAGGGACAGCATGTACAGCAGGAACCCCATTCTTTTTTAGGGAAAACCCTAGATTTTTATCCTCAGGATGAGGGGAAAATGTATCCATTATGGACACAGAGGTTTCCTTCAAACACTCCAACAAGGAGAAAAAGGGAAGAGGAGGAAGAGCTATCCAGGAGACGAAAAACAAAAGATTGAGAAGAAAATTCAATTTGTAATGAAATCCTCAATCTTTCTACATATACACTCAGTGACAACCAGCGTCCTCTTTTGATTAGAGGATTAGGTTTTGCACCTAATTCCAGACCCACATCATTTGAACTTTTTGTTGACCTCAACCGATTCATTAGAAACATTACTCTTAAGAGATATTTTACCCTCCAGGAAGAGAAAAACAATCATGAATTGTTCAACACACAAGAACGATTGTGTATTGAACACATTGAATCAGTTTTGGAGGAGATTCAATCAGTTGAGGCTACTAATGATATGGATTTTTTAATTTATTCAGGTTCGTCTATTAGCGGATCAGCTATTGCGCCTCAACAAAATATTATCCACTCACCATTCGCTCTCAAATAACTCTTTTACCTCTATTTGTCTAAGGGTAATTTTATTGAATCATTCTATTCTCTTGTGCTTAAAGACTTTGAAAAGATGTGCTTAACACCTTCCTATGTTCACGCCAATCGCACCATTGGCGAAAGAGAGGCCCTCAAGGAACTTCAGGACCTAGACACTGTTGTAATACAGAAACAAAATTAAAAACCGGGCGCTTCTTGATGTTACAGTGACTAATGCTTAATCAATATAATATAGGTGATGATGATGTGTAAATTGTAATAGTTATCACAAACTGTGATTAGTGACCTCCACCAATACAACGTGATTTGTAAATATAATGTGAAATACAAAAATAAAAAAGCAGCTCTACACCCTTTATGAGGACTGTCCAGGTCCAAGTAGATCTTGTGTAGTTTTCCAATTAGGCGGAGCGCTGTGGTGCTCATAAACATGAAAAGAAAAAATGTATAATGGTGCAGATAGTACAACAATGTAGAATTTTTTTTAATATAGTCTCTGCTATGGTTGTACTCACAAATGATTAAGTCAAAATAGACATATCAGAGACTCATCTCTCTCTGATAGGAGCCCTTTAATGGAAGCCCCCTCAAGATGGTGTCTTGCTAGAAATTCATGAAGCTTGTAGTATGTAGATAATCGAATGGTCTCCCAGGGATGTATATAAAGAAAAGAGAAAGCGCACAATAGTATAGTACGATCTAAATTGTATTGTAGCAGTTTCCTGACGTAGCCGGATTCCTGACGAAGCCACAGCGAAACGCGTTGAATCGATTAGCTGTGGGAGGTGACTGAGCTGGGAAAACACTCGAGACAGGTGCTGGCAAACCTACAGAGACGGATACACCAGGCAGCTTCTTACTGTTGTAATACGTCAGGCCGATAAAGGGGGTGCTATTGTATTACAAGACAGGGACACATATATTAAAGAAGTGGAGAGACTTTTAGCAGATCATAGTTTCTTTGTACTATTGAGAGTAGATCCTTGTGACGATTCAGGGGATTCCTTCCCCTTCTTTTCCCTCTGTCCCATTTCCTGCCAATCCCTCTACCCTTTCTCACTCCTGTCCCGTTCCGTCTACCTCTATCCCACTACCTCAGCGCATGCCCCGCAGGTCTCGCGCACCCGCGCGGTCCCCGTCCCCTGACCTCTCCTGTACCTGCGGCCAGCACCTTATCTTCCCTGGCTGCTCCGTCCGCTCCCCTGCCTTCCTCCAGCGGGGTGCCTGCGGCGCGGCGCTCCGCGCACCTGGTGACCCGGCTTGTGCGCGCGCCCCCTCAGCTCACGGAGGGCGCGTGCACACGTTCCTCCTCTCAGTCCCTGCGGGCCATCTCTCTGTCACAGCCTGTGCACGCGCACCCTCAACTTACAGAGGGCGCGCGCACACGCTCCTCTTACCTGGCTTGTCACGATCCTGACTCCTCCTCCCAATCCCTACAGGTCATTCCCCTGACTGCCCCTTCTGTCTCCTCCTCTTCTCTCCCGGACCTATGTCTGTTGTCTCCCACTTCTCTCTCTGCTCCTCCCCTCTCTCCTATTGGTGTGCCTTCCTTTATAATCCCTGTTTGTCCACTTCTTCCTCGCTCTGCATAGTTCCTGTTTCTCTGTGTGCTGACCTATGCTGTGCTCCCTCTGTGTCTCTGCTGTATCCTGCTCCTGTGTTCCTGCTCCTGTGTTTACCTTGGATTTCCCTGGCTTATGACCCCTGCTTGTCCTGCTTGTCTGCTCTCTGGTATCCCTTTAAACCCTGCTTGAACTCTACCTCGCTTACCTCTGGCATCCTCAGACCTGGCTTTGTACCCTGACGACTCTACCCTCTGGACCCCTGGATATTGGCACACGGACACGACCATTTTACTCCTACACCTACTGGCATTGCAAGTATACTAACAACTCTCTCTACAGGCCCAGCAACGCTATACCACACTCCGGGCTCGTTCCCACTGCTGTGGGTGTGTGGTGTAATACCGTTCCCACCTCAGTATTGGGGTCTTGCCAGGTCTGCGGGCATACAGGCGTGACATTATGCAGAGCCCAACAAACGCAGACCCCCCTGAGGTATGTACCGGTATCGCCATAGAAATTTCCTTAGAGGCCTTACAATTTGTTAGCAATCACTTATCCACCGTCTCCCAGCAGTTGGCCAAGTTCTCCCCTCAGGAGACCCCCATGCCTCGTACACCATCACTGGCCACAACCTACGCCAACCCTGGGCCCCGGATTCCCTCTCCAAATCGCTATGATGGGGACCCCGTCGCCTTCCGCGGTTTCTTAAACCAATGTGAGGTGCAGTTTGAGATGTCCCTGTCCTTGTTTCCCACCGGTCGTGCTAAAGTAGCATATGTCTACGCCTTGCTCACCGGAGACGCCCTCGCCTGGGCCTCTCCCCTATGGAGCGTAAAAGTGAAATAACGCAAGATTACTCTCTCTTCAGACGCAAATTTCAACCGGTATTTGATACTCCTGCACGACGCGAGACGGCCGCCTTCTCTCTTTTTCACATTTCTCAGGCCCGAAGATCAGCTGCCAAATACGCCATCGAGTTCCGTACGCCGAAGTCCAATAGAATGATGAGGCACTTGCCACCGCGTACTGGCACGGACTTTCAGATTCGTTGAAAGATGACCTAGCTACCCATGCCCGGCCTTCATCCCTGGAGGAGTTGATTACCCTGAGCGTACGCATGGATCAGCGTACTCAGGAGCGGCGGCACAAAAGGCACTGTTCTCGTTCTCCTTCTTCTGTTGTTTCTCACAGGTCGCAACACCCCTCCTGGCACTGGAGTCTCCGGAACCGATGCAGGTCGGCAGTCAGCAACTCCGGGCCACGGAGAGAGCGCAGCGTCGCCTGAATAGATTGTGCTTCTACTGTGCTTCTCCGGAACATCGCCTCCAGAATTGTCCCCTGAAGCCGGGAAACGGGCACACACAGTAAAGGCAGAGGGGCTTTTACTGGGTACAGTCTCTCCTTGCCCCTCTCCTCCCGAAGCTCTCCCAAAGAAGTTTCTGCTTCCTGCCACATTGGAGGGTCCGAACCTTTTTCTGAAGGTTGAAGCTTTCGTCGATTCAGGATCGGGTGGTAACTTCCTGGACCAGAAGTTTGCGTCGGAGAATCACATCCCCATGGTCAGAAGGAAGACCCCCATTGGCCTTGAGGCCATCGATGGCAGGCCACTCCAGCCGGCATTCATCATTTGGGAGTCGATTCCGCTTACATTGACCTTGGCTGATGGTCATAAGGAGGTAATCATCTTTGATATTTTTCAATCTCCCACGGTGCAAATTATTTTAGGATTGCCTTGGCTTCAACTCCACAATCCGCGCATTAACTGGACCGGTACTCTCCGTCTCCAGTGGCCTTCCTCCACAGACGCCGTTTCTGTGGAGTCTCCTGTTACGGTGCTAGCCGGTCTGGATTCCGTTTCTTCTAATCTATTGACACTATGTATCATGAGTACCTGGATGTGTTCAACAAGGTACAAGCGGAGATTCTTCCTCCCCATCGTTCGTACGATTGTCCTATCGATCTCATTCCTGGGACCATCCTACTGAAGTCTAAGTCATACCCACTCTCCGTCCCAGAAACCGAGGCCATGATGTCCTACATTCAGGAAAACCTGGAGAAAGGATTCATCCGCAACTCTACCTCCCCTGCCGGGGCTGGCTTCTTCTTTGTGAAGAAGAAGGATGGATCGCTCAGGCCGTGCATTGACTTACGCAGACTTAATAAGATCACGGTGAAGAACCGGTATCCTCTTCCGCTTATCTCAGAACTGTTCGATCGTCTCCAGGGGGCCTCTATCTTCTCAAAGCTCGACTTAAGAGGTGCCTATAATCTCATTCGCATAAGGGAGGGGGACGAGTGGAAAACTGCATTTAACACACGTTCTGGACATTATGAATATCTTGTTATGCCCTTTGGTTTATGTAAAGCGCCTGCCGTTTTTCAAGAGTTTATGAACGACATCTTCCGCGATGTATTGGGAACATTTGTCATAGTCTACCTAGACGACATTCTTATTTTTTCTAAAAATCTGGAGGAACACATTTCACATTCCAAATTGGTGCTTTCTAGGCTCCGTTCTAATCACCTATATGCCAAGATGGAGAAGTGTTTATTCCACCAGTCCTCTACTGCCTTCTTAGGCTATATCATCTCCAGTCAAGGCTTCTCCATGGACCCAGAGATACTGAAAGCTGTTCTCGATTGGCCGCTGCCAAATTCACTTAAGGCTGTACAGCGTTTTCTCGGCTTTGCCATCTATTACAGGAAATTCATCAAAAATGTTTCTTCTATTGCTCTTCCCATCACCGCACTGACCAAGAAGGGCGCCGATATCTCTTCCTGGTCTCCTGAGGCTATTCTTGCATTTGAGGTCCTCAAGAAGGCTTTCGTTTCTGCGCCCATCCGGATACCTCCCTCCCCTTCACTTTGGAGGTTGACGCCTCGGACGTAGGAGCCGGCGCAGTCCTGTCCCAGAGGACTTCTCCCCAAGAGAAACTTCACCCCTGTGGTTTTTTTTCACGGAAATTTTCATCTGCCGAAAGGACTTATGATGTCGGTAATCGTGAACTTTTGGCCATAAAACTGGCTCTTCAAGAATGGAGACACCTTTTGGAGGGTTCCAAAGAACCAGTTGCTATTCTCACAGACCACAAAAATTTGTTATATATTGAGGGGGCCCGTCGTCTGGGATCCCGCCAAACTCGCTGGTCACTCTTCTTTTCCCGCTTTAACTACACCATCTCATATATTCCTGGTACCAAAAATGTCAAAGCGGACGCTCTCTCTCGTCAGTTCGCCACAGAAACCGAAGCTAATGAAACCACGGAGCCTATTCTGCCTGCCAAATGTATAATTTCCATGAACAACTTTGATGTGTTGAACGAGATCAACAAAGCTTAAGCTCACATTCCCAGCAGGTTCAGGGTAGCAGAAGGATGCCTATACGCAGCTCCACGCTTTCGCCATAAAGTTTTGCTTTGGGGTCATTCTTCTAGAGCAGTCGGTCACCCAGGCTTCAAAAGGACAGCAGATCTCATTAAACGGACCTTTTGGTGGCCAAAGATGAACCAGGACATTCTCGACTTTACTTCTGCCTGTCCCGTATGTGCCCAGAGTAAGACACTCCATCACAAGCCTTCTGGCCTTCTCTTGCCTCTCCCCATTCTGGAACAACCCTGGAAACACATTTCAATGGATTTCATTGTTGAACTGCCCATTTCCAAAGGGATGAACACTATTCTGGTCATAGTAGACAGGTTCTCTAAACAAACAGAAAGGGTATTATGGTGCTCAAGCAAGAAATCCCATCAATAATAATTACAGAGGCAAACTCCTGGGACATGAATAATGTGCAACCTAATAAGGGGCTCCAGTTACCCTGAAGGCAGGGGTAGTTGCATAAGAACACCCACCCCTCACCTCATTGGGCTGGCCCCAGGTATTACTCACAAATGGTTTGAAGTCACCAGGGATCCTCTCAGTTTGCGTGCTGTCGCCAATGGGAAGAATCCAGTACAGAGTTTGTTGATGCAACGCACAGCAAGAAGGTGATAGCAGGTCTGGCAAAAATCTTCTTTATTAGAGGAACATTAAAAACGGAAGGCTGCAACCTTCTACGCGTTTCGTGCAGTGAAAATTGCACTTTATCAAGAAGTCAGTTAAACATGGTACACTACACCCTATATATAGGGACAGTCTGCCGTTTGGCGCCAAAAAACGCTAATTGGAATTTGCATAATGACCTAATAACACAAAGCTGTGCCAGCGCTATACCAGAAGTGGCTGTTTACCTGTTTGGCCGCCGAGATATCCGCCTCCCATATACACCTGCTCCCTGGCACGCAATGAAGGGCCAAATCTCGCGAGATGCGGCCCTTCATTGCCCTGCATTGCGTGCCAGGGAGCAGGTGTATATGGGAGGCGGATATCTCGGCGGCCAAACAGGTAAACAGCCACTTCTGGTATAGCGCTGGCACAGCTTTGTGTTATTAGGTCATTATGCAAATTCCAATTAGCGTTTTTTGGCGCCAAACGGCAGACTGTCCCTATATATAGGGTGTAGTGTACCATGTTTAACTGACTTCTTGATAAAGTGCAATTTTCACTGCACGAAACGCGTAGAAGGTTGCAGCCTTCCGTTTTTAATGTTCCTCTAATAAAGAAGATTTTTGCCAGACCTGCTATCACCTTCTTGCTGTGCGTTGCATCAACAAACTCTAAACAAGCACACTTTGTTCCCCTCAAGGGTCTTCCTAACTCAGCCACGTAGGCCGATGTCTTCTCCAAAGAAATTTTCAGGTTACATGGCGTACCCATTTCTATTGTCTCTGACCGTGGATCACAGTTCATCTCGAAATTCTGGCGGGCATTTTCCCAGAGACTCGGTATCTCTCTCTAATTTTCCTCAGGATACCATCCTCAAACCAATGGTCAAACTGAAAGGATGAACCAAACCCTTGAACAATACCTAAGATGTTTCATATCGGACTCACAAGACAACTGGGTGGACCTTCTACCATGGGCCGAATTTGCCATAAATTCCCTGAAAAACGAGTCCACTCAGGAGTCCCCCTTTTTCATCAACTTCGTTTTCCACCCCACTAGCCTTCCTCTCTCGCCCTCTCCTTCGGGCGTTCCTGTGGCCCACTCTCATGTTGTCAATCTCCAAGAATCTTGGAAAAGGATCCTCAAGTCTTTACAATCCGCGGTAGCCAAACAAAGTCCAAGGCGAATCGTCATCGTCAAACTGGGCCTTCCTTCAAACCTGGCGACCGGGTGTGGTTATCCTCAAAAAATATTAGGCTGAAGACACCATCGCCTAAACTGTCTCCCAGGTCCATTCAAAATTTTGTAGAAAATTAATCCTGTGGCCTACCGTCTTGATCTTCCTCCTACTATGAAGATTCCGTCCGTTTTCCACGCTTCCCTTCTTAAACCTTTCGTACCTAGCCCTCATTTTCCTGTCCCCGCTCGGAAACCCGAGCCAGTCTCCACCCTAGGACAACAGGAGTATGAGGTCCAGTCACTTATTGATTCCCCTTGGTCCAAAAATAGTCTTCAATTCCTGGTCCACTGGAAGGGCAATGGCCCAGAAGAACGTTCATGGGTACCGGCACATCACATCCATGCTCCAAGACTTCTGCTCCAATTCCACCAAACGTTCCCCCTCAAGCCGTGGTTGGATCGCTCAGAGATCGATCCTCAAGGGGGGGATACTGTGATGATTCAGGGGATTCCTTCCCTTTCTTTTCCCTCTGTCCCATCTCCTGCCAATCCCTCTACCCTTTCTCACTCCTGTCCCGTTCCGTCTACCTCTCTCCCACTACCTCAGCGCATGTCCCGCAGGTCTCGCGCACCCGCGCGGTCACCGAGCCCCTGCAGTGACGCTCCCCGTCGCCTGACCCCTCCTGTGCCCGCGGCCAGCACCTTACCTTCCCTGGCTGCTCCGTTCGCTCCCCTGCCTTCCTCCAGCGGGGTGCCCGCGGCGCTCCTCGCGCACCTGGTGACCCGGCCTGTGCACGCGCCCCCTCAGCTCACGGAGGGCGCGCGCACACGTTCCTCCTCTCAGTCCCTGCGGGCCATCTCTCTGTCACAGTAAGAAGATAGGCGTAGATAGAGCACAGCTCCAGACATCCTCTAGTAAGAATCCAGGAAAACAAACCAGGCCACTCCAAAATAGTAACAAAAAGAGGTTATTTAATGCTGGCTAGACATACAGGGAAAAGGGGTACTGAATGAACGCACCTACGCGTTTCGTACAGGGGTACTTTATCAAGGTAACAAGGAAATGAAATTACTGCCTTTATATACCTACCTGAATTGCCTCTAATCCAATGGGGTGCGGCGTCACTAGCCAGCGCCTACTGAAAGTTGCGGTATCGTGACACACACCTCATAGGTAGGGCAAGTCAGGCAAAGCATAGGGGCTGCCACGAGATGTCCGTCGCGTCATAAGAATGACGTCATCAGCGTGCGACATGGGATAGAGTCGCGCTGACGTCACATCAGTTCCCATAGGTCGGACAAGTCATGTGTTTAAACATTTTTTTCCCAACATACAACTTTATTAACAAAAAAGACAAAACAATACTAAAATATGCAAAATTGCTTGGTAAAAACATAATATATCACTAAAAATAGGACAAACAACTTTCTGGATTAATAAATCACAGCCTCCCAGTGATACTGTACTGTTTTAAAACACAAAAAACATTGAATATGTATAATTAATTGAAACCAATATGATGACATATATGCAGTACATATTAATGCAATACAGTACAGTATCTAAACTCTGGGACAGAAAAAGAAAACCTTGTAATTCATAGAAGACTTGATTGGTGTGTATGATTAAATTCAATCAGTTCATAAACTCCTATATATATATATATAAACAGAAAAGTATATATCCATATCATTAATATTAAAAAATGAATAAATTGGACACATCATAAAGGTGAAGAGTTGATTAATGAAGACCTCCAATTCATAACAGCAGAGTGAATATGAACATTGATTGGGAATGCAAATTTTTTTTAATAATGTTAATAATAATTTTTTAAATATATATATCGATAAAGTGATAATAATAAAAAATACAAATTAAATAATAAAAAATATTAAATAAATGTGCCTATACAAAATTATTTACTTTCCGTGAAAAAAATCAATTTATCATAGAAAGTGACTTAAATCCCAATCAATGTTCATACCTAGGGGTATTCTTGTTCTAAGGGTAAAAATCCAATAGGACTCACGTCTATCTAAATGTTTAGTTCTATCCCCACTACGTGGGGGAATAGGAACATCTCTCTGTCACATCCTGTGCGCGCGCACCCTCAACTTACAGAGGGTGCGCGCACACGCTCCTCTTACCTGGCTTGTCACGATCCTGACTCCTCCTCCCAATCCCTACAGGTCATTCCCCTGACTGCCCCTTCTGTCTCCTCCTCTTCTCTCCCGGACCTATCTCTGTTGTCTCCCACTTCTCTCTCTGCTCCTCCCCTCTCTCCTATTGGTGTGCCTTCCTTTATAATCTCTGTCTGTCCACTTCTTCCTCGCTCTGCATAGTTCCTGTTTCCCTGTGTGCTGACCTATGCTGTGCTCCCTCTGTGTATCTGCTGTATCCTGCTCCTGTGTTCCTGCTCCTGTGTTTACCTTGGATTTCCCTGGCTTATGACCCCTGCTTGTCCTGGACTACTCTGCTCTCTGGTATTCCTTTGAACCCTGCTTGAACTCTACCTCGCTTACCTCTGGCATCCTCGGACCTGGCTTTGTACCCTGACGGCTCTACCCTCTGAACCCCTGGATATTGGCACACGGACACGACCATTCTTACTCCTACACCTACTGGCGTTGCAAGTACACTAACAACTCTCTCTACAGGCCCAGCAACGCTATACCACACTCCGGGCTCGCTCCCACTGCTGTGGGTGTGTGGTGTAATACCGTTCCCACCTCAGTACTGGGGTCTTGCCAGGTCTGCGGGCATACAGGCGTGACAATCCTGTGGATGAGTTCCAGAGTCTTCTACTCTCTCTCTTGAATACAACTAAATCTCAGGGTGTTATTACACCAGTTGAGTTTAAGTATCTGTACAATTCTCATCCTCATGTCCCTGTCTTTTATCACCTTCCTAAGGCATATAAATATATATGCAAGTAACCTCGCCAAGCGCCGCCCGCTCAGCGAGCTCAGCGCTAGCGGGGATGCAGCCTTAGAAGAGCCAAAGCTCAAAGTATACGCTGCTGTGAGCTGCAAAAGCCAATAATAGTGTAGCAAAATCAGTCAACTGAATAGTGAGGCCACCACTTAGCTGTTCAGGAGTACTATGTGCACCCAAATCAAGAAATGTTTTTAGCAGCACTAGGAACACTGCCAGTCGCCTACATAACACCCCCCACCCCCCACAACCCGAATACATATAAAAAGAGAACCCCACCCCCCAAATACATTTAACCCCCCCAAATACATATAAACCCCTCCCCCACCCCCAAATACATATATATATATATATATATATTTAAAAAAAACACCCTTCAGCCCAGCTTGCTTGTGGCACCCTCCAGCATCAGAAGCTTGGTGCGGTGCAGTGTTAATGAGGGAGGCCCGCAGTTGCGGGAGAGTCGGGCCCGACGGCAACAAGTGAACTGGCAGCCGGGTCCCCCACAGCTACTGGGCCCGGGACACTTGTCCCGACTCTACATCCCCCCACCCCTGTCGGCAGCCCTGGTACAAAGCACTTATCACATGATTGAAGCTGTATAAAAATGAAAAATAACAATGAACATGACAGAAGTTGATTCTGAGCATGTCCATAATTGAATGCATCTAAGTTTGGCACTCGGTTCCTGCTGTCACTCGGTTCCTGCTGTGAACTGCAGTATTGAGTTGGACATTTTCAGCATTAGATGAACTTGGGAACTGGGGAACTTGCTTGCTTGCAGTATGATTGTGACAAATCTAATACAGAGTGCTTTTCCTGGTAATGTACAGGTTAATAAAAGCTTCAATCAGACTTAGAACAATGCAACTATTTTTGACAGATTTATTATAAATCATTCTTCCTGGTAATGCACAGGTTATTAAGAATTTATATTAGTGTTAGGGACCCATGAGATGTGGTCTGCCGTGTAGGGGCTCAAGGGCTTACAACACTTTGGCCAAAATGTTAAACTAAAAGACCATTTTATTTAATAGATATCTATACATATATATTTAGGCACTGTACCGTGTATAAGTTTCACTGGATGTGCATTGAGCTCTGTCTGTGTTTCATGTTCTGTCTCTGGTTTTAAATATGTATTGCCATGCTCAGTAGCACTCCTTTGTGACACTTATATGCTTATATATATGTTGTGGTTATTTTGGGGGTTCAATATGAGCTTGAGGGTGTCCTGTATGTTTTACAATTCTTGTTCAGCTGGTCTTAGCTGATTGGAGAGTGGCTCCTCCTACCTAGTTGAAGCTCACCCCCTCCCACATTTAAATGGTTAAAAGCTCACTCCACCGCATCTCCCACTCTCAGGGGAACTTGCTTGCTTGCAGTATGATTGTGAGAAATCTAATACAGAGTGCTTTTCCTGGTAATGTACAGGTTAATAAAAGCTTCAATCAGACTTAGAACTATGCAACTAATTTTGACAGATTTATTATAAATCATTCTTCCGGGTAATGCACAGGTTATTAAGAATTTATATTAGTGTTAGGGACCCTTGAGATGTGGTCTGCCGTGTAGGGGCTCAAGGGCTTACAACACTTTGGCCAAAATGTTAAACTAAAAGACCATTTTATTTAATAGATATCTATACATATATATTTAGGCACTGTACCATGTATAAGTTTCACTGGATGTGCACTGAGCTCTGTCTGTGTTTCATGCTCTGTCACTGATTTTAATTGTCCCATTTAACACCAGTTGTACAACTGTGTCCAAAATTGGGCAATTTAATGGAAGAGAAAAAATATTGTTTTCAATGGACCTTTATCGTTGATGAAATTGGTATATTTTGTTTCCTCCATGGGACCTAAATAATTAAATATATCGCCCAGACAAATGTTCTAAGAAGGTTGTTCTTCTAGCTAGGTCGTTACAACAATAGCGCGCTTGCAAACATTTGACAATAATGCTTCATTGTTATCCTATTATAACAATAACACTTGTCACTAGTGTAACGTAATCAGAAGATTGATATTCTTAGATAAAAGAAATGTGTGAATCCTACACCGACATTTGCAAATTTGTCACATTTCGGGAATTCAAAGGCCAGATTAAAAATCCTCCCATTTCCCCCATCTTATTCCTTATTTGTTTCTTTGAGGAGGTAAGTAGGAATTTAGACAAGGGTAATGCAGTTGATGTGGTCTACTTAGATTTTGCAAAGGCTTTTGATACGGTTTCACACAAGAGGTTGGTGTACAAAATAAAGAAAGTTGGACTCAGTAATAATATATGCACCTGGATTGAAAACTGGTTAAAGGACAGACAACAGAGGGTTGTCATAAATGGAACTTTTTCAGGTTGGGATAAAGTCGTAGTGAAGTACCTCAGGGATCGGTACTGGGACCCCTGCTTTTTAACTTGTTTATTAATGACCTTGAGGTTGGGATCGAGAGCAAAGTCTCCATCTTTGCTAATGATACTAAATTGTGTAAGGTAATAGAATCAGAGCAGGATGTAATTTCTCTTCAGAAGGACTTGGAGAGACTGGAAACGTGGGCAGGTAAATGACAGATGAGGTTTAATACAGATAAATGTAAGGTTATGCATTTGGGATACAAGAATAAAAAGGCGACTTACAAATTAAATGGAGTTATATTGGGGGAATCCTTGATGGAGAAGGATTTAGGAGTGCTTGTAGACAGCATGCTTAACAATAGTGCCCAATGTCATGCAGTAGCTGCAAAGGCAAACAAGATCTTATCTTGCATCAAACGGGCAATAGATGGAAGGGAAGTAAACATAATTATGCCCCTTTACAAAGCATTAGTAAGACCACACCTTGAATATGGAGTACAATTTTGGGCACCAATCCTAAGAAAAGACATTATGGAACTAGAGAGAGTGCAGAGAAGAGCCACCAAATTAATAAAGGGGATGGACATTCTAACTTATGAGGAGAGGCTAGCTAAATTAGATTTATTTACATTAGAAAAGAGGCGTCTAAGAGGGGATATGATAACTATATACAAATATATTCAGGGACAATACAAGGAGCTTTCAAAAGAACTATTCATCCCACGGGCAGTACAAAGGACTCGGGCCATCCCTTAAGGTTGGAGGAAAGGAAATTTCACCAGCAACAAAGGAAAGGGTTCTTTACAGTAAGGGCAGTTAAAATGTGGAATTAATTACCCATGGAGACTGTGATGGCAGATACAATAGATTTGTTCAAAAAAAGGTTTGACATCTTTTTAGATGGGAAAGGTATACAGGGATATACCAAGTGAGTATACATGGGAAGGATGTTGAACCAGGGATTAATCCGATTGCCAATTCTTGGAGTCAGGAAGGAATTAATTTTTCCCCTTAATGGAGTTTTTTGTTTGCCTTCCTTTGGATCAATAAGTATAGATATAGGATAAAGTATCTGTTGAAATTTAGCATAGGTTGAACTTGATGGACGAAAGTCTTTTTTCAACCTCATCTACTATGTAACTATGTAACTATTCAAAGCTCAAGAATCACCAACTTAAAACTCTTAAAAAAAAAAAAACTCCTCTTAGTTTCCAAAGACCATTTATGGAAAAAAGTATGATTTCTGGCTATTTTGTGAAAGTTTACACGTTTAGAAGAACAAAACAAAAACTGAATACAAAAGGAGATCTAATCAAACCAAGATATTTGTGCCCAATTCTAGATAAAAGTATCCAGAAATATTATATATATAATTATAGAATTAAATGCCTGAGATGCAGATGATCCTGATTTGAATCTCAACTTGAGAAGTTTGAACTGCTTTGTTAGACCACCTAGAGGCAAAAAAAAAACTTGTGTAAACTCTTATCATAACACGCAAAAAAAGCTTGCCCCATACTGTATGTACTATGAATTGCTCTTAATTTGGCATCAGGATATATGTATCAAAGCAAAACCGGTTCCTTTCTGCGGCAAATAAACTGTACCAGATGTATCAAAGAAAAAATCTTATTGAGAGCAATACAATTTTTTTTCCAAAGACAAGAAACAAGTAATATTTAAGGGACAAGCAAAGAATAACTTGAACAGAAGAAAAATACATAAAATAAAAAATGCTAATTATTAGTAGATAGTTTGATGCAAAAGGATATTTATCAGAGTGGTCTCTTCACCAAATAATCTGCATAAATTAAAAAAAAAAATAAGGTCACCCAGAGTGGGGGAGGAAAATCACAACAACAGAAATAAATCACGTAATACCGTAGTATCGTGAGTCCATTGGGGGCTATTTACTTAGAGGGTGTTTTGGCATTAGCACCAACATGTCAAAGCATGTTCTGTAGGAAATAGTAAATAATCAAAAAGAATCCCCTATGTTTGCCCTCATCCACAAATATTAATATAATAACAATAGATGTCAGATCTCAACCTCAAACAGCTGATACCAGAATAAAATGGAAAATAATAAAACTTTATTAATTGAATATAAACTCTTCTAAGTGCATATATATATATATATATATATATATATATATATATATATATATATATATATATATATATATATATATATATATATATATATATATATACAGTGTAATTAGGTAATATCAAAATCCCCAGGGGAGCAACATCAAGCAGAGGTTGTGCACACATTTCAATAGGACCCTGCACCATCGAGGACAGCAGTATCACCCCTGCAAAGACATATATCCTGGTCTCCGGAGGCGTTGGGTAAAATATCCCGAAACTGCTTGTTATTAATTTATTTGATGTACGCACATTACTCACCATTTATTATTCATGTCAATAATATTTTGTAATGCACTATGAGCGTTGTGCGCTGTGTCTCTTTTTTGTATCCATTTGTTAGTTCAAGGGGGTTCCTGAGCCCCCCCACCTTCCATCACAGCTGCAGACGCTCAATCTTAGGTTAAGTTATTTATTTCATATATTCTCACTTATCACGTCACGTTTAAAATTAGATTGCGCACTATTTCCCTTTTTTCTATTCACAGTGGGGTAGGATGCATGGAGATCAAATCCATATATAGTTAACATGGATAGACAATGCAAATAAATAAAACTTAATCTCAAATTACTCCTAAATGGACATAGTAAGTATAAAGGAACCCCGTAGCTAGCCTGTTATATTTGCTGGGGGTCGCGTAACTAGTTATTCCGAAAACGAACAAGACTCCTCCATGCTAACTAGTTGCATCCTTTGCATTTAAACTTGCCCTTCTCTCTATGTTCCAGCCATGTGGATTTTTCCTCTCGTTCGTAATTGTTGTGTACTAGTAGATCTCTGAGGTTGGCAGCTCTTCTACTAATGACAGACGGTTTAGGATTTAAAACTTCTTTCAAATCATTATCTGCTAGAAGAAAGTGCCAATGGCGTTTAAGTACAGAGTGAATGGGCCACCATTGGTTGTTATATGTACCAATTGGTCTGATCATCTTGTCAGTAGGAGTTGATGGTCTGGTATTCAGGAGAGAGGTACATAGTCATTTTCTGACTATGGTTCAGCACACCTTGGATAGACTCATCTGAATGCTGCTATATACATTAGACTTACACGTCATAATATAAGCCTTCATTCTCAATCGACGAGAAGGCATTTGATTGGTAGTGACGTATTCGTCACCTTGACAACGGAGGGGTATATTAGCTGTAGCTGGCGTTTCCACCATGAAGAAGCGTCATCAGGACATGAAACGGCCATTGGTGTGCTACGTCATTACGTTTTTAGTCTGCCATGTGAATCCGGAGGTGGCGCTTACCGGAGTAGCCGGCAACAGTTATATTATTGGCATGTAGACAGACACTTGAGCCTGAGATAGTATCCGCAGCTGTCCATCTGCTGAACGATATGTATGTATTAGGGAGCTGAGCAAATAGTTTCTGCATGCGGGCTCCCCCTGAGCTTCGCAAGGTAGAATTTGTGATCAGTCTGGGGTAGATTA
This sequence comes from Ascaphus truei, assembly GCF_040206685.1. Classification (NCBI taxonomy): domain Eukaryota; kingdom Metazoa; phylum Chordata; class Amphibia; order Anura; family Ascaphidae; genus Ascaphus; species Ascaphus truei. The sequence goes on from NC_134483.1 coordinate 80,766,690, forward strand.
GGAGCGGGAGCTGTGATATATACACACGCAGAGTTACATGCAGTCTCCCCCAGAGCCCTGCAAGGGAGATATTTATGTGGAGCGTGATATGCTACAAGGAGCAGGACTAGCTACTGTATCTCAACACAGTTAGCATCACATGCGGGCTCCCCCTGAGCCTTGCAAGGGAGTCATCTGTGTGTAGCCTGAAGCAAGATGCAGAATCTATCAGAACTCTGCTAGACTAAGAAGTATAGGAAGTTTCAGCTGTCACCTATCACCCAAACGGTTCGCCCCTCCACAGCTACCCTATTATAGGACAGTTTTCCCAGTATGCAAAGATTCATATCGGGGTTAACACGTATTGAATTACCCCGCTATGACAGACATCTAGAGGGCACTTAACCCCCCTATTATTAGGAACCACTACCGTATGTACCATTAAGTCTAAAGTCACGCTGCCTAGGCAAAGAGCCTATAAATATGGTTAAGCAGAGCCACTCAAGACCAACTACATACATATGTTATATCTTGGATTCTCTCAGTAGCCCTATTAAGAGTAAACAGGTCTAGACCAAACGACCAGTGGTTTATACACAATGTCAGTATACACACCAGTCACTTCCTTATCCAGTGAGTGACCTTTGTGTGCTTACCCTGATACCACCTTAGAGCTTTGATTTATCCTATGCTCTAACTGGGGCTGCTAACACAGTATACACTTCTGATCCTGATTCAAGCACATGCTCTCTGGGGTATTTAACCCCTTCCTTTACACAATATAACAGCTATACCTTGTCTCACCTATCTATTATTGATCTGATCCGGATTTGCACATAAGACAGACTTAGGTGTTTAACAATAGTGATTACTATTTGACACAAGATGGTGTTTTTACCTTTTATTATCCTATTAAGATTCTTCATGTATACCCCTAGACACACTGGTATACAGTATGATTAGAATTTTCATTGCCTCCTCTTTGGAACTCTGCCTTGTAAAGTCCAAGAGGCCCCACTCTGTAAATCTTTAAAAACAAGCTCAAGACCTATCTATTACACAGGCATTTGATTAATGCACCTTGTTGCAGGGTACATGCAACCACACATGTGGGTTCTTTGGTTAAGGCTTATTTATTTGAGCCTTAAAATATACAGCACACCAAAAACAAATAGCTTCTCATCAGCAAACAAAAGAAAATAGTTTCTTCTTCAGCAGACAAAACAAAATAGCTTCTTTTTAGCAGACAGAACAAAATAGCTTCTCTTTAGCAGACAAAACAAAAATAAGGCAGCTTCTCTTTTGTATGCAGGAGACAGACAGTTCATCACACATGTACTTTGCAACACAGACCTTACAGCAGTAATCTCTTCAGCATTTTCAGTCCTGTCTCCTCACCAGCTCTCCTGCATGTGTATAGCCTGGGGTTTTAACACCTTGATTATGCAGCTGGGGTCAGACTAATTAAGCAGCCCTTCTCAACTTAACCTCGTCACTGCTGCACTGCAAGCCTAAACATAGGTTTTCCAGGCATATGGCTGGTGACGTTTATTCACCCTGTCACATTCTTCCCCTGTTAGTGTGTGGCTGGGGCCACGCACGGCTGAAGCCCGATCCTCCACCCCTTCTCTAGAAAAGAAGTCAGCATTTGCATTTTCTTTTCCAGGTCTGTGCTGAATCTCAAATGAGAAGGGTTGGAGGGCCATATACCACCTGGTCAATCTAGCATTGGAGCCCTTCATGCTATTTAAACACTTTAATGGAGCATGGTCCGTCACCAGATAAAATGGACTCCTGCCAGGTAAGGCCTCAAAGACTCGATTACCCACTTTACTGCGAGGCACGCCTTCTCAATCACTGAGTAGTTTTTTTCCCTCGGGAACAATTTCCTACTCAGAAAAAGGATCGGATGTTCCACTCCCTCAAACTGTTGTGACAACACTGCCCCTAGCCCTATCTCTGATGCATCGGTTTGCACTACAAAAGGCCTGTTAAAGTCTGGGCTTCTAAGGACGGGACCCTCTGATAGACACCTTTTATGTCCTTGAAGGCTCTCTGGCACTCCCTTGACCATACCACTTGTGTTGGGGCGGACTTTTTTGTGAGGTCTGTTAATGGGGCTGCAACTTCTGAGTAGTTGGGGATGAACCGCCGGTAGTACCCTGCTAAACCCAGCAGAGAGCGTACCTACGCTTTTGTTTGGGGGGTCGGAACTTCTTTCAGGGCAACTACTTGTCGGCTAGTGGCCTTACTTTTCCACCTCCCACTGCATACCCTAAGTATTTGGTTTCCACCTTACCTAAGGCACATTTCTTAGGGTTTGCTGTGAGCAATGCCTCTCTTAGAGATTTGAGGACCGCTTTCAGCCTATTTAGATGGGCCCGTCAGTGTTTACTATAAATGACAATGTCATCTAGGCAGGCTGCGGCATAAGCCCTATGGGGTCTCAGCACCTTATCCATGAGTCTCTGAAATGTGGCTGGGTTTCCATGCAGTCCAAATGGCATTGTCACAAACTGGTATAAACCCATGGGAGTGGCAAAGGCTGTTTTGCACTTGGACTTTTCCTCTAAGGGTATTTGCCAGAATTCTTTTGTTAAGTCCAGCATGGATATATATTCCGCGTTACCAAGGGCGTCAATTAACTTGTCCACCCTTGGCATCAGATATGCGTCAAACTTGGATACCGCTTTGACCTTTCGGAGGTCCACACAAAATCATACCTTCCCATCGAGTTTAGGGAATATAACTAGTGGACTACACCACTCACTGCATGATTCGTCAATCACTCCTAAGTGTAACATTTCTTGTACCTCCTTCTCTACCAGGGCCCTACGACTCTCAGGCAACCTATAAGGACGGGAACGTACTTTTACCCCAGGTGCTGTCTCGATCACATGTGAAATTAAATTAGTTTGCCCTGGCAAATCAGAAAAAACATCATGGAATTGTGTCATTATTTCTAACAAGTCCCCTTTTTGTTCAGAGGACAACTGTATACCCATTGGGATTTTATCGTCACCCACGATGTTCTCCCGTGGGGGCTGAGGACCCAAATCTGTTTCCTCCTCCACCGGGTGGATGAATAGAGACCGCTGCATCTTCCAGGGTTTCAGCAAGTTCACATGGTAAATTTGTTTACCCTTCCTGGACCCTGGTTGAGTGATCTCGTAATCCACATCACCCGTGCGGCGGAGTACTTTGAATGGGCCGTGCCATTTGGCTAGGAGTTTGCTCTCACAACTGGGTAACAACAACATTACCTGGTCTCCCGGGTGAAACACTCTCATGCGAGCATTCTGATTGTAATGTCTCTCCTGGCTGTCCTGGGCTGATCTAAGATTCTCCCTAGCAAAATGGCCGACCACATCTAGGCACTTCCTAAGGTCTAGTACATATTGCAGGGTATTCTTAGAAGGGGACCGCTGTTCCTTCCAGGACTCCTTTAGGAGGTCTAGGATACCCCGGGGTTGGTGGCCATACAGCAGTTCAAATGGAGAGAATCCCGTGGAGGCCTGGAGAACTTCCCGCACTGCAAACAGCAGAAAAGGGTGAAGTTCATCCCAGGCTCTCTTCTCTGAATCTAGAATTTCCTCAGCATCCCTTTTAGAGTTCAGTTAAATCTTTCCACCAATCCGTCAGTCTGTGGATGGTAGACCGATGTCCGAACCAACTTGACCTCTAGTAATTTTAAGACATCCTGCATCAGTTTAGCTATAAAATTTGTACCGTGGTCTATCAACATTGTACCGTGGTCTGTTAATCATAACTTGTTGGCTACATGCTTCGCCATTGCTGTTCTCAGGGGGAACGCCTCAGGATACCTTGTTGCATAGTCAACTATTACAAGAATAAACCTGTGTCCTTTCGGATTTCTTTATGGCAGTGCGACCAACCATGATGCTGCATCTGTAGATTCAGATATATGACTTAGGCCTCGGACATGGTCAAAAAGACTGTGCTGAGGCGTGCTGTGCCGCGCTGAGGGGAAACATTATCTCTATCAGTGCGGCTTTAGACAGCGCTTCCGCAGGCGTGCGGAGGCGTGTGGAAATGCAGGAGACAGGCAAGTTTAAATTTTGCCGCTGAGGGAAGCGCAGGGTCGGTCACGTGACTGCCAGAAGCCAATGGCAGTCCGTGACGTCGGCGCCGTGACGTGGCGCCCTAGCCCCGCCTCCCAGCCCGCCTCCAGGTCCGCCTCCCGCCAGGCTCCCACCCGGCACACAAGCGCACTCGCTGACGCTCATGCAGGGACATGAAAAATCTCCTGCTTGAGCAGGAGAGCATGAGCGTCAGCGCTGCCCAGCGCTCCTCCCTGCACCATGTCCCAGGCCTAAGCTAAACCTACAAAGATTCATCTTACCCAGGCTGTTCTAGACATTAGTTTAAAATGTATACAGTCTTCAGTTAAGGCTTATTTTTGTTCTGACAAAGAATTGGATATTGGTTTCAATGTCACTGCCTAATAGAGAAGGGGTCTACCTGACAAATATCTGTTACAGCTACTAATAGCGGTTGTTATAATTGATCAAACCACTTACAGCAGTATTTAGTTAAGCACACTATTGCTGAGATCCTTAATATGGATCTCTATACAGTTGTTGTATACTACTTACACCCCCCCCCCCCCCCCGATTCTCACTTTTACTTTGCTCTTATAAGTAACTATTTTAACGTTACATTATTACTACTCTTATTAAAGGTTACGTTTTAGCTACATTCCATCAGTGGTGTGTTCCCAAGTGAACTTCTGACCCCTGGGCATTTTCTTATGCCTGGGAGTGTATTTTTTGTTGGTCAATGAAGAGCGAATACATCTTTGCATTCAATGTAAGAGTAAACATGACCATTTTAAGACATTAAAGAGAGAAAAGATAACGACATTGAACAACAGATTACACAGCGTGCTGTGCAGGGAACAACATGAACACACAATAAGTGAATCTACGCCAAAATACATTGTAGGAAATAACAGAACCAGACTGGTCAGATTAAAACAATCTCATTGAAAGCTATGGAGCTTTTCCCTTTGCTCCGATTTTGCCCCAGTTTTGTGGCTTGGAGACTTTGATAAATATACAGTATGCTTGATGTGAAGACTGAAAAAAGGAGGCACATTTTCATACAGATGTAGCCAGACGTGCTGTTTTCAGGACCGCCACCACGCAACTGCGTATGTCGCAGCACCAAAGTATTAACACTTTGGAGGGGGGGAGTCCCACTCAGAAGCCTGGACCCCTTGCAGCTCCATGGCAGCAGACTGTCCCCGGCGCCGCCAACTTTTGCTTGTTGACCTTGAGGCGCCGGGGAGAGTAAGTCTTGCTACATCTGTAACTACTCACCGTCTTACATTTTAGTGCTTCTTTAAATCCTTCTCCGGTAGAGTGGCCAGCCCTTCTGGCAGTGGTGGGGTTAGCGAAGCTGTAATTTTCCTAACATGTTAAGCACTATTACTAAATAAATTAATATGAAAATCTATGAGTTTCTCCTCTTATTCAATCCGGCCTAAAATCTAAAGGCTGGACTCATCTGCTTCTTCTTGAAACATTTAACTTCTTCCTTTGAAGACCAACGCAGGGGAGATCCTGAGAAATGATAGTTGTCTTAGATCCAAGGTGAACATGGTGAAATATGATGTCAAGTCTAAAATGTAGATAGAACTTCCAGATTAACATATGGCATACAGTATATTGGTAAAGTATATCAATTTGACAGCCCTTTCTGCTTCACTCCATGTTGTGCAAGAACACAATGTATTAGCATTTTCATTTTACTAGCAAATGCAACAAACACGCATTATATAAACCAAGAACAAATCTGTGATTTGTTTCCCCTTCTTTTAAGCTTCCATACAATGTAAAAATGAAATAAAGCATTAGAAACAATCTCTAACAAGAGTATGAAAGCTTAAACTAAAACTTCAGTAAATTCAAATCCTTCTAATTTCATTGAAATAGCTACCGTAAACAGCTACCTTTGTGTTTAAAATTCCTTTGCAAATCCACTTTGGTGATAACCCAAGGCAGATAATAAATGTAAGTGATATGATGTCTAATTATACGGCAGGAGTCTATGTCAGTTATATCAATATGGGAAAAATACTGGCCTTTGTTAAGAGCCCTATGGAAAACAGAACTTTTAACCTGCATTTGACAGGAAAGATACTTTGCTAATCTGATTAGTGATCCCAGACAGGTTTTCCTCGAAACATGCAGGCTGAATAGGTTGATGGGCGTATGCTGTTTGTGTACTTTGTATTTTTCATAAAGGAACCATACGGGCAGAATTAATCAGTCTCCAAGGTAATTAGAGGTAAATTGATGTATCAAAATTAACTAAGTCATAAGACGCATTACAGCCCCGCAAGACACCATAAGACATCCTACCGTCCATTTACTTGAATGTCTAATAGCGTAGCCGCACTTAGTCAATATTGCCCCTTCAAAACTGGAGTCTTCCATCAGAAGCCCTACGGTGTAACTGTAATTGTCAAAGTTTCCCATCTGCAAAACTGGTGCAGAATTGGAGGGAAAACATGTACAGTATCCATATTTATTAAGGCAAAGGAATCTCATTGAAATTTATAAATACACCCAATTGCATTCAATGTGATTTAACAAAATATATATAATTCAGATGCTATTTTTTAGACCTTGTGCTCCAGTTTTTGTGGCTTAGTCTTTGGTTCATGGCCCCCAGAAGCCATGCTACCTGTATAATGTTTTCTTCTACCCACAATTTCAGTGACAATTTACAATTAGGGTTGCCAGTTGGCTTCTCCAAAAATACTGGACACAATGGTGAAAGGTGCGATGGGCTCAAGACTCACACACACGCTCGAAAGACACACACCTCTCTCGGCTCTCCATTCCTCCTCTCCTTGGTCCCACCCTCAGGCTCCTGACACCTCCTCCTGATTGGATGCTGCTGGTTAATGCAGCCAATCAGGCTGGAGGAAGCTGCCCAGCCCCCTTCCAACAGCCCTGCTCTCTTCCTGCTCAGGGAAATCCTGCGCCCCTCAAAGCCGGTCAGGTCACTAAGTCCAGAGAGGTAATAGCGGAATACACATACATGTCTAGTATTACCTCTAATTAAATACAGGACAGTATGGTTCAATACTAAACACCTGGCAACCCTATTTACAATGCTAAATCTCTTGGATAAAGGACATAGGGAGAGATCTACCAAGCAGCAGTTGGGACCCCTATGTAAGATACAATAAAGTAATGTGCTCTGATGTGTACTTGAACCAGCGTCTTGTGGAAATGCAATGACATGGCTTGAAGGCATTTTCCAGCAGTACCACATAAGGCAAATGCCTTCCAGGAGGATTCGTCTAAAATGCATGCGCTCTGGAACAATTAGATTAATGTGAAGCTGCATTGACACCTTAAAATTAATGTAAGCCAACAGAAAATGAGGCCTATGAATATGTGATGATTTATATGACTGAGTGCCATGGACTCTCCAGCACAGTTTTCCTCCTTTAATAGCATTCACGTCACCACAGCGACCATTTTAGAGGAAACGGAAGGGGAGGAAGCCTGTTTCTCTGTTTCCTCACTGGCTATATATCATGCCTTGCACTCCATGCGAACACAGGACACAATCTATCTGGGGAAAAACACCCCTTTCAGCATGACATAATCACCATGTCATGGGGTCCCCAGACTGCCAGTCTCCATGAAATAGTAACTACATCCTGGGACACTCAAAGGGTTAATATGTGTATTGTTATTACAACTTAAGGCAGGCAGTCTGCTAGATGTGTTTCAGGGATGGTGGTGCATTCTGGACTGTACCGCCGCTAAGTAAATCTGTCCCATAATGCTCTGGTGCACAAATACTGCCATGATTCCTAAACAGGAAAAAGATAAACATAAACATAAACAGACATAAACAGAGAAGTCACGCACATGTGTTTCTAATTAAAAAAAAGTTCGTTTTTTTATAATTAAAGGTTCAACGTAGCACAATGTAATGGAATTCTTATTTTAAATCATCACGAAGAAAAGTTCAGATATCTTTCTCTAGGTTTTGGATATGAGTTATGTATACAGTACTTCTTGCTGCATGCTTAAACAAATAGGAACTGAACACAAGAGGTATCCAAGAGGTAATTTTCTCTAAGTAATAAAGCTAATCCCTGAGATGCCGAAGGGGGCTGAAATGGAAATGTATCAGTGATTGATGGGATGTTTTTGAAACCAGTTATATGATAGTTTAAATGAAAGAAGATTAAGATTATTATTTTTTTCTTTTTCTTTCATGGATACATATACAGAAGTTATTTCCTAAAAAAAAAAATGTTTCTATAGGTACCAATGCAGTGAATCAAGTGAACTCAGTTACAAACATTACAATGCAGTGCAAAAGCCAAAAATGAAGCAGACTTTGGTTCACTAATGATTTTTTGGGAGAAAATGTTGTGTCTCTCTGTACTAGCGACTTCTTAATTATCCGTACATGATGAAAAGGAGGTGTATTTGAAAGTCTTTCAATGGAGCCGCAGTTCAAAGTAATACATACCATATATTTAAGAGCAGATCAACCTCGCTGCATTAGTAGTGAGCTCCTGACTCTAAAGGGGACATTTAGTAAGCATCAATATGGTGTATTGTATCCAGATCCGGTGTTAACTGCCATTACATCGGAGTGCAGTAGCATCGACGCTTAGCTCATTTACTTACACACTTTCTGGTGGGTGAATACACTTTAAAAGGGCTCTATGGTATCTTCCACCACTGAACGGTGTCTTATTGACTAGCACTGCTTATTAAATACGGCTCTAATCCACAACCATAGGAACAGGGCTCAATCAATAGCAGTCAGTGTAAGTAAAACTACATCTTTTATCTTTTAATATTAGATAATACAACTAACTATATAAAAACATTAAACATCCGTGTGTTATCTACCCCAAATATGTAACAGGGACAGGTTTTACTTACACTGATTGCTAGAGATTGAGCCCTGTTCCTATGGAAAAGTTATAGATAGTATCTCTAGTGTGTTTGCTTATTAACAAGCAATTTGAACTTATTTTGAATGCAAGGAAGTGGAAATCAAGAGTTATCAAACCAAAGCAGTCTTGGTAAATATCAAGAAATACACAGATTCTTCTTTAAGTATCATGTTAGTAAATACCTGCACCTCACTCTGGAGAGTGAAATGCCAGTAATAAGAGTACATTACAGCAATATAAACATGTCCTGCATTATTATTAAACCTTTAGTACTGAAATGCTCAGATCTTATTTCAATGTACCCACGTGAAGGTAGATAAAGCATTGCCTTATACAACCTTATAGTAAGGGCAGAGAGCTTTTTACAATATTGGGAATATGTCCAGGCTTCAGTATCATGGAAATTCCAGTAGAAGCTCATCTTATTTCTCTCAACAACGCTGCTTTAATATACTATATTCCTACAAAACTATACAGGAACTCACAAAAAGCTACTCTAACCTAATTCACATGAAATCCCTCATAAAAATGAGCAGCATTATTCTTTTCATTACAATATTAGGGGTAGATTTAATATACTCCGAAGCTGCCATTCGGGTCGTTTTCAGCCTAAAGTCCCCATTTAAGTCATTCGGGATTTTCAGCTGTAAACAGCCTGAATGGCAGCTTGGGGGTATATAGACTTGACCCCCATAAAGACTTATCAAATACCCCCCACATCAGACAATCCAGTCATTTTTTTTGACAAAAACATCCCGATCTGCTGCTTTGTTGGATATAAAATAAACCCCTTATAGTTTTACCAGCAGTACATTGAAAAGGGGACATGATTGAAAACAATATCCTTGTCCCTGATCCGAGAGTCTAATCATTAACAGGATTGTGTTCTTCAGCAAATGTTCACTATTTTTTTCATGCACGTTGACCAGTAGTGACCCCTCTTATCGCTTTAGCCTATAGCTCATCGCACTTCAAATATTTTTTTTAAGGGGGTCAGAATAGAAACATTCTCTAAGCAATTTAATAAATACTGAACTGGAACAGAAATATTTGGATGACACAATTGCTACTTTGCTGATTGCAGATGCACAATACAGCATGCATTTCTAACAAACTGATTTGCCAATATTATTTAGTAGTTATTGTTTATGTTTTTGCTGAGTATCTTCAAGTCACCAGGTCGCCCATCACATTTAAAGATCGTTGCTCAACCATGACTTGGACACAATGATCTGAAACTGAATTGTTGAATGTATGAATTGTTGTTGAATTGTTTCTTTGAGAAAACATCTTGATGGTGGCGACTACAATTCATCTGGATGTGTTCCTGCCACCTTTGTCAGTGCAAGAGTTAAAACATTACTGTTGAGTATTAGCAGTCCTCCCTCACTCACTCCCCAGATATCCATCTGATGAGATTTCCAAGGTTTAGTGGGTTAGCCAGGATAGGAAAAAACTGCAGAGGAGGATTGCGCAAAATATTCCAGGCATTGGTCTTAGTTTAAACTGCACAGGTGCGATGAGTCATATTGAACAGAGTTCAGGCTGGGACCACACAATGTGTTTCTGCAAATTACTCTGCTAAAGCAGATAGTTCCGAAGTCTATTCTAACATTCTTGGCCACTGAATACAGGATTTTTCCAACAGGAAGGAAAAGAGGAAAAGATGTCTAAAATTTGACTCAGAATTTGAAATGTAAATCAGGTCTTAAATTATTCTATTATGGTGGAGCGTGCTGCATGATGGAGGTGCTGAGTGCTATGCTGTTGAGTACATTTAAGTTGTCTGGAACTATTTGCTTCAACAGGTGACTTTAAATCTATCCCTTCACTAATCAATGTTTGTGTCATACATAGGTTTATTTCACAAAACAACCACCTCAACCACCACATAAGTAGCACAGCATGACACATCACCAATCACTTGTCAGAAAAGATGGAGAATAGAACAAAAAAAGGTGTTTTTTTACAGCAAAGTGGACATTTTGCAGAAATGAGTTTGTCAAAATGTGCTACAACCAGGGGTGTGTATGAAAGTCTCAAAGCGCTAACATTTGGGGGAAATAGAACCACTGCAAGCAATGGGCTTTTAAAATACATCTGGTGATACATAGGTAGCCCCTGCCATGCCAGCACTATTGTATTCTTGTATTCTTGTTGCTGTTGAGAGGCTCATCAAAGCACACAATTCAAAGAGCTAGACATTTCATAAAACCATGAGGAGGAGTTTGTGTTACGGGTTACAAATATACCATTTGTATAACTAAACCATCTAGGGTAGCGGTTGCCAACCTTTTTTTGGTTAAGGAACCCTATGTGAAATTCTGAGGAACCCCCAACCCTCTCTAACAGCACGTCTGAGAACAGATGCATTGTAAGGAACCCAACCCTCTCTACAGGGCCGCCAAGAGGGGGGAACAAAGGATACTGGCGTCCCGGGCCCCGTGAGTCAGGGGGGCCTGGCGTCCCGGGCCCCCTGCGCGGCCAGGCGCCAATTAAACTAATCAAAAAAATATAAAAAATGTGCCGGGTCTCCCTATTGGCAGCTGCTGGGTAAGCTTCCGGCGCGTGAGGGAGCAGCCTCGTGGAACAGGTCCTCTCTCCTCCTTTCTCCTCCTCTCTCTTCCCGCCCCCCCCCCTACCTGCAGGACTGGGCCAACCCCTGCAGTAGTGGCCCTCCCCAGACTGATCCAGCCGGCTGCAGCACCGGTCCACCCCCTGCTGGCTGCAGCATCCCCCCCACCGCTACCTGCAGGACCGTGCCACCCCTTGCAACATTGCTACCCCCTGCAACATGGCCCCCCTCCCTGCAGCACCAGGCCCTCCCCAGCCTCGTGCAGCCGGCTCCTCACTCCCCCCCCCACCCCTACCGGCATCCCCCTTCCCTCCCCACCCCTACCGGCATCTACTGGACCCGGCCTGATCATCCACAAGGTAAGTCTTTTTTTAAATATGTATTGGGGGGCTTGGGGGAATTTTTATATGTATTGGGGGGCTTGGGGGAATTTTTATATGTATTGGGGAGCTTGGGGGAAATTTTATATGTATTGGGGGGCTTGTGGGAATTTTTATATGTATTGGGGGGGCTTGGGGGAATTTTTATATGTATTGGGGGGCTTGGGGGAATTGTTATATGTATTAGGGAGCTTGGGGGAATTGTTATATGTATTGGGGGGCTTGGGGGAATTTTTATATGTATTGGGGGGCTTGGGGGCATTTTTATATGTATTGGGGGGCTTGGGGGAATTTTTATATGTATTGGGGGGCTTGGGGGAATTTTTATATGTATTGGGGGGCTTGGGGAGGTTTTTATCTATTGTGTGTGTATATGTGTATATACTGTGTGTGTATATGTGTATATACTGTGTGTGTATATGTGTGTATATACTGTGTGTGTGTGTGTGTGTGTATATATACGGTGTGTGTATATGTGTGTGTATATGTGTTGTGCCAGGTCCCCTCTGCTTGCCTGCTGCCCCGCGACCCCCCCTCGTTTCCTCCGCTGCTGCGGGTCACTCGATGGATCCGCCGGCACTTCTGGAGGGTGGGGGCCAGTGCAGGGAGCGTTCGGGCGTCCCGCCGTTTCTCGGTGGCTCCCGAGCAGGGCGCCGCCATCTTGCGCTATGTCGCGCATGCGCAGAAGCCCCCGGCGGCCCGGCAGAGTTGCGCATGCGCAGGAAGGAGCGCGCGAACGCTAGCCTACCAGGGAAGGCTCTTAAATGGGACTACAAGTCCCATGAGCCTCGAGAGCGGCCCCATGACGTCAGGGAGCCAATAGGGCTGTGGGAGCTCCCTGCTTGCAGGGAATAGAAACATTTCGCGCGCTGAGCCCACGCTAGCAGTTCTGGACCAGGAGAGCTAGGGGAAGGAGGTGAGTGCAAGGGTCTGTGGCCCACTGCATTAGGCCAGCAACCCCCCTAGGCCCCAGATAGGTATTGAACTCCCCAGCTTGTGGTGCTACAGGGACAGGCCCTAGGTTAGGGATCCTGTCACAGTAGTACTAGTGTTAGATAGGGACACAGCGGACGCTGTGCTCCCCGAGAAGAGACTTGGGCTCAAGTCTGTACTAAAGAGACAGAGACTATCTCCAGGGTGGGATCGCCCCTGTGGACCCTCGTGCGAGGAAGCATCGGATGTCAGACGGGATCACCAAGTGGCAGATCCTTTTTGAAGTTGATTGCTGGCCCGAGTGCAGGAGCGCTCGGCAGGTACCTTCTTAAGTGCACCAAGGTATCACATATATTCTTATCACACATAGTGGCAGCGCTGACCACGGGACAAAAGGGTTAGGCTGTGGACACGGTGTGGGGATACATGGTGGTGGGTAGGTATGCTCCTAGTGGAGTGAAAGACACTTTGGACTGCGTTATAGACTGTGGAGTTGCCCCCTAGGGGGAGCATTATTAAAGTGTGTTGTTATTCCTGCATATCATATAAACTGGTTATATACATCTCCGTGTATGTACTTATTATATATGTGGGTCCTGTGTAGGCAACCTTCTACATTCCTAGAACCCTACATACAACAACTTACAGAATCACTCCTTAGAAAAAACTGATGCTACTAAATGAAAACTAGCAAGTCCCACAAAAGAACCAGATCCATAAATCACAAACATATGTCCATAATCTTATCTACCGTTCACTATTCCTCTAGTAAAATGAATGCTGTAATAACACCCCTTAGAAGTTCATGGCTTATGACTAACACGGGTAGGGGCTAGATGTGGTAGGGAGGAATGAATAGCAGTGATACCGCCATGTCTCCTAAGAGGAACCACAAGCTAAGTACACCGCTACCCTCCGCCACTGCCCTCCTACACCCGGTGTCGACCACGGACTCAGGAATCCTCACACGGAGGTAGGGGAAGGGAGATAACTCACAGTCTTGACTCGCCGGTCTCCGGTCTGCGATGACGTCACTGATTTGTGAACCGGAAGAGGAAATCAGCGTGCTCCAGCCAAAGGGTAAGTAGAACAAAAATAGAAAGTTGCAAGGCGGTCACTGCTGCCGCCGGGGTATGAATAGAGACACGCAATAAAAATAAAAAGTATTTATTGGTGCATATTACACAGAAAATCCGCCACAGAGCAAACTCTGACGCGTTTCGTTCCTAGCAGGAACTTCCTCTCCCATAGTGGTGGTGAGGAAGAAGAATGGGTCCGTACGGCTGTGTGTCGACTATCGGACCCTGAACAACCGTACGATACCGGACCAGTACAACCTTCCTCGCATTGAAGAGATTCTGAATGCTCTGAACGGAAGCCAGTGGTTCAGTGTGCTCGATTTACGATCAGGGTACTATCAGGTACCTATGAATACAGAGGATCAGGAGAAAACAGCCTTCGTCTGTCCCTTAGGGTTCTACCAATTTACTCATATGCCACAAGGTATATGTGGGGGGCCCTGCTACCTTCCAACGACTAATGGAGAAGACTATTGGGGACATGAACCCTCGGGAGTGTCTAGTCTACCTGGACGACATCATTGCACATAAATTACACTAGTGCATAGACACAAACTAAACAACCACATAGAATAAATTAGTCCTGATATAAATAGAATTGCTATAATGATCAGTTCAAGAAATGGACTGATAGTGGTGTGTAAAAGGACAGAGATATTGCCTGTTTGGGTGGATGCTGTCTGGATTGCAGATGTTGGCTGTCAGTTCCTGCGAAGTCCTTCCTCTCTGGGGTTAACATCAGATAGTTCCTGCTTCAGGGCTGGATCAGGTGTATACACTGTTGGGACTCACTTCCTCCGTGAGTAAGCGGGGGTTGTGGGTCTCCTTGGCATGCGCCATCAGATGTACAGTTCTGGATGTCTACAAGTTACCCCCTCCGGTTAGACTTCCACAGTCACTAGATTCCGGTAAGGACAGGCAGCAGGCTGGTCAGCCTAATCAGCAGCAGGCAGCAGGATATTCACCTCACGGCTTCCTCTGTCACTCTGTACACTGGACTCAATGCTGGCTCCTCCTACGCGTTTCACCACATGATGTGGCTTTGTCAAGGATAGGGATGCACCTCCCCCTACCTCCCTATATATACACACATTGTGCAGAGCAGCTCAGGTTCAAATAAAACCAATTGATTAGTTAATTGCTTGGGTCGTTGTCTGCTCTCACTAGTCTGCATCTAAGGGGTGGGTGGGGGAGGTAATCAGTGGTTATTAGAAGCAATTGTATAACAAATGTTAAATGTAAAAATGGGAATGAAAAGTGATTAAACAGTGTTATAAAGTATTAAAAACATATTATAAATGTTATTAAAAAACATATTATACATGTTTATATAAAATTGTTAAAATTACATTTAAAAGTTAAATAGATATTACTATATACAGGAATAATTCATTCAAGATTTATGGAATTTAATTTTCAAACAGAATTATATCTTGTATGTAATTTAATTATACATTTATAATTATGAACTCTTAGGGATGTTACAGAGAGACAAAGAAGAGGATCAGATATCCGGATAACTGGACCCCTGAATTAACCTCCTAGATTCTGGATGGGTTAATAACGTTACAAATTCCTAGGGTATAAGGGACCCTAAGTGTTGGCAAGAATACAGGGGACTAATAGGAAAAACCCATACTACTCAATGGGTGAACAGCACAAGTTGGTAGATGGAGATGAGATATAGAAAACATGTATGTCTATAGGGCACACAATATTGATTATGTTCATACAGGTAGAGTATCAAACACAAACCAGGGAGAATGCATATAAATAAAAATAAAGATACAAATTACAGTGAACCTATTGGAGCTATCGGCGGGAAAATAGACAATTTAATTTCAGAAAATGTCTGTTTATTGGAAAGCAAGGAGATCCAGATCTTCATTAAGACCGTCTGGAGCCATTGTTTGCAATTTAAAAATCCAATAAATTTCCTGTCGTCTAAGTTTAACCAACCTATCTCAAACCCATTCGTATTTGTTCAATCCCTGTGGTTTTATATAAGCGTTTTATTGATGATCTGATTTTTATATGAAAAGGAAGGGAGGAGAAACTTGTAGATTTTATGAAAAATATATCAGATAATAATCTCAACCTCAAATTCACTCACGAATCTAGTGCAGTTTCAATTAACTTTTTAGATATAATACAATTTAATGAAGATGAAAGAATTTTAACCAAGACCTTTTTTAAACAGGTAGACTATAATAGCTATCTGGATTTTAAAAGTAATCACTTGAAATCTTGGAAGACCAACATACTGTATAGTCAATTTTTAAGGCTTAAACGGAACTGCACACGTGAAAGTGATTTTAAAGATCAGGCCAAAACTCTGCTTACTAAATTTTCTGAAAAGGGGTATGATAAAAGATTATCTGAAAAAGCACTTTCAAAAGCTGATCTGAGGGACCGTACCAGTCTCCTACGTAGTGAGAATTCCAACAGCGAGAAGAAGGGAAGTATGGGGAATTCGAACAATAATTGTCTGTTTATTACAAAACAAAACCGAGGTGCCCAAAAGATTGGAGATATAATAGGAAAACATTGGAAAATCCTTACCAATGATCCACTTTTGAAAAATACGATGTCAAAGAGCCCCGATATTGTCTTTAAGAAAGCTAAAAGTATTCAAAACATTGTGGCTCCCAGTGCTTTGAGCTCCCTAAAGGTTGATAATCTACGGGTCATACCAGCTAAAGGGGACTGGCTACAGGGGCCCCCGTCTGGCTGATATAAGTGGGGACATAATAAATGTTTAACATGTCCACATATTACAAATAAACTAAAAGAATTTAAATCAAATACAACCAATGAAAAATTCACAATTGAGAGAGAGCTTCATAAACTATAATTCTCCCTATGTGGTATATCTCTTGTCGTGTGTCTGTGGTAAACAATATATAGGTCACACAAAGAGACCACTTAAGGAAATGTTTAGGGAACATAAGCGGAATATTGTACAGGGTTTCACAGGGCATGGAGTTTCAAGGCATTTTTAAAATAAACATAACAAAGATCCAGCAAGTCTTTTAATCACAGGGATTGAACAAATAAGAATGGTTTCCCTTCGAGGAGATAGCTTGGGTAAACTTAGACGACTGGAAACTTATTGGATTTTTAAATTGCAAACAATGGCTCCAGACGGTCTTAATGAAGATCTGGATCTCCTTGCTTTCCAATTAACAGACATTTTCTGAAATTAAATTGTCTATTTTCCCGCCCATAGCTCCAAGAGGTTCACTGTCATTTTTATTTTTATTTATATGCATTCTCCCTGGTCTGTGTTGGATACTCTACCTGTATGTACATAATCAATATTGTGTGCCCTATACACATATATGTTTTTTATATCTCATCTCCATCTACCAACTTGTGCTGTTCACCCATTGAATAGTATAGGTTTTTCCTATGAGTCCCCTGTATTCTTGCCAACACTTAGGGTCCCTTATACCCTAGGAATTTGTAACGTTATTAACCCATCCAGAATCTAGGAGGTTAATTCAGAGATCCAGTTATCAGGATATCTGATCCTCTTCTTTGTCTCTCTATAACATCCCTAAGAATTCATAATTATAAATTTATAATTAAATTACATACAAGATATAATTCTGTTTGAAAATTAAGTTCCATAAATCTTGAATGAATTATTCCTGTATATACAGCTCAACCATGTTATAGTGCGATCTGCTATAACGCGGATCTGCTTATAACGCAATTTTAGCATGGACCCAGAATTTAAAAAAAAGTAAATTTTTTTTTACATTTTTTGTGCACACTGCACACTGCACACTGCACACTGCACACACTCTCACTGCACACACTCTCACTGCACACACTCTCACTCCGCACACGGCACACTGCACACACTGCACACACTGCACACACCACACACTCTTACTGCACACTGCACACACTCACTGCACACTGCACACACTCTCACTGCATACTTCACAATGCACACACTACCAGCACTCACTGCACAATGCACACACTCTCACTACACACACTCACTGCACACACTCTCACTACACACACTCACTGCACACTGCACACACTTTCACTGCACACACACTTACTGCACACTGCACACACACTCACTGCACACTGCACACACTACCAGCACTCACTGCACACTGCACACACTCTCACTGCACACTCTCACACTGCACACACTTCCAGCACTCACTGCACACTGCACACACTCACTTCACACTGCTCACAGCACACAGCACACTCTCACAGCACACTCTCACAGAACACTCTCACAGAACACACTCTCAGTGCACACACTCTCACTCCGCACACGGCACACTGCACACTCTGCACACTGCACACACTGCACACACTGCACACACCACACACTCTTACTGCACACTGCACACACTCTCACTGCACACTGCACACACTCACTGCACACTGCACACACTCTCACTGCATACTGCACAATGCACACACTACCAGCACTCACTGCACACTGCACACACTCTCACTACACACACTCACTGCACACACTCTCACTACACACACTCACTGCACACTGCACACACTTTCACTGCACACACACTTACTGCACACTGCACACACACTCACTGCACACTGTACACACTACCAGCACTCACTGCACACTGCACACACTCTCACTGCACACTCTCACACTTTCACTGCACACACACTTACTGCACACTGCACACACACTCACTGCACACTGTACACACTACCAGCACTCACTGCACACTGCACACACTCTCACAGCACACTCTCACAGAACACTCTCACAGAACACTCTCACAGAACACTCTCACAGCACACAGCACTCAGCACTCACAGCACACTACACTGCACAGCACACCACACTCACACCACACTCACACCACACTCACACCACCCCTCCCACTCCCCCTCCCTAACTTTGGTGTTGGCTGCTGAGATCAGAGTGGAGCTGGCATCAGGAGGAGGGGAGGGGTGTTGGGAGGAGGGGGGGTGTCGGGAGGAGAGGGGGTGGTGGTGTGGATGCCGATAGGGGGGTGAGTGAGAGCAGGCTGGGACTCGGAGGGCCGCATGGGCTAGGCCCAAAACTGATTATGCCATGCAGGTCGGGTACGGAGGGCCGGTAGGTGTGGGGACCTCGGGGGGGGAGGGGAGGAAGCGGATGCCGGTGGAGGGGGATGGATGCCGGTGGTGGGGGTGGGAGGTAAGGAGAAGGCTGCGGCTGGACTCGGAGGGCTGCTGCTGGGGGACGTGTCGGGAGGAGGGGGGGGTGGTGGTGTGGATGCTGGTAGGGGAGTGAGGTGCAGGCTGGGACTCGGAGGGACGCGTGGGCTAGGCCCAAAACTGATTATGCTGTGGAGGGCGGGCGTGGAGAGCCGGTAGGTGTGGGGGCCTCGGGGGGGGGGAGGAAGTGGATGCCGGTGGAGGGGGATGGATGCCGGTGGTGGGGGTGGGAGGTAAGGAGCAGGCTGCGGCTGGACTTGGAGGGCAGCTGCTGGGGGACGTGTAGGGCTTCCGGACACCTCTTCCTTCCCTCCCTCCTTCCTTCCTCCCTCCCTCTTTCCCGATCGGGCGCGCGGCGGCCATTTTTAAAAAAAATTAGCACGACCCCGGTTTTAGCGCGGTCAGATCGGGTGGCCCCCGAGGACCGTGCTAAAACGGGGTTGAGCTGTAGTAATATCTATTTAACTTTTAAATGTAATTTTAACAATTTTATATAAACATGTATAATATGTTTTTATTACTGTTTAATCACTTTTCATTCCCATCTTTACATTTTACATTTGTTATACAATTGCTTCTAATAACCACTGATAACCTCCCCCACCCACCCCTTAGATGCAGACTAGTGAGACAGACAACGACCAAAGCAATTAACTAATCAATTGGTTCTATTTGTACCTGAGCTGCTCTGCACAATGTGTTTATATATAGGGAGGTAGGGGGAGGTGCATCCCTATCCCTGATGAAGCCACATCACGTGGTGAAACGCGTAGGAGGAGCCAGCATTGAGTCCAGTGTACAGAGTGACCGAGGAAGCTGTGAGGTGAATATCCTGCTGCTGATTAGGTTGACCAGCCTGCTGCCTGTCCTTACCGGAATCTAGTGACTGTGGAAGTCTAACCGGAGGGGGTAACTTGTAGACACCCAGGACTGTACATCTGATGGCGCATGCCAAGGAGACCCACAACCCCCGCTTACTCACGGAGGAAGTGAGTCCCAACAGTGTATACGCCCGATCCAGCCCTGAAGCAGGAACTATCTGGTGTTAACCCCAGAGAGGAAGGACTTTGTATTGTATTGTATTGTATGTCTTTATTTATATAGCGCCATTAATGTACATAGCGCTTCACAGCAGTAATACACGTGGTAATCAAATAAATAACAGATAATATAAATAACAGATCATGGGAATAAGTGCTTTAGACATTAAGGAAGAGGAGTCCCTGCCCCGAGGAGCTTACAGTCTAATTGGTAGGTAGGGAGAACGTATAGAGACAGTAGGAGGGAGTTCTGGTAAGTGCGTCTGCAGGGGGCCAAGCTTTATGTATCATGTGTTCAGAATATCCACAGTGCTATTCATATGCTTCTTTAAGCAAGTGTGTCTTAAGGTGGGTCTTAAAGGTGGATAGAGAGAGTGCTAGTCGGGTACTGAGGGGAAGGGTATTCCAGAGGTGTGGGGCAGTCAGTGAAAAAGGTTTAAGGCGGGAGAGGGCTTTAGATACAAAGGGGGTAGAAAGAAGACATCCTTGAGAAGAACGCAAGTGTCTGGATGGTGCATAACGAGAAATTAGGGCTGAGATGTAAGGAGGGGCAGAAGAGTGTAAAGCTTTAAAAGTGAGGAGAAGAATGGAGCGTGAGATGCGGGATTTGATCGGAAGCCAGGAGAGGGATTTCATGAGGGGAGATGCTGAGACAGATCTCGGAAAGAGTAGAGTGATTCTGGCAGCAGCGTTTAGGATAGATTGTAGGGGATGAGAAAATCCTCCCGAGGGGGGTAAAGCCGCCGCACAGCCGCAATAAATGGAGAAGGCTGATGGATGACTGAAATATTTGTGTGAATAAAGCTAACTTCAGTCATCCATCAGCCTTCTCCATTTATTGCGGCTGTGCGGCGGCTTTAACCCCTCGGGAGGATTTTCTCATTGCCGTTCTTCACTGCCTGCACGCCGAGCTGCGCCGAACATCCCTCTCTCCTGTGACCAGACCCGGATATCTTTCAAGGGCCGCCGGTCAGGTGACCGCCCACCGCGACACAGCGGGTGCAGGGTTGGCGGTGAAGAGGCTATCGATCGACCGTGAAGCTGGAAACCGGGGGGGCCACGCTTTGCCCCCACATCCATACAGCTCCAGAGACAGGTCGGTCTGCAGGAGAAGTTATATCACAGGAGGACTTTACGGGCATGGAATCAGTTACCCCTGAGTCAGATAAGTAAATCTTTTTATCTCAACTACATGGTGCTCTTAGGGAGCCTGTTGCTGGAAAGGATTTTACACACAATACATTGTCTTGATGCCTGGGGTTTACCATAGCCTTAGTTCCAGTATATCACTGAGCAGCATTGTTCTATTTCTGAGCGCCTGGTGGGTCAATCGTCAGATTTACCTGTTTATACACTTAGATTGTAAGGGAGACAGGTGAGAGGCAGGAAGGCCGGACAGCAGGAGGTTACAGTAATCAAGACAGGAGAGAATGAGGGCTCGAGTCAGAGTTTTAGCAGTCAAGCAACAGAGGAAAGGGCGTATCTTAGTTATATTGCGGAGGAAAAAGCGACAGGTTTTAGAAATGTTTTGAATGTGAGGGGCGAATGTGAGAGAGGAGTCGAGTGTGACAACTAGGCAGCGTGCTTGAGCTACTGGGTGAATGATCGTAGTTCCAACAGTAATGTGGAAGGAGGTAGTAGGGCCAGGTTTGGGAGGAAGTATGAGGAGCTCTGTTTTAGCCATGTTGAGTTTAAGGCGGCGGAGGGCCATCCAGGATGATATAGCAGAGAGACATTCAGAAACTTTGGTTTGTACAGCAGGTGTAAGGTCGGGTGTTGAAAAGTATATTTGTGTGTCGTCAGCATAGTGGTCATAATTAAACCCAAAAGATGTTATTAGGTCACCTAGAGAGAGTGTATACAGAGAAAAGAGAAGAGGTCCGAGGACAGAGCCCTGGGGTACCCCCACAGAGAGATCAATAGAGGAGGAGGAGGAGCTGTTAGCAGAAGAGACACTGAAAGTACGATGGGAGAGGTAGGATGAGATCCAGGATAGAGCTTTGTTCCGAATACCAAGAGTATGGAGAATGTGAAGGAGAAGAGGGTGGTCCATGGTGTCAAATGCTGCAGAGAGGTCGAGTAATATGAGCAGAGTGTAATGACCTCTGTCTTTGGCAGCATGGAGGTCATCAGTTATTTTAGTGAGGGCTGTTTCCGTGGAGTGAGCAGTGCGGAAGCCAGATTGTAGAGGTCTAGGAGAGAATAGGTGTTGAGAAAATGGAGCAAGCGAGAGAATACAAGACATTCAAGGAGTTTAGAGGCAAAAGGCAGGAGGGAGACAGGTCGATAGTTAGAAAGACAGGTAGGGTCAAGCTTACTGTTTTTGAGTAATGGTATGACTGTTGCATGTTTGAAGGAGGATGGAAAGGTTCCAGAGCAGAGGGAGGAGTTAAAAATGTGTGTGAGCGTAGGGATTATAGTAGGAGCAAGAGGTTTTAGGAGATGGGAGGGAATGGGGTCAAGTGGGCAAGTGGTAGAGGGAGAAGAGGCGATCAACAGCGACACATCCTCCTCTGAGACAGTGGAAAAAGAGTCAAGGAAGGCAGGAGGAGAGTTAGGAAGAAGTGTAGGATGGGAGGAAGAAACAGAGGGGATGTTCTGCCATATGGATTCCGCCTTTTCCTTAAAATAATCAGCAAAGTCCTGAGCGGAGATGGAGGAAGGAGAGGCAGCTGAGGGTGGTTTGAGTAGAGTATCAAAGACAGAGAACAGTCGGCATGGGTTAGACTTGTGCATGTTGATTAGTGAAGAAAAGTAGGCTTCTTTAGCTTGCGAGTTGAAACAGGATAGCATCAATTTGTAGTGAAGGAAGTCTACGAGAGTATGAGATTTCCTCCAGAGGCGTTCGCAGGAACTGACAGCCAACAGCTGCAATCCAGACAGCATCCACCCAAACAGGCAATATCTCTGTCCTTTCACACACTACTATCAGTTCATTTCTTGAACTGATCATTATAGCAATTCTATTTATATCAGAACTCTTTATTTATTCATTTAATCTATGTGGTTGTTTAGTTTGTGTCTATGCACTAGTGTAATTTATGTGCCATTTTCATGTTTATATGGTCTTCATAGGTTAATATAAAGTTGAAATTACTTGTTACTGCGCCTCCACTTAATTTCTTTTCTTTTCCCTTGAGGTTTATCTATAAGAGGAGTGGTATCCTCTTGTGTGGGCAGGCAGTAGTATACACCTACAAGGATTCTCTTTCACCAATTTTTGGAGGATTTACCATATATTCATCTTTCAATTGGACTTTATATATTGGACGTTTAAATAGAATCATGCATGACACATGAAGTAAACTAGTGCTGAGCCGTTTTTAGGGACTGCATCAAGTATCAGTGGTTATTTATTTATGTTTTTTTATATTTATCATTTTGCACATTAGGATTGTAAGCAACTATATTGTCTAATCCTCTCATCATCATTATTCAATTGTGATTTATGCACTCTGGAGGATCCCTCCTTTGCTACATCCCCTCCATGGTATCTACAGTTTGAAGTAGTCTGTGTATTATTAGCGCACCCATCTTACACTCCAGGTGTTTTCACCAGTGCCATTTTTTTTTCTGTAGGTGAAAATGAATGCTTTCCTAAGGGAGCATTGAAAGGTGTGTCTACTCACTATGGGTCTGCTGACTGGAAAGGAAGTGACTTGCCTATAGAGGTAGGAACAAGCAAATGGGGCATACTAATAAACAAAGAAAGGCAGGGGCTGAGGGCTAAACCAACTCAAGTTTTGAGCAGTGAGAGGTTGCCAAGGCAACTGGGAGAAGCTAATGGAAACTGGAGGGAATTTTATTTTATTTGTAAAAATGTTTTACTAGGAAGTAATACATTGAGAATTACCTCTCATTTTCAGGTATGTCATGGGCAAAGAGTTATAAAAATACATGGTTACATTAAAAGAACAGGGTTATACCGTCAATTCACAGACATTTCATGGACAGATAAAGTTGAAAAATTGGGTACAAGGGAAAAAGGGCTTGTGAGTTTCAGATTGAAATAGGGAAGCTTTAACATCACCAAACATCAGGGAACGGCAGCAAACGGCTTACACCCTTTGGCTGTGCCAAAGGCTGTCTACCTTTGGGGCAATGCAAATGTACACTGCGGTGGTTGAGATTCAATGCAGCTGTGAACACAAAGTTCTTTGTGTCCTCTTGGCTCATTAATATTCCAGTGGGTGGGGTTGACGTTCCACAAAGTACAAGCAAATGTTAACCCTTAGCAATATGTCCCGCAAGGCTCTGTTCTGGGGCCCCTACTCTCCTCTGTGTTCATTAATGATCTTCCCACAGCTTGTAAGGAAGCCTCAATACACATGTATGCAGATGACACAATCCTATATGCACACAGCCATAGCCTCTCTGACCTTCAACACATACTTCAGTCTGACTTTTGAGACTCGAAAACTGGATTTCCCAAAACAAACTGTTTTTAAACACTGACAAGACTGTAACAATGGTATTTGGGACCAAGACTAAATTTGTAAAGCTTCCAGTGACTGAGCTCCTGATTAGAACCAATGCTAACACCACCCTAACACCTGTCACTAGTTTTAAATACCTGGGCTTATGGTTTGACTCCCACTTAATATTCGGGATGCACATTGATACCCTGACAACCAAGACCTATGCCAAACTAGGGGTACTTTACAGGAACAAATCCTCCCTAAGTCTCCTGGTCAGAAAGCATATCGCTCAGCAGATGCTAATGCCAATTATTGACTATGGAGACATAGTATGTGGCTCGGCTCCTCAAACCCACCTTGGCAAACTTGACACCCTCTACAATTCAATTTGTTGTTTTGTTCTCCAATGCAACTACAACACACCTCACTGCGAAAGGCTCAAAGAACTAGATTGGTCAACACTCGAGTCTTGGTGCAAAGTTCACCTTTCCTATCTTGCCTTTAAATTCTTCATGGGCAAGCTACCCAGCTACCTGAACAAGCTCCTCACCCCTACCACTTGCAGCACTTATCACCTGAGATCAGACTCCAAAAGACTATTCATGGTCCCAAGGCTCAACAAAGTATCCGGACGTTCCTCCTTCTCCTTCCGTGCACCCCAAAACTGGAACAACCTACCAGAGACTCTCACATCCACCACCAGTTTAAGTTCTTTCAAATCTAAGGCTGTCTCACACTTCTCTGTGACACTCATATGCTTATATATATGTTGTGGTTATTTTGGGGGTTCAATAGGAGCTTGTTAGGTGTCCAGTATATTTCACATTTTAACCTGGTCTGTAACTGTTTCATACGCTCATAATATATATTTTCTTTAACTGTGCACGCAATGTCTTGTATATAATGTATACCCTGTTCATTTATGTAACTGTACTTGTAACCATGTATTATTTGTTTTACTCTGTGCCCAGGACATACTTGAAAACGAGAGGTAACTCTCAATGTATTACTTCCTGGTAAAATATTTTATAAATAAATAAATAAATATTGATGTGACTATACTGAGGAGCTGGCAGCCTCAGAGCAAGGAAACATGCAACTGGTTCCAGGACAGCTGGTCTGAAATCAGATGCATTGTAAGGAACCCCAACCCTCTCTAATAGTGCTTCTGAGATCAGATGCATTGTATTCTTCTGTATTTGGTACAATTTTAAAATGACCTGAAAATTACAGGGACTCTGTAGAAGGACATATGCAGAGGTATGCAATGGAGACTGTTTTAAGGTGAAATTAAATAAGGCTTTTATTGCGTCTGTTTCTTTAACACAAGAAAATCATCCAAACATATGAAAATAAGGGATCAAACAAAGCTTCTGTTCCACTTGGGAGTATTTCTAGTTAAACCTATGCAGTCAACAACTCCCTTTAGATTAGCATGTCTCCCAGCCCCAAACATATATCTTGATATGTGCAGATATACAAAAAGTCTTAGAAAGTAAAGTCTTATCTGTTTCTTGTAGGGGAAGGCTTCTTTGTTCTCCAGGTTTTAGAAGTCCTTTCCCCTGTGTCTTGCTGGCAGTGTGCAGTCTCTGGTAGGCTGAAGACATCTGTTCCTATGGTCAGTCCCACAACTTGTGAGACTCAGGAAAAATCTCACTTCCTGTCTCAAAGGCAGGCTTTTCTAACAAACCTAATCAGCCAGGTGGTGTTGGTTAATTGACTACCAGCAGTTAACCACCACACTGCTGGATTAGAGGCACATTTCCTAAACAGGGATAAATCCCCTGTTACAGACCCCTTCTGGGATGCTCGGGGAACCCGAGTGTTCTTAGGAACTCCGGTTGAAAAACACTGAGGTCACTTATGAAATAATTTTTTCAAATTTGTGTAACATCAAAAATGTCAGTGCAAAAAAGTTATACAAACCTTCATAAAATGTGCATCGTATGTGCAATAGGAAGGTAATTGTGTGACTTCATACATATGACACATCATTTGTTGTTTGAAATGATTTTTGACACATCCCTCATGTTGAATACCTGATGTATACAATTTAAATGAAAACAGAATTGTGTATTTTCTTATTTATAACTAGTATTAGTAAATATAAATGATTAGTGTAATATTATTTAGAATAGCCACAAGCACACACAAGAGCAAGTGTAACTAAGTTTGACATGGCCAATGTTTAGTTTTAAAAGCCATTTGCGATGCTTGGAACACAGTGTGCACCCGTGTGTACAATCATTAGCTGTCAGTGGGTACAATCGGTTTCAATTCGTTTGCATGCTTGGAAGAGGAGTACTGAGGGAGGAGTTACAGAAACGGAATCCCCTCATGATATTATGTATCCAAAAATTCTACCAAATTTGAAAAGCTGTACATTATTATGACTGAAATCCTTATCATAAAACAATTCACAGCTTTTATACACTGGACAAATACACATTTCCTTTGCTGTGCATCCTCATCCTAGTGATCAGGAGCTTAATACTAAGCACTACTAACTGGTCAATAATTCAGAAGGTTGCTGAATTTTAAGATTAAAAGGATGAAAATAGTACAATATCATGCTACAAACATATTTTAATTCTCATTTTAAATAACAATTAAAAGCTCAAATGGCTATAGCTTTTGAATTTCGCTTTACTTGTATGTAGTAAAAAAATAAAAAGTGGTGCATGTGCCGAGTGTAATAGTGTCCAGGAAGGGCCCTCTTTCACACACCCACAGACAATACAGAAATATACCATCAGAAAATTATTACTTTTGTACCTCTAGATATGTTATTTATCTCAACAAATGAGCCTTTGCGATTGGTTACGTGGGTGAGATCATTCACATGGTGAAGAAGAGGATTGGCCAACATAAGGTGGCCATACGCAGAGTTGACCTTGGAGGCACAGGTTGCACACCATTTTGTTTCTATGGGAAACCAGGCCAACCAACTTAGATTCCAGGTCATTGATGGGGTTGAGAGACCTCTGAGATGAGGAAATAGGGTTAAAATGCTACTCCATGGGAGGCTGGTTGGATTAAGAGGCTTAATACCATTATTCCCTCAGGTATGAATAAGGAATTAGACCTGAGCTGCTTCTTGTGATGGTAACTCGATACCTTTTTTCTTCCTTGATTCATCTATGGACACCTAATATGAATGCTGTCGATGTCCCACACGTCAATGGATGGATGTTGACATATGATGATGTCATGGTAGTCCTTTTCGTGTCCCTGGTTGTGAAAGACCTTGATGATGTGAGGTGACTTGGGGAAAATAATAATGTAGTGTGTTAGGGTTATTTAGTGTGCCTTTCACCTGACCCCTATGCATTTGTTCCAAGTAGCCCTGGTCTCTCTCTCCTCGCTGGCTGGGTGATCCTGGCTGGCACATATATGCATTTTATTGCATTTTTAGGCCTGGTACTGATTGGGATCCCACTCACCATATAGATAGGTCTACACTCACCTCTACTATCCCACCGGACACTTTACATCAAAGTGCATTTAATTTTGGTTCTCATATATATTTTTTGTCCTTTCTGGTGGATTCTTCTTCTTTGAATTCAAGTGTTGAACTAGGGTGTGTGGATTATGTTACTCTTGCTGTATATTACATAGAATATGGACATGGGCACTTTTACATTAGATCTATAGAACTGTATATTGGTACGGTCTGTGAAATATGGACTGGAGGGTTCTCTGGAGAGTGGAATCCATTTTTTTTCACAGGCATCCATTTTGTCTTTTGTATCTCCTATATGTCTGTTAATGTGTCAGTATGTGTGTTGTTGTAAGAATGACCTTTGCTCCGGGGGTGGGGGGGAGGGGTATGGACTATACCTTGTTGCTCAAACACTCAAGAATGTTGTGGTCAGCTATAACCTGTAGAACCAGTCTAGACTAGATGAATTGGCCTGTAGAGCCAGTCTGTGATAGATAAAATGGCCTGTAACTTGGTTTAGAAGAGGAAGTAACCCTGTGCACAGGGAATGCTTGAGTTATGTCATTATATATTGCCTAGCAACCAATGTTAGCCAATGTAAGCAATTTTGTAGATGAATGCACTCAATTCAGAGTCCCCCTGACTTTCCTTGTTGATCACAATATCGTGGATCAATAAATTACTCAATATATTGAACCTGTGTTGGCTCTTGTCTGAGTGTGAAGAAGCTGACAATCACAAGTCTGTGGGTACATTAGAAATATGTATGTCTGACTGGGTTTCATATATTTTTGGTACTTGTAGTATTGTCTCACTAACTTTCATTTTTTACACAGTTTATATATTTCTTCGTTCTCTTTATCTGTTTCATTTTACCGCATGGGGTTGGAGTTCCGATGCATTACACCGAATTCCGAGGGACTTTTGTTTATGGTTGCTATGACAACCACTCGTGTGGCTGCCCGGGAAGGGACGCAATGCTCAGAGGTTCCTGATCTCCAATTGTGTGTGCTGTGTCGGCCTCAGTAGACACAAGATGACTGCGGTTGATGGCTGATGACATCACACGCCCTATTGCTATATCTCGGCCAACTCTGATGAGCGTGGATTCACAGCACGGAAGCCCAGCATACAGGGACTCTCGGAGTGCTGTTTTCCTTACTTCATTCAACCTACTGTAATCAAGTTTATCTCATTGTGTTAGAAGCTCTGGAGGACATTTCACTCTGTTAAGGGAAGTACTGTGTTGTTTATATACGTAGGAATGGGCCAGAAGAAAGGGTCAGTACCCTGAAACATTGATGTTGCCCCCCTTACTTTGATTGACATTTGTATAGATATTTTGGCTTTTTGCTCACTATCGTCATACTTTTCCCTTATTTAAATGAATTTATACAGTATATTGCCCTGTTTTGTCCCCCATTATTGGGGTATGGGGTGCCTTCCATATTACAATTTTTGATACAATTTGTGTCTGTAACATCTTTTTACTGGGATAAGCATACCATTGATCCATGTTTTTTCATATTCTCTGACATTTTGCATGCATTTTGTGTGGTTCTTCTACATTTGGTGTGTATGCACCTATTTACTTGTTAGTAAACATACCAATTTTGGTTTAAAGTATAGTGACATCCGTGTACTTTATAGTGTGGGGTAGACTTTGGTTTACTTAACATAGGAGCCCGTTTTGTAGTAGTAGCCCAGAGTGTTATCTATACAGTATGTTATAACCTTATGATTTGCTAGTAAGACAATGTTTTGCCATATTTTTAAGCCAGTAAGTGTGTATGACAGCAGAAAACAAAGTTGAACTGCTATGGACCCAGCTACTGGTGTAACTTTAGTAAATTATCTTTATCGCATGTTGCAACCTCTAGTTTGTTTCGTTTCAAACTGAAATGATAGTAACAAGATCTGATGTCATTCAGCTGTCACAGTTTTCTACTGTAGGTCTATTTCTTTTTGACAGGTAACAAAATCGAGGAAGGGGTGTAACACAAAATTGGCTAAATGCCTGGATTGTAATAAGAGCTCAGATAAAGGGGATTAGTAGTTTTATTGAAAAGGGACAGACATCCTTAGGGAAAATACCAATTCACGTAAATTGGATTTGAATCAGACAAGTTTACAGGGCGTTTAATTGGCCACCGGAAAAGTATCACAAAAACAATAGGTTTTCTAAGAGTCGGTTGTTCCATTCTACAACAGAAGCCCCATCACAATGTTACAAATGTAAGTAAGGCTTACCATCTATTCAAGAACACCAATATTTCTGTCTAATTTTAATGCTGAGCATGATTCAGGTTGAAATTTGGACTTTATTTAAATGAAATATATGGCATGAGAACTGTATATTGCACATGATGGAAATGTCAGATTGAACTTTGTAACATAGGGTCACTCTTACATTCTATATGAAATAATAAAATGCTTCACTGAAGCTCCTCACCTTTTGTATGTCCTGGCATTCCCCGTTCACCCGGTGGAGTGGCCGTCCACCTCCTCAGACAGTGGCCTCGTGACTAGTCCCGAAAAGGATCACCAGCAGGATACCTATAACCGAGTAGGACCTGTGGCCATAGTACAAGTACTAGTTGAGAGAATCTATGCCTCAGCGTTGCTGGACACTGGTTCTCAAGTAACGATCATCTACCAGTCTTTCTAGGATCTGCTCCTCCAGCATCTGCCTCTGCAGTCGGCGGAGAAAATGAAGTTATGGGGCCTCAGTAGCGAAGACTACCCCATTGACGGAGTGATTCAAGTGAGGCTGGATATACTGCAGCTTAACACAAACAAGACTCACCCCTGTCATGGAGTTCTCACCACAAACAAGGTGGGACCGCGAGGCTGAGGTGGGGATATTGATAGCCACCGACCAACAACCGAGCAGACATGTCCGGAGTACAGCGGGGTAGTCGTGTAGCCGGGTCAGGGTATGAGAGGTCAGATTGGTCGAGGTACTTGCCGTGGTCAAGGAGTGGAGAGATCGGATAGTCGTATATGCAGTGCCAGGGTCCAGGGGTAGCGAGAATAGAACAGTCGAGTCCATAGCCGTGGTCCAGGGGTCAGAGAAGTCAGGAGTCCGGGTGCAAGCTGAGGTCAAAATACAAGGAGCGAAACTAGACAAGACAAGGCAACAGGAAGCTTGTGGTAAGCACACAAATGAAAACAAGTTTATGCTCAGCCAATTTGCCAAGGGGCTGGCTGAGCATATAATGCACAGAGAGCCAATGGGGAGGCTGCAGGGAGTGAACATCATAGGTATGCTGGGCATGGGCGGAGGCATGGGCGGAGTCAGTAGCAGCTGTTTTGATATGGATAGCATTAACCCCTTGAGTGCCTGTGTCCGTGCGACGTCTACCCGTAGTCAGACCGCACTGTGCACTGCCCATGTCATCACGGGGGCGGAGCCTGGAAACGGTCCCTGCGGTGTCTCTGTTCCTAGCAGCGCGGCACCTACGCGCAGGTTGCGGCTGATTTGCGTCGCCCGTGACGTCGCGGGATGCGTCACCGGGGTGGAGCCTGGGGACGATCTCTGCGGTGTCTCCTCTTCTAGTAATGCGGCGCCTGGCCACAGGTTGAGGCTGACATGCGTCGCAAGATGCGTGATGGGAGTGGGACCTTATGCCGATCCTCACAGTACCTTCCCCCCCTTCAGGAGTGACCTCCGGGCATCTCAGGGATGGTTTAAAAGGGTACTTTAAGAGAGGTCTGAGAGAGAGGTCTGAGAGAGAGAGAGAGGTCTGAGAGAGAGAGGTCTGAGAGAGAGAGAGAGGTCTGAGAGAGAGAGAGGTCTGAGAGAGAGGTCTGAGAGAGAGGTCTGAGAGAGAGAGGTCTGAGAGAGAGAGATGTCTGATAGAGAAAGAGGTCTGAGAGAGAGAGAGGTCTGAGAGAGAGAGAGGTCTGAGAGAGAGGTCTGAGAGAGAGAGAGGTCTGAGAGAGAGAGAGGTCTGAGAGAGAGAGAGAGGTCTGAGAGAGAGAGAGGTCTGAGAGAGAGAGGGTGTCTGTCTGAGAGTGTGAGGTCTGACAGAGAGAGAGAGTGAGGTCTGAGAGAGAGAGAGAGGTCTGAGAGAGAGAGAGGTCTGAGAGAGAGAGGTCTGGGAGAGAGAGAGGTCTGAGAGAGAGAGAGGTCTGAGAGAGAGAGCGGTCTGAGAGAGAGAGAGAGGTCTGAGAGAGAGAGCGGTCTGAGAGAGAGAGAGGTCTGAGAGAGAGAGAGGTCTGAGAGAGTGAGAGTGTCTGTCTGAGAGTGTGAGGTCTGACAGAGAGAGAGAGTGAGGTCTGAGAGAGAGTGAGAGTGTCTGAGAGAGACACCAACTGCGCACTGCAACTGTTAGGTATGTATATACACCTTTGTTTTTACTTTGGGCGCCGCGGAAAAATCCTGATCGCCTTGGGGAGCCTTGAACCGAAAAAGTTTGGGAACCACTGATCTAACACTAGCATATTGAAGAGAAAAAGAAAGGCTGAAAAGAATGGTGGGGTTAAATGGGAAAATGTTTTTCCCTGAGAAGGTTGTGGATGTCTGGGACTTCCATTAATTGTAAGTAACTTCCATGTTTCTATGCAAAGTCATCAAAAGGAGTCAAGGGACTGAGGGAATACCACCACCATCAGTGGAGCGAGAGAACTCCCCTCCTTCACCGAAAGAGAACAACCTCCACCTCCTCAAAATTCAATAAACCTAAATAAAAACTTAAATAAAATAAACTTTTCTTGCTTGGAGGTACAGATGGAATATTCCACTGATTTTAAAGTAATGGCACAGGGTTTGCAAGGTGGGGTTACACCACTAGGATTCAAACGAAATTTGCCAGAGGGGTATGTAGTATGTATTTGCTCTAAATCACATGGATTTATGGATGAATAAGTGGCTGGGATGTATAAATGACGTATCTACAAGTACTGTACTTCTTTAAAACCAGTTGTAAGGTAAGAATGAGCATTACTTCCTATAACAGAATTAGGAATACCTGTTAGCAATACCCAATAATATTATAATCTACAGCAGGGGTGCGCAAACTTTTCCCTCTGCACCCCCCTGCCTGCTCTCCCCCCCTGCCTTACCTTGTCTCTGGTGCTCCTGACATGTCATGTGACATTGTGTTGCCATGGCAATTTACAGAGGCTTTGCGCGCGATCCCCGGCATTTAATTGAAATGCTTTGGGGAAGAGCAAGGGCCTCTGTAAGCGCTACCCCCCTCAACCTCCCCCCACCACCCAGAAAATCTCGCACCCCCCAGTTTGCTGCGATGGTGCAGCATAGGGTCCATGTTTCTGAATGGCAAAGTGTTATTCCTTCAGTACCGTGACCGCGCATGGCAGCAGCACCGCAGACACCAGGCCTTGCTACCTGTTTGTGCGTATAAATCAGTGCAGATTATATTACTAAATCCATGTATTACAGTGAGATCCGAGAATTTTATTTGGTCATACTTTGACTTTAATGGTCAATTTATTGATTGCACAATGTTTAAAACTGATTTTAACTTTTCAACTTTGCCATCCCAGATGCGCATCATCAATATATCTTATCCTCACAACATCATCAGTATACTCCATGAATTTATCATTGAATACCATTAGTTTTTCCCAATAACCACAATATAGATTACCATACACGTGATGCCCCCCATTGATTACCCCAAAGCTGTAATTGAAAATAGTTTTATAATCAAAACAGTTGTGTGTAAGTACGAATTATATTATATAATGTTGGCCTCCCTGGAGGATTCTGTAAGGATTTGTGTATTTTGGAATGGCAGGCATAGTGGCAATCCTGCATTGTTTATTGAGCATGAAATCCTTCGTTTGTAGCAAGACTCTGCTTTAATACGGAATAACAAGCTATTTCTATAAGGTTCTGTGGGATCCATATATAGTTTTTGTATCAATCTTTATGGTTTCCTGCAATTGTGCATCTCATTTATTATATTTTAAACATATTACCATCAGTTTATGTTTTTGTCCATTATCTCTTCTCAAAGTGCCTTTTTGTCATTCAGCATATGATTGCTACTGTACATGTACTATATTCTGTAAATTCTGATTCCCTGGCACCACATCTACAGATATAACCAACGTCATTACTCCTTATGGCGTGTTACTGCTGGACATGCTCACCACACCAGGGGGAGATGTGTCCATTGTTTTGAATCAGCCACACATGAGAAGGGGTGGGACTGTCACACTATTTCTCCCCGGGGAACACCCTTGCTGGTACAATAACATTGGCTACATCTGTATAAAAGGTGTAGACGAAGGCGTAGATGTAAACTCTTCCTGGTTGACTGTCACATGGTAATGTTTTAAACATTGATAAATAAGTCCTTCATAATCTTTGGGGATAACGGCAAGTCCAGCCGCTGCTCTACAAAGATCTTTTACGGTTAGATTCACTACTATCCATTAATTCATTGAGAATAGATGGATGTTACCTGAAACAGGAATGGACATTCATTTCCCTGTGTTAACACAACATTCTCTACGTGAACGATATAGAAAAACGATATATATTTTTGCTACACAAATGGGCAAAAGTGCTATTATCAATATTTGGCTAAAAGAGCTATTACCCATTTGTGTGTGTGGTGATGGGGTATATGCCACAGGGAGGATAGAGGGAGGTGTTAACCCCTTAATTACGATAGTGGTTACTACCCGCAAAGGTAATTAAGGGGTTACTGGCCAGTAGCTAGTGTTTTTATTTAAATGTTGATGTCAATGAAGACACGGATGAGGACGAGGATGAGGGTGGCCTTCATGCTGGCAGGGGTAAGTACTACTTTTATTTACTATAGGGTGGCTGGCTATTGATTGTTTTTTAATGTTGGCAAAATCGCTATTAGGAAGATCTGGCAAAAAGGGCTTTTGCTCATTACTGTGTGTGCTGGGTGGCAATTGTTGGGGGTAAATTGGGTGGGAAATAGGGTGCACAGTGGTTGCCAATGTGGCTATCTGTGCATCTGTGCCCCCAATGAGGATATAGATAATCACAGTGACAATCAATGTATTAATTGGCTGGTGTTTTATTTATAGTATTATCATTTGTATTGTATTGTATTTTAATGCACTGTATATTTGAATGGGCAAAAGCACTATTAGCCATATTTGGCAAATAAGGCTATTTCTCATTCCTGTGTGTGCTGATAGATGTGGTGGGTGAAGGGGATATTTGCCCCAGAGTGGGTGTTTAGGCCTCCCGAGTGGATAGCAGGAGGGTTTAACCCCTTCATTACCTTAGCAGTAGTAACCACTAAGGTAATGAAGGGGTTATCCCCATCCTGCAACCTTCCTGGGAGGCTTAACCACCCTCACTGGGGCAACTACAACCTACAAAAGGCAGGCATTATGATTATTTAGGACTGATTTTAAGTATTTTCCTAAGCATCTTCCATGCCCTGAGGGAGGCATAAAACAATATACTGTTTTTTACATATTCCGTTGAAGATGCTAGGGGAGCGTGAGGCAGATAAGCCAACAATATAGTGTGTGCCATGGCAGATTATAGACCATTTTTGAGTAAACTGACAGATTATAGAGCCACTCAAACAAAAGAAAGGAGTGTAGAGAAGGCAGGACATCAGAAAAAGAAATAGTTCTATTAAGTTTCTCCAATTGATCAAACACATCCACTCTCCACCGATAACAGCACAGTGAGATCCGCAGAGTCTCACTGTGCTGTTATTGGCGGAGAGTGGATTTGTTTGATCAAGTGGCGAAACTTAACTGTAAGTTTTTAGGTTGCTTTATGTATGTTATTAAAATAGAACTATTTCTCTGATGTCCTGCCTTCTCTGTGCTCCCTTCTTTTGTTTGAGTGTTTGCTGGTCCCGGTTGATCGCCGGAGAGTACTGGAGCAGCGGGAAAAAGAGGATCAGGCGGCAGAGGACTCCTGATAAACGCAGTCACAACTTTCTTATAAATTATAGAGCCAGTCTCTTACGTATTGGGTTATCAGGCCAGGTTGAATTCTCCTATGTTAGGGATGTTGTTCCCTCTCTGATCTTTATTAGCCCACAGTCTGTCAATCTTGATTCTATGCTTTTTCCTCCCCAAGTCTGAACAATTCTTGTTAATAAGAGAGCTGTCCGTAAACTTTATTAGTAGAGGAAGCATCTATAACAGATATTTCAGAGTTCATTTTTAATTGGGCAATCTTGCCAAATAGGGATAGTGGGCTTGTATTCCTATATTTTAGATCTTTTTAAATCTTGACAATAATGGTTTAAAGTTTATCCGGATATAATCCCACGGGATAAAAGGGTGGAGGTCGTGAGTACTCAATGCTTCACTGATACTTTATAACTTTAACTGCAGTGTACTCCAGGTGACACCAGCCCTTAGTCTAATGGGTGTCTGCCCTTGTGTCACGGCCATGATTACATCGACAGCCCCCCTAAGGCAACATCGTGGGACCTGTGTTTTCTACCCCGATAAAAATTATCTACATTGCAGATTATTTACTTGACCATACTGTTCCACAAATCTCTGGCTTCTCATTTCATTTTCATTTATGCAGTTATATCTGCTTGGGTTTAACATCCAGCCCATCTGTGAACCCATGATTGTTGAATATTTCTTCTGATGCACTGACACTGGACTTTGTTCTGGGGACTCCCTATATGGTTTAAAGTTTAGCCATAAAATTTTGATCGGTTACGAGGGACAACAATGCCTAGACACTTAATAGAATCCATTGCCACTTTAAAAGGTATTTTACCCGGTTCAGGTTCTACGTCTCCTCCTCTTAACCAGAAGATCTCGGACTTCCAAAAATGTATTTTATAGCCTGACAAGGAGTGAAATTCTGAGATTAAGTTAAGAATCCCTGTGACTGTCTTGTAAGGGTTCGTAATTAACAATATCAAATAGTCCACTTAAAGTGCCAACTTAAAAGTTTAGGAACCCATGTGTATACCTGTGACAATTTTCCTCAAGACAATAGTCAAGGGTTCCAATGCAATATCAAACAAGAGAGGAGAAAGAGGACAGCCCTGTCTGGTGCCTCTGCAGACTGAACCATTCTGACTTCCCTGAGCTAGTATCGATTCCGGCAAGCGAGTAACTGTATAAGGTTTCAATAGCTGATAGAAACCTTCCCTTAATCCCAAATCGTTTCATTGTATTAAATAGATATGTCTAAGCTATCATATCGAAGGCTTTTTCAACATTCAAACTTACCGAACAAGCTGGGGGTTTCTGCCCTGTCGAGTTATCCAAGCCACCATTTGCCAGGTTCCTAGCTCAGGAATGTTGGACTGCCATTAGTACCTTACAAGGCCGTTTGTCTGCCTTTAACGAATCCAGTCTGGTCACCATGGACAATTGAAGGGAGGCCACCACTTAGCCTATTCACTAGTATTTTAATACAGATTTTGTAATATAGATTTAGCAACAAAATAGGTCTATACGAAGCTATGTCCTCTGGATCCCTGCCCTTTTTCAGAAGGTCCTTTATGTATGCTGAACTAAATTATTTTAGGCAGGCGCCTTGAGTCAACATTACATTGTGATTGTTCATGAGGAGGCCAGAGATATGAGGGTTCAGGACTTTATAAAATTCTGCAGAATAGTCATGGGACCCTAGTGCCTTAAGAGTTTTTAAGTTTTTAATAGTGTCTTCAATTTCTTTAGTTGTTATAAGGCAGTTTAGAGACTCTCTGTCTTTGTGAGGTATTGCAGGGACTGTTAAATGGTTCCAAAAGATAACTCCACTAGTGGTATTGGGGGGTTCATGGTAATATCGTTTTTGGAGCTGAATATTTTCGGTTGCCGCACTTTTCTAATAAAGTCTTACACCAGACTTTACAGCGTAATAAACGGGTCTATTTTCAGGTTGCAAACGCACAACGTTTCGGGAATCTCCCTTCTTGAGGTGCAATATTTACATAAATCTGTCACAAAGTTATATACCCCTGTTCCTGTCTGTTCTTTTTGGTGCCATGTGTTTATTGAATGGCTATTCAATTCTTATATAGGTCAATAGAAAAGTCCAGAAAATGTTATTTTCAAAGGTCACTTCTTGGCGCTGACAGAATGCTCTTTAGACTGTAGTCTTGTCCTAAAAGTCCAGACACTTGGCAATTATGCGTCTTGATTTGGGTACTCCCCCTATCTTTTTTGAGGACCCAGCTTGTGTGCTCGCTCCAACTTGAAAGGAATGGCTGTCAACTCGATGCAAGGCAGAGAAGGAAGCTCTGAGGAGACGAAGTTCAGCAGCTCATTGGGTTGCACTAACTCTGGCATTGCTATTATCCTAATGTTGTTTTGTCTCAATCTATTTTCCAGATCATCTCATTTCGATTTGAGATCTGCGTTATCTTTAGTGAGTTTTTCTAGCCATTGATAGTGTGTTTGCAGAGTATCTTCAGTGTTCGAAACCCTTTGCTGAACCTCCGCCACACTCGTTTATTGTCTTAACAGTTCTTGCTTAATTTCTTTTAAGACATCTTTCAGGTCAGCAAATCTTCTGTCTAGCATGGAAGAGAGTGAGCCCAAGACTTTATCAGCAAGGTCCTTCCCCATGTCTGGCAGTATCTGTTCTTCAGCAGACAAAATCTCCTCTGCCTTTTCGAATCTTTGTGACTTGTTAATAGGCATATTTATGTTGGTACTCTGAAAGTACTTTTCCATAAATTATAATGGGTAGAACAGAAAATATGGAGCACAAAAAAAAGTACCCAGAGCATATATGATAATAGGTTTATTGAACATGCAAATATCAGTACACAGAATAACACAGGCCTCACAGGGCCGTACTCCCACACCGTGCCCTCTGTCCAACCACCGTGCTTACACCCTGCTGGGGTTTTCCCCAAAGTACTGAGGTGCCCGGGTACCCAACCACCCTGTGTCCACAGAAGCCAACCCACCCAATGTATGTGTGACAGCGCTGCCCACAATCAGTGTTAGAGGTGGTGCACTTGTAGATGGGGTGTGATATCTGCCGAGTGCTCCGGCACTCGGTACCACTGACTGAAGAGTAACCGTCTGGTCCCACGCCATCGCCATCAGCGATTGCGTCCACCTCCACGTGGGGTGGTATCCAGCGGAGAGTCCCACCTTGATGAGAGTCTCTAGCCTAAATTATCTAAATCTAATCTAAATTATTTGTAACATTCTTATCCAGAATAGATCAACTAATAGACCATTACAGTGTGAAAAAATGCAGCCTGTGACACTTTTATAGCCATGGCTGGTTCTGACTATCCGTTTGCCCTCCCTGGCACATAAGTCCTGGTAGGTGCAGGCAGCGCCAGGACCAATTTGGGGTTACCCCCCCCCCTCTGCAGCTTCCTTGAGTGGCAGGGGTGGAGGTGTGACAGGGTCTGTTTACTGCCCAATCCGGGTGCATACCTTGGCCCCTCCCTTTCTGCACTAAGGAAAAGGCATACCTAAATTATAGTTAGTTCTGTTGCAGTTCTAGTTGAGTGCTCTCCAAGTTCCTGAGAGGTGTACAACTCTAAGCCAAGTACTGGGAGTGTAAGCTGCGTCTCACCTTGTGGGGGTGGGGCTGCATGATCAGTTCCCCTAGGGGACTGTGAGAAGGACTAGAGGATCATCTATACAGAGACCATTAATAGGCTAGGACTACCAATGTATTCGCTGTATGTGCTGATTGCAGTGGATGCTAATAAAGTCCTCTGTTCAATATACTCTGGCCTGAGGATGCAGTTACTTGGGAAGAGAGTGAATCAGTTCTATCATGGGGCCTCCAGCAACCCTGGGGCCCATGGTAGATGGAGGCGCAGAACCTGAGACAAGAACATGAAGTCACCCCTAAAGCCTGTCCTGTTCCCCACAACACCGCGGAAGCTCAGCATCTCCTGGAACCAACAGGTACTATGCACCACACCACCGGTAGCAAGGGCCAAATCTCCCAAAGGGAAGGGGGGTGGGGGCCTGAAGCATCGCTACACTTTTTTAAATGTAGCAAGGGAAACAGAAACTTGAATGTCAACTTTTACATTAGTACAATACCTGGTAAATTTTGCTACTAATTATTTTTTCATCTGATCAAAGAGGGGGGAAAATAAGAAAAGAAGGGCATAAAGGACATTAATAACAAGGTGCCGCTTTTAACTTGTCATTGGGTAAAAGGTTCCTGTGTATTCAGGAGCTAAAAGTACCCAACCAAGGGGTCACTCTCTTCAAATATCTGGACCTGGTTTATTCCACTTTTAAAAGTTGTGGGAGTTCTGCTCGGTTATCTTGTGAAGCGGAATTTAGGCAAATAAATGTAACGTAACAAGATCTTAAAATCTGGTATGCAAGAAATTGATTTATGGTTGAAATTAGTTACCTATAAACACACAAAATGGATGAAGGATATAAGAAAAATCCTACATCCAAAAGAATCCCTTTTGCATTGCACTCATGGACAGTGGGTAAATAAAGGGATATTGTTATCCAGGGTACAAATAATCCTTTAAAGCCATTCTATTGAATAGTAGACCATAGAAATAAAATAATATTTTTTTATCAATATCAAATATGGGACGCAGGGTGTGAGGATATATACACAAATAAGTGATCCAAATATTGTTGCTGGTGCTGTAGTAGGTATAGGGAATACTCAGTATGTGATTAAGGCAAAATTGCCCCACAAGGGGTTAATACTTTTTGAGTATAAATGTCCCTCCACAGGTACTAAGGCTGCATCCATGTTGCCGCTGACTGCGCTTGGCGCTTAGCATGGTCAGCCCAATCAATTTAAATGTGTTCGGCCACGCTCACGCGGTGCACTCGTGCCCATGCACGTACACTCGCGGGCACTAGGTGCTTGCCGATACAGATTAAATTGTGTTTGAGGTGCGCTGAAGGGTCACATGACCTCCTCAGCCAATCAGCGCCAGTCACTAATCGGCCACTCCCCCCCTGCTCGCGCTTACCAAAAAAGTTGCTGGACAGCCGACGCTCATGCTTGGAGTGTTGGTGACGTCACCACTCTAAAGCATGAGGGCGGTCAGTGGCATGGAGGACGCGGGCTAACAGTTCTGGGATCCATACTATGGATCCACATCAATCTAATATTAAATAAATGTATCCATGTACATAGTAATTGTATTATTTTCAGTGTTCCTTGCTAAATAGAACCTGTTCATAAATGGTAACACTGTCTCCAATTCGAATGCAGAATATTAGCAGACTCCAGTGTCCTCATTACACAGTAATTTGAACACATTACAAACCTGTAATCTGGTCCCTAGGAGGTACAGCTAGTGTTAGATGTTGAAAACCTAATAGCAAGATATATAGGTGTCACATACAGCGTAGTAATGTTTTGTCAATAAAAACAAAGGTGTTTCAGACTATTTAGATTAGATAGACTTAATTGAACCTCAGCATGTCGAGTTTGTATGCCGTCCTCTCCACTAAAGATATTACAACATGTTCAAGTAAAAATTAGTAACTGGAGAGTCCCCGTATCTATCATGCAGGCAGGTGAATATAAATGTACATAAGGTCACAGAAAAGACACTCGCATGATCAGAGAATAGCAAACAGTTGCTCATTGTAAGGTAGGGACAATGGTATACTACCGCTCCACCACCGACGTCATGGATGATGTCACTAAAATCCAATGGACCGTTTCGCGTGAGATCCATGCTTCATCAGGGTTAGAGGAGTCAATCATCACTTCTACATTCAGGTTACAGATGCAGCCATGAGTATCCGAACACTTGCCTTGGAAAATCTGAGGCAATCTCCCAGTAATGCTGCAACATTTCTGTGACATTTCTGCCGGCAGACTAATGGCCCATCGGATTAACACAGCGGGGGTCCCTGGCAGTCCTATTCATGGACTCCTCTTCCTAAATGTTACTTTTATGTCTGAAGTACTTATTCCCATGACCTGTTATTTGTATTATTTGTTATTTATATGGTTGTCACATGTATTACTGCTGTGAAGCGCTATGTACATTAATGGTGCTATATAAATAAAGACATACATTCAAGGGGATGTGAAGAAGTGTAAAGGTGTAGAATTGTGTGAAAATTAAGGGGGCCCGCCTTTAGAAGTCAACGCTCAAAAAACAGGCGGCGAAAACGGCCCAGAGATTTTTTTTTTATGAAGACTACTTACTAGCATAGGCCCCAATATTTGATACACTTAAAGAAAACACAGTATCACATTGAAAAAGGAAGCTTTCTTACTATCATTTACTGCATATGTTCTGACGTAGGTATTTGTACACTGATTAAAATAACTGAACATGATCATTATGAGAGCAGTAAATAAACATATTTTGTGAAAAGGTAGAATGTGCTGTGTATATATCATAACATCCATGTGGCCTCCACAATGTACGCTTTTCAAATAGGTCACAGAGTACAAGAAATTACTAAACAAGTGCAGTCTGTGATGTATAAAAAAAATGTGTTCAATGGCAAAAATCCAGGAAGAGTCGGTTTATTTGCCTTGATCATATTCAAGTACATGCTTGAGTAAGTGGGAAGGGAACTTTTCTTCTGCGGTAGAGGAACTATATGACTTTTTCATATAAATTGTTTACAAATGAAAGGATTCAATGAAGAAGTATATTGCATCCCATTTGTGCAGTTAACATTGACTGAAAAATAGAACATGCAATACTTTCAGTCTTGCAATAGGAGCAATAACATTTGTTCTAGCTTGAATGGCTCTTACTCCAGCAGACCTAATGTTGGGAGAGGACCTACATGGGCCGAAGACCTTGATGGGCAGATCCACAGACCTCCGTTAAATTAGGTAAAATAATGTGACGTTATCTAAATAGGTAAAATAGGTTACATAGTAGATGGCGTTGAAGAAAGACACACGTCCATCAAGTTCAACCTATGCTAAATTTAGACGACAGATTCTTTATCCTATATCCGTACTTACAGTATATTGATCCAGAGGAAGGCAAACAAAAACCCCAGTGTCATATCATCCAACGATATCTCATAAGGGGAAAAATAAATTCCTTCCTGTCTCCAAGAATTAACAATCGGATTAATCCCTGGATCAACATCCTTCCCATGTATATTTATTTGGTATATCCCTGTATACCTTTCCTTTCTAAAATGACTCCAACCTTTTTTTAAACAAATCTATTGTGTCTGCCATCACAGTCTCCATCGGTAATAAATTCCACATCTTAACTGCCCTTACTGTAAAGAACCCTTTCCTTTGTTGCTGGTGAAATCTCCTTTCCTCCAACCTTAAGGGATGGCCCCGAGTCCTTAGTACTGCCCGTGGGATGAATAGTTCTTTTGAAAGCTCCTTGTACTGTCCCCGAATATATTTGTATATAGTTATCATACCCCCTCTTAGATGCCTCTTTTCTAATGTTAATAAATCTAATTTAGCTAGCCTCTCCTCATAAGCCCGATTTTCCATCCCCTTTATTAATTTGGCGGCTCTTCTCTGCACTCTTTCTAGTTCCATAATGTCTTTTCTAAGGAGTGGTGCCCAAAATTGTACTCCATATTCATGGTGTGGTCTTACTAATGCTTTGTAAAAGGGCATAATTGTGTTTACTTCCCTTCCATCCATTGCACGTTTAATGCAAAATAAGATCTTGTTTGCCTTTGCAGCTACTGCATGACTTTGGGCACTATTGCTAAGCATTCTCTCTAAAAGCACTGCTACGTAATTTTTTCCTGATTTTAACCGGTATCTAGAAAGCTAATTATATGTAAAAATAAAAGTAACATCGTAGCGATATCTGTGGCAGCGGGGATATTTGTAGCTTAGAGACACGCTAACCAATACACTGCATATGCGCATTGGGAGAAATACAACACGCATTCTAGCTGCATAACGCATGTGAGGTACCTAAACGTAATGACCATATGCACCTTTAAATTCAAATAAATACACAATACATAGTGACGTTTCTCAGCCATATTAGCCTGAACCTACAGGTATCTATATGGAGGCTTCCACCTCTCCTACGGCTGCTAACCATGCAGCTAGAAGGCTTTACGTTTCTGCAGGAGGAATTAGATCTCCTCATTAATGGTATGGTTGATAACCACTCAAAATTACTCGGGGCACTGTGCTTAAGAACCAGCACAGCTGGAAAGCAAAGAATATGGGGTAATATTCCGACCCAAATTAATGCTCTGGGCAGCACAAACTACATGGTGGACATGCTAAAAAAAAGCAGA
Source organism: Ascaphus truei (assembly GCF_040206685.1). Lineage (NCBI taxonomy): Eukaryota > Metazoa > Chordata > Amphibia > Anura > Ascaphidae > Ascaphus > Ascaphus truei. Next base: position 80,810,855 of record NC_134483.1, read on the forward strand.
TGGCCCGATAGCAAACGTAAGTTAAAAAAGAAATCGGCTGACCATGTGGGCCACACAAGGCACTCAGAGTTCCGATTGATGGAGGTTCTAGCCCCTTCCCAGGTTGTCGGACTGGTGAACACAGAGGATCTTGGTCGGATCAACCTAGCAAGTCAAAACAGACTACATATATTATATAGTATATATCAACCTCATATATACATTTAATGTTATAAACAAACTTGGAGATTAGAGCTAAGATTACTGTATTATTTGCACTGCAGTCACACATACATGTGGTGAGTGGTAAACACAATAACCTATATGTGACCTCAAAATATTTGAGTACACTATATAGACCATGTCTTGCACATTACAGTCATGTGCCAATAGTTATAAAGTAATCCTTTAGCTATTTTATTACCTTATTAGTGTTCCCAAATCACTATGACACAACATTAATAAACAGTAAAATGGACTTACAGTATGTAAAATACTTAATAGAACAGCATATTCTTCTAATTAAAGGTATCCAAACGTAAAGAAATGGATGTTTATGTACACAAGTATATAAAAACGTGGTTCTATGTACCCGAATTCTGTAGTACTGTACTGTATTTGATCATATTATATACCTTTTTCTGAAGGACCATCGCATGGACAGCCACCTACAGACGGAACAGACCTTGGAGGTGAATGCTGAGGAAGAGCACCCATAGGATACAGTGGCGTTACACCTCCCAGTTGTTCCTCCAGAGGAATATGCTTCACCAGCGCCTTCACCAGATGTACCAACTCATGCACCAGCTGTACCAGCGCCTGCACCAGCTGTACCAACTCATGCACCAGCTGTACCAGCGCCTGCACCAGCTGTAGCTGCCCCCACACCAGCTCTAGCTGAACCTGCTGTAGCTGCACCGAGATGTCCTGCTTCAGCACAGAGAGCCGTTGGCAAAGATGCCGACTACGATGCCACCCCTCAGGCGTTTCAGCAGGAACTCCTGAGGATGCAGAGGTCACTGTTTTGCCAGATGACCTAGCATTTGACGAACATCTCCCACACGTATAGGAAATTCCCAGAAAGGATGTTATGATCGTCATGGTCTGGCAGTGAGTAACGTCTGCTTTTAGTGTGACCTATTTAGTGTACCATTATTTCCCTACGCTGACATTAACGGAGGTTCGTGGATATGTGATGTTAGGCTAACAGCTCATTAGCATCGCATTTGCATATGAATGACCCTAACGTCTGTCCAAAGTTAGCGATTCAATATTTTACTGGTTAATTCGAGGTCATCGTTACGTTAATCACCTCAGTGGATAGGTCTTAGGAGTAGTGTTACAATAATTGTGGGTAATGTCCCATTAAATAACTTAACAGAGTTTTGTGGCTCTGCCCCTTGATCTTAAAATGCTTCTTGGGAAATATTGGGTAACTCTGAAACTTCTAAATGCATTGTAATATCTGGACAAGCAAAACATGGTGGCATTGATTTTTATGTGACATGGTCTAAATGCATGTGAAGGAATCTCTGCATCTATCAAATGTAACAACTGTAAGTTATAAAACTACATCATTTATGAAAAGATTAGATCCCATTTCTTTGGGATTTTTAATTAAATATCGGGTACTGTTTTTCCTCCCCTTTTCACATCAAATTTATATCTGGGGAACTTTCTCAAAGAAACCATATCATGTATATGCATGACAGTATAAAGTATAGTGCTCAGCTATGCAAGGTAAAATGACTGGTAATTCCAATAATATAGTATTCCAAAAAATTTGTGTGTGTGTACTGTTTCGACCATTAAAAGTTTATAGGGTGGACATATCACAAATCAAAATAATGAAAAGACTGCTTTACTAAAAAAAAAAAAAAAAAGCAAATAATTCAAAGCATACTGGGTTTATCAAAGAAGACAAGTTTTCCAAGAGACTGTAAGGCTGTATCAATAATTCTGGAATCAGCTCAGAGAAAGAAATGTATAGAATTTCTAAGTAATGCTGTGACCATAAAATGTACTCGCTGCTTTTTTTTCAATGTTGCCGATTTTATAGGAATTTTGGTGGAGTGCTGCCATACAGCAGAAAACCCTATTAAAAAAACATGTCTATGGTCTAGACATGTTTATTGGGCACATGTAGACTTTATATATGTCAGATACATTTTATTTGCAGCAAGGCAGGATCATCTGGCGCATTTGTGGGTGCTTAGCACAGATCAGAATCATCCACTCTACACCGAGAAAAGGTTAGTGCAAAGTAATACTCATGATTTGTTTGTACTTAGTGCTGACAGTGTATGCAGTGCTGTACATAATAGAATACAATATAGATACAGCGAAACTATGCCCCAGAGTAGAGATGTGCAAAACTGTCGTAGGAGACCGTTAACAACACAAATTTGCCCTTTTCTTGCCAGGGATACACTTTGTGGCATAGTCAGAGTTTGCAAGCAATGCGCCACTCTTTGACAAAGTCCTAGTTACAGGACAAAATGCGTCAGAGTGTTCTTGTGGCATTTTGTAATGTCTAGTGCACATTAAAGACTGTTTTTATTCATTCATTGATTGCGCATTTCCTTACCCCACGGACGGCTGTTAACCGCCATACCTACTTTTTCTCTGATTGACTTCCTGAGGCTGGAGCACGTCGATACTGCACCTGGATCAAGTCTTTGGAAACCACGGCAATTGGTGGGCGGCAGCGACGGGTCAAGTCTGTGAGTACCGCGACCTTCGGGGTTTACGGGTTGTGCCTAATTCGCCGGGATTAGTGAGGGTAGTGGCAGAGCTTTACTTTTGGAGGTCTGTGCTTAGGACCCCTGCTCCTTACCACACATTGGCCCTCTTCCCCAGGTTTCATACCATGGTTTGCACACTGTGAGCTCCATGCCATTTTCATATGCCTACGATTACAGTGGATTTGATTCCGTGGCTGGACTGATACATTTATTTCTTATTGTTGCAGTGCTACTGCTTGTCATTTTGTAGCACCGGTTTTTGGAAAATTTTCTCCACCCTATATATGCCAAGATAATTGGTCAATGGGCATTGCAATTTTGCTTGCTAATTTGCAAAATTCTCCAAAATGTCTAGATTCGCTTAATGAGGAGACAATAAATACGGCACACGTCCATTTCACTCACGGTCTGGCGATATGTCGCTGAAGGTTTGCGATATCTCAAAATCTAAGACTATGTTTGATACATTATTAACCATTTAAAGACTAATTGGGGTGAAAAACTATTTTGCAACTGCATATTGGACAGTTTTGCATATCTCTGCTGCCATTGGGACACATGTCCTCTCTGATGCTTCTTCACGCGTAGAGTTGCTGAGACGAAGCAGTGAAGGAGTAAATCTTCACAGGGATCCGTCAAGCCGCAACCTCACAAGACCTGAATCACAGACATTGCGTGATGCGGAAGTAACAGCGCGGTTCAGCTGGCGTCGGTCCTGTGTGGTGAGGGCTATCGAACTACAAGCCCCTGTTTTACGTGCGTTATTTAAATGTTTTAAATAGAGCTGGCTTAACTACCATTATTGTTTTATTAAACCAGTATTATACTACGTTCCATTTTCTCTTTTCCAATTCTTTGATCCATTAAGAGATTTCAACATCTATGAGTCTACGATCCCATCGTGAATTCCAACCACTGGCTTTCCAGAGCAAAACTGAAGACCCTGGTTTCCGAGTGTGATTTTTCATTTTCACTGATTCTATTTTTGCACCAACGTTTTTTTACACTACATTTTTTTCCCTTTGTCTTTCCTATGCGCTGCAGGCACTTTTGTTTGGAGATCTATTTTTAACTTTTTGAAGTACTTTGATGGTGAAAGTACTGACCGTTAAAATGCAGAGAAAGTATTAGCATGTTTAAAATCTGTTTGTGTACGTACCACTTTATATTCACTTATTGTACCTAATATATGTGCATGATATTGTATTTATTTGTATTGCACAAAACACCTTTTGCATTGCACATTTTGGGGCCGATGCACTAAAGGTTCATTAAAAAAAATTGCCGGGCCATTTAAACCACAGTTTTTATGAGCGTTGCTATCACGGTATTCAGAAAGCGTTGATTACCTGTGATAGCAAAATTCACAAAACGGGTGAGTTGCTGCCAGCGATGTGATGAACGCCTCCCTGAAAAGGCCTTACCCGGCGAGTTCTATCTGCTGCTGAGAGAGCTGCTAAGAGAGAGACGCCTCTCCCTGTGCAAATCTCGCCCGAAATCTATATTTTTTTAATTTACATTTTATTACTAGTATAGATGAGCCGGGGGTCTCCGGAGCAGAACCGCGTTGATTTACGGTCCGGGGGCCCCCTGCTACAATACACTAGTAATAAAATTTATATTAAGATAAGTAATAACTACCAAAACACAACCCACCCCCTGTACCCCACATAAAACCATATTTAATTTTTTATACACAGGATTGATACTATAGGCCAGCAAGGGTCCCCGGTTGGTCCTCGTGGGTGTCCGGGGGCCTCCAGGTGGTCCCCGTGGGTGTCTAGGAGCCCCACAAGGGGTCCCCAGGTGGTCCATGCCGGTGTCTGGGGAACCCAGGTCATCCCCACTAGGGCCTGGGGGTCCTCAGGTGGTTCTCACGGGTGGCTGGGGGCCCACAGGTGGTTCCCACAGGTGTCCAGGGGCCCCACAGGGGTCCACTGGGTGTCCGGCGGTCTCTATTGGAGATATTAATGGGTATCAGCTCCGGAGACTCCCGGCATCAATCCAATGCAGAAAAAAAGCATTTTTTTTTCTAAGTGCCATCTCGCCGGTTCTCAGCAGGTTTCCAACACCTTCACGCCAACTTTTTCTGGCGTGAAGATTTTGGGAGAAAATCAGCATTCTAGAGCGGCGATAGGCAGCGATAACCTAATCGCTGCTACTAGAATTGCACGAGTTTATGAACATGCCGAAAAGCGGTGAAAAGTGGCTTATCACCGCTCCCTCTGCGATTAATTTTTTTAGCCAAATTTTTTGGGTGATTCAGCCTTTTTTCGCCCACTGCTTACTGAATAGCACTATGCATTTTGGGCGATAAGTGCTTGATAAGTGGCTTATGAATACTTACTGCATAGGCCCCTTTATGTTGAATTTTTTTGAGATTGGTTTGCTTTTGTTAGCACTGGTCCATCTAGTAACATTTGTTGATTTAACTAGTTTCCCTTTTCATGCAATAAGAATGAATGTACAAAATAGATCATGAATACCTTTTGGATTTCTGTTTACAACTGGTCCCAGTATCCTCTGATATTGCCAGGGACTATTGGGTGCAGCCAAACCGCAACTCAGAAGCATGAGGGGATTAAAAAATGACAACATGCACTGAATGTTTGGAAAGTGCAAGTAGTTCTGGGTATTGCTATTGCTTAATAATTTATTTCCACAGGTGCAGCCCTTGTTACACATCTGACCATGTGTTCTGCTTACATGGGACTTTGGAGAATTCAATATCAGCTAAAGAAGAGAACAAGGGTCTTTGTTATTCTGTCCAAGATACGAATACCTGGCAATAAAATGAAGCACTACATAGATGAGAATTAATATTTGCTGGTCAGTTAGGTCAATAAAGAAGTAAAGGACAGAAATGCCCACTGGTCCTTACAATACTTAATTTAATTACCTTTCATACTGTATTGACACAATTCTGTGGTAGAATTATTTGATCGTACAGAGGAGCAGAACAGCATAGTAACATCTCCATTGTAACATCTCATTTAATGGCTTTATGATATTTTAGTCTTCTCATTTGAGCAAATGATTGCAAAAGAATTAAGGGGTATGTCATTATGATCATTATCAAGTATTGTCAAGTATCTAATAGCTTTAATATCAAAGACCAAAATCATAACCAGTGTTGCTTTATTATGCTTTTAAACACTTCCAAATGATGAGTGGTTATTGTCTTGGCTCCTTCTACTCCATAAAACTAAGGTGTATTTAAATGGACAAAATATGTTTGAACACCTCGTACTGTTCAATTTAGTTAATTTGGCAGATGTACTTGGGATTTCGTTGTATACTTTTGTTACCTCGGTTCCATAATATGCTGACTAGCAGAAACCTACTTCCATGAACAAAAATGTACTAGGCTTCAAAGTAAATCTGGGGCTGGATGTGCCCATCCTGTATAAACGTATCATAACTTAATTCTAGTGCTAAAATTATTTCAATTTTGTACCCAATTTAACACTTAACACTGGCATTTTGATGTAGGCAATATAGACAAACTGTAACGATGTTCGTCTCAAGCAGGAAATGGACCGCAGGGCTGAGGAAGGAAGGTGAAAGAACCGACCTGAGCCGAGGGACAAAGTCCTGATAGAGTAGTGAGTTGTAAGCTGGCAGCAGAGTTGCGTAGTCGGTGTGGATGCAGAGGTCGAGGCCGGCTGAAATCAAAGGTTAGTCGAAGTACGTGAGCTAGGTCTGGTAACGTGAAGACAATAGGAAAGCGTGTTGCATGTACTGAGCATGAACTGGAACTTTGCTTGGCAACTTCCTGATAACAGGGCTGTCCTTTTAAAGGAAGTTGACAGGAGCAAAAATGGACGGTCCAGCCACAGAGGGTGAGCAAGAGCAAAATCCTGAACCGGAATGTGAAAACCCGGAAAGGATTTTGCCAAACCTCATAGTGCCACCACCACCTTTAGGAGAGATACATGGAAGACCGGAGGAATCTTTAGGGTATCTGGTAGTTCCAATTTAAATGCGACCGGATTTATTTGTTTCGCAATTTTGTAGGGACCTATAAACCTGGGCCCCAGCTTCAGGCAAGGAATCTTCAGACGGATGTAATCAGCATGAACGGGAGCTTTGCTCGGCAAATTCCTGCTAACAGGGCTGTCCTTTTAAAGGAAGTTGCCAGGAGCAAAAATGGACGGTCCAGTCACAGAGGGCGAGCAAGAGCAAAATCCTGAACTAAAATGTGAAAACCCAGGAAAGGATTTTGCCAAACCTCATACAAACACAACCTTGGCAAACTCCAATCCCAAAAACATTATATATATTTTTTTTTTTAATTATTTTTATTTTTTATTTTTAATCAATCTATTTTGGCTGTGAAATATGTCTGTGTAACATCTTAAGTGTCACATATGAAGTGTCTGTGGAGTTAATATTGGAGTTAAAATTGGAGGTGAAAACTACAAGAAGAATTAGACTCTGCACTTCAACAACAACAACCCTGCAACTCTCTCCTCCTCCCTCTCTCACTGCCTCTCACTATGCCCTCCCTATTTGCTGTTTTCTCACTCCTTTGTAAACTTTTCTCTTCTCATCAACTTCCGCACTCCCCTCCTGTCCACATTTCTTCATTGCTCCTCCCCTTCACCCATGCATGTGCCCATACACTGTCCCTCTATTTATACACTTCTTTCCCAACAACTTCTACACCCCTAAATAAAAAGCACCCCCACACAAATCGTCAATTCACCTTCTTACTCTTTCTCTCTACTCCTCCTTTATGCTGCTGGGGTTATTTCTACTAATCCTGGACCCAGCCATCTACACGCCTGCTCTCACCCATGCCTTCATGCCACCTCTTTCCCTGCTAATGGTATTAGCCCATCTAATTTAATACCGACAACCTTAAAACTCACATTGTAAAAGAAGCATCACAACAGCCTGCACTCATGGCTACTCTCCCACACTCAGTCACTCCTACCAACCATTGTGGCCAAGCACTGCCATCTACTGCACTTATTCCCTCACCTGCTGTCTCTGTAAGTCTCCCATCATACCACTTATATTGTAAACTCTCCGGGGCAGGGATTTCCTTTCCTATTGTCTGACGTTGCTGCACTTATTGTATTATTATAATTCCCTGTACTGTATTGTCTTTGTGAAGCGCTGAGTACAATTTTGGCACTATATAAATAAAGATATACATACATATATATTTGTTTCTGTCAATTGCAGTGCTACTGGGATACTGACATCAAGTATACAACTATAGACAAAAAAAGCCCCATCCAGTATGACAAATTATTTAGTACATTACTATGTTTTTTCTCAGTTTGTTTTTCTCATAAGTATGGGTCATTTAGTTCAATCCTTTGGCCAAAACATTTCAAGCCTGCAACCCCGTCACGGTACCCCTATCTGCAGGTCCTACTCTACCTATTGTATACTGTGCTTTGTATTTCCTCCACTGCAGAGAGAGAACAAGAAACAAAGCAACACTATAGCCCAGGGGAGCACAATCTTTTTCTCCTGCGCCCCCCAGACGGCTTTCCCCCTCTCCGTGCATCCTCCCCTTAACTTGGTTCTGGCGTGCTGGGCGGCATGACGTCACGTTGCCATAGCAACGCGATGTCACATGGCCCCTTGGCATCATTTGACACCTCGTTGCCATGGCGATGCATCACCAGAAGACATCTGAACGAAGGTAAGTGAAGTTTACAGAGGCCTTCGCCGCTTCCCCGGCATTTCATTTAAGTGCCTTCGGGAAGCGCCCGGGGCCTCTGTTAACCCCGCGCCCCCTGCACATAATCTCCTTGACGGCCGGGTACCCTATAGCAATACATGCCCAGAGGCATTAATCCCTTGCTGCTGCAACCAGCACCTCATGGCTGTCTTGCCACTAGCAGCCATCATTTCAGTTGGCAACCAAGTCTCTTAGTTACCATTTGTATCAACATTGTTACCATACCTCATAGAAACCGCCTGTGTGATCACCACAGGACACAGTGTATACACACGGAGGTTAGATACACAATTTTCTGCAGAATTGTAATATTTCGCTAATTGATTATAGGATATTCCTTGAGTGCAATTGGGGCTCCACCCTACACGCTCGCCCTTGGTTTTGTGTTATATTCCCTTTATTTTATTTTTGAGCATGGCTCCCAATAAAGTATATTTATTTTAATTCATTTCACACGCCATCATCCTACCAGGAACTCATTTGTCCCTTAGGAGGGGATGTCCTGTCTGGTCATCTAGTTGGTCTCTTATTATATGGTGACTTGAAAGCTCTCATTTATGGGGTCATCTTTTTTCCTTTAGTCTGTGTTTTAGATAATATCATGCTGTGAGTCTGCCTTAAAAGTGGCTTTGTGACTCTAGCCCTATGTAATCAAACCTTTAGGGCAGAGATACAGCAGAACAAAGTGTTATACTTTTTACTGATAAAAAAAAAAAAAGGAAGACAGCTAGCTTTTAAAGGGATGTTTTGCTTCTGTTTTGCTCATTTTAATATAAATCTCTCTTTATGAGACGTCATGACATAATGTTGACACACCCTTCAAAACCACCTTTAGCCCCAAGTTCGGCTGTATGATTGTGACTAACGTACTAACCTTTTTACTGCCTGATACTCTCCCTATTTATTACGCAAATAAAGTCAGACAAGTTTATTTTCCCCCAGAACTGGACTGAGCTATGATTTAGTCCCTTTTTATATGCTTTCCAAGAACCTTAAATCTGAGATGCCAACACACAATCTATTTGGGACACTTGAGTTCCTTTACATCAGTGAGTCCATCTTTCTTGGTTAATTATTATAAGAAACCTTTATGCCTCAGGAAGGTTACGTACATATTTGTACTTACCTCTTCCTTCATGTTTAAATGTCTACGCCGGTGTAGAATTTATTATGTTTTAGGCAAAATACATTGACATATTTTGTTATGACTGGAAATCATGTACTGGATATAAAGGTGACAGCAATGCACCTGTGGTGAGCCTATTTCAGGAATCTGTGCTTAATCTGCATTGTCCATATAAAAACAAATGTACGTATGGAGCATTGGGTGCCAAATACTGGTCAGACTTCCACTCTTTGTCAAGAACAAAGTAGAGTTGCAAATATGCAAGTCCCACAGCTCTCCATCTGCAGGGATTCCTGAAGTGCAAAGCAGAATGCTTCTTTTCCTGCCATCTGACCATGGCTGGTTAATTATCCACATGCAGAAGAAATTGAATTAACTTCATACATGATTGAACAGGTGCGGAACCAACGTCTATGAAAACAAACATTTTGGAAAAAGTATCCCTTTGTTCATGTGCCCCTCATTACAACTGTTGCTGGGTCTAATCCTTTCCTAAATTATTGGACATGGGTGAATTCTTACATATATGGTGGAAAACATGGTTATTGCTTGATGAAGGATAACGTTTGCCACATGAAAACTCGGTTCTGTACCAAAAAGAGAAACATCAAGTTCTCAATTACCCTGCACAAAGCTCCCTATTTAATAAATGGTGCTTTGCTGTAAGGTACGTTCCTTCGCCGAATAACAAGTTCACGACTAATCCACTTGGATGGGCTGCACGGTGTCCTACACCAGGACATGACTTATGGCATAGCACCATTTTACTGAGGAAAAATAGTAGTTCGCCTCAAGAGATTGAATAAAGTAAATTTATTTTGATGTATGTATGTCTTTATTTATATAGCACCATTAATATACATAACACTTCACAGTAGTAATACATGTGACAATCATATAAATAACAAATAATACAAATAACAGAACATGGGAATTAGTGCTTCAGACATAAAATTAACATTTAGGAATAGGAGTCCCTGCTCCGAAGAGCTTACAATCTAATTGGTAGGTAGGAAGAATGTACAGAGACAGTGGGAGGGCGTTCTGGTAAGTGTGTCTGCAGGAGGCCAAGCATTATGTAACAGGTGTATAGTATTAGCCACGGAGCTACTCATATGCTTCGCTAAGCATGTGTGTTTTAAGGTGGGTCTTAAAGGTGGATAGAGAGGGTGCTAGTTGGGTATTGAGAGGAAGGGAATTCCAGAGGTGTGGGGCAGTCAGTGAGAAAGGTTTAAGGCGGGAGAGGGCTTTAGATACAAAGGGGTTAGAGAGAAGACATCCTTAAGCGGAACACAAGAGTCTGGATTGTACATGACAGGATGGCAATAACATGATGCCGGACACCAGGTAAGGGGGGGGGGCGTGAGCAGGGAGGGAGAGCAGGCAGGGAGCGCAGACTGAAACGTTTGCACACCCTTGGTCTAGAGGAACCAGTGCTTTAAGGACTTAAGGGTTTTAGTACTGGACATTTGCGGAAAATAATGCTCCAAACTCACGACTGTTTAACTGAAGAGGTTTCAAAAGCTTAAGTGTGTGTGGAAAAAGGACACATCACTGTTCAATGCCCTTACATAGAAGAGCTTGTGCTGTGTAACTTTAGTGGCAATGAAAAATCAAGTCGCCTTATTAGTCTTGTTAGTGCCTTATTCACTAAAATAATCATATGCAAAAATCCCATCTGTAATTTAACTCATTAGCATAGGGCTAATGCAACATTACTGAGAGAGAGAGAGAGAGGTGGATAAAAAATATAGGTAAAAATTATTAAAATTATTTATTTGCATATGTTGCCATCAAAGGGCTTATCCCCAGGTCTTAAATAGCGCCCCCACAACACTATAGCAAGTTTAGGCAAGGGGGAGTGCTTCAGCTTAAGTTATACTGTATGTAATCAGGAACAATGAAGGCAAGATTTGTCATGACAGCATCTGGGGATTGTATTCCTACTTAAGTGTGAGTACTGCCTGCACCCATTTATGAAGAAAAATATATACTGTATGCACACTTAAGAGCAAAAATAGACAAGTACAAAACATTTGTTGGGTGCAAGTAAAAAAACTCACTACCGCTGAACAAATGGTATATATCAAATGTCCAAAAAGAGTTTGCACACCAGGGTTGCTATAAAATGGTTAATTTATTGCTCAACCTTCCAACGATTCGGTCCCAAGATGGACTTTTGTCAAGGTTGTCAATGCACTCATGTACGCCCACCAGCAGCAGACCCGTGCCGTACTGTATATATATAACAGAGAAATCCCTTGCTAGACTCAGAGTAAGACTAAGCATCTGTGCCCTTAACAGAAAGAACTGGTCAAATGAACGGACTTAGTAGATGAAGAGAAGTGTTCAAAAAATTAAACCATACCAAATACTAGAGGCTGAAAGATGAGAAATAAAGGAAATTAAGAGCATGAGAGAGAGAAAAGTAGAAGGACATTTAGCCAGTGGGCACAGGAAGTGATACTCAATGGTACAGTATCTTCATTTTAGGATGGCTTTCTGAACATGTAATGCACATTGAAACCTTAAACTGATTTTCTCTCTCTCTTGAAATACCAGAAGGTAGAAATTCCCTGTCTTCAAATCTGTTTTAAAATAAAAGAATAGACAGGTGGGTGTTTATAGATATTCTTTTCCGCACCGCCGGTGCGTGATGACCTTGTAAAACTCACAAGCGCTCTGCTTTAAAGCTTTATGGAGATTCCCACACACATTGAATGTGTTGAAAAATCTTATGACTTTCCCCACTTTATCCAATAGTCTTATGCATTATAGCAATTCAGTAGTTTGCAAGGCCTGGGGCGTGCATGCAGCTCCAGAGAGGGGGGGAGGTTGTCCCGACCCATGTGTCCGCAGTTGAACAGATAGCAGAGAGTTGGAGGGCAAAAAGTGGCCAGGGAAGAAAAGAAGCACAATGTTCACAGAAAGAGTGTAAGAGAGTTATTCATTAATATAGCTACAATAGGTGTTCTCTCACTTGCATGTGCATACAAACCAGCAGCACTGTTTATAATGAATTGATACTTTTGTGCCCAGTGATACCAAGAATCAGATTGCAAGCTCTTTGGCAGGAGGATTCTCTGTAGCTTTATCCGTTTGTTATGTACAGTGCAGTGGATCCCAGTAACCCTATGTAAATAAAATAATAGAAATAGAAAACAATACAATGAAACTAGGAATTCATTCAAATTATTTTGTCTCCAAGCAATAAAACAAAGCCTGTTGTTTTCAGAAGTCGACTACACAGTGAGAATTTAGGATGTGGTGTCTTGGTCCTTCGGAAAGGAAACCCCTCCGTTTGTTTATTTAAAAAAAAAAATCTTTTATAGGAAGACATATTTTATAGAAGATGCTGCAAACCAGAGGGAAATAGATGGAAAATCTCTTTATGTCCAGCTGCAGTACAATTATATTGGAATGCTGATTGTACTCAAGTAAGTTTGACGGCAACTTCTAACCGTTGAATTCCAAAATGCAAGTGTCGGGCCAAAGTCTGTTCGCGATTAGGTGACTTAAATGCTGCAACAGTTACGCTCCTTAATGCAGAACACTCACAGCTTGACAATCCCAGACAAAACAGAGCTGGGATTCTCAGGGCCAGTTTCAACAGTACTGAAATGGAACCCACCTGCAGGAGCCTTTTCCTGTGTGGAGTGTTTTAGAAATCAGCAGTCAGAGGTCTCAAATGCTCTGCAGATTTATATCAATCCATATTGCTAGTGTCTGCAATATGTTATTCACATTAATATAAGAGCAGCACATACTTTCTTCTGAACTAGATATCATTGGCGTAAGTCTTCCACTAATGCAGTTATTATATGATACGGTATGTCCTACGTCATGTTATCAAAAGAGTAGCTTAAAGCTGCAGTTCAGTCTTTTTATTTATTTTTTGTTTACATTTATTTTTTTACTTCAATAGTTTTATGTGTGCAATCTCTAATTAGCTAAAGAACTGTACAGCTGCAGGTCAATTCGTTCTACATGTATTGATAGGTCGAAATTTGGTGACATATTAAAAGCTGGGATTTGTTTATAATCTGCTTGTCTGTCAGTGGAAGCTCATGAATATTCATGAGCACTGCTGCACTGACATGTGCTAGAGGGAGGGCAGGGCTGACAAAGGGGTGTGCCAGGGCTTGTGACAGGACATGAAGGGGCAGTGCCTTAGCAAATGGCTGTTAAAATAGAATACAAGAAAATTGGTCTTTCAAAGTTGTTTTTTAAAAACAGAAAATGCTAAAAGTATTTTTTCTTACTACAGAACTGATTTATTAAAAAAAACACACATGCAGGATATTGACTGAACTGCAGCTTTAAAAGAAATAATCTCACACCACTGTCAGATTGCTCACAGAGGAAGGGAACTTTTATTAGATTGCACTGCAATGCATTAACCACTGTATGTACGCTACAGCATAACTTTAAAAAGCAACTTAATGTACCACAAAATAATTAAAGATAGACAGCACACAAACTGTGTCAGGAGGACACACATCAAAAGGGTCTTATATCTCAAATTTACACTGAACTGGAGAAACCAGCGAATCCAACCACACATGATAATATGCTGAAATGGGCAGCGGAATTAAATATAGATATAAAGAGAGAGGACTGGGAAGAAATATGGGACTCGGCATCAGGAACTTCCGTATGTACCACAACCAGGGAAAACATATATAAGATAATGTTCCACTGGTACCTCACACCAGTGAGATTGAAACAAATCTACCCTCTGGCTTCTGATCTATGCTGGAGAGGCTGTGGAAAAAAAGGGGATATGGCCCATATTTGGTGGCTATGTCCAGGAATCCAGAATTATTGGCTCACAATCCAAAACCTAATAAAAGAGGTCACAGACCTCACAATCCCCATAGATCCACTGACCTACATACTGGGCAGACCAAGAGAGGAAATCGATCGCCCAGTATGGAAATTAATCTCCTTTATTCTAACAGCAGCAAAATGCTCAGTGGCGTCGTCTTGGAAGAAAATATCCCCCCCCCCCCCCCCCCACAAAACAATCGGTGAGGAAGAGACTGAACGAGGTGATGCTAATGGAAAAATTGACAGCATTCCTCAACCACTCGTCAGAGAGGTTCTATAAAATATGGGAGCCCTGGCTGATCCACTGAATGCGTCAATAACATTTTCTCCCCAATAAAATTAACCAAGATGGATCACCGGATGGGTACGATAAGGCGCCACCGGGAGAGGGAAGGGGATCCTCCCTTCCCCCCTCTCCCAAAACCACCCCCCACCCACCACCCCCCACCCCCCTACTGCTCATCCTTCTTTTTCCCTCTCTTTCCACTTCTCTCAAACCTTTTTCTCGGGACCACTGCGTGACACAGGAGGTATCCAGTGCCCCCCCCCCCTCTCCACCCCCCCTTTTATCTGTCAACAAAGGGAAAAAAACCAACTATTGCTGTATTAGGCAAGTATCACCCTGAAATCTTTGTTATGTGATGTATCAGTGCCTAATAAAAATGTTTGGAAAAAAAAAAAGATAGACAGCACACGAAAGGAGCATATAATGGGATAAAAAAAGTGGTGCAGTGTTCTTCTTTCAACTGTATGTACAGTACAGTCAAGTTTTATTCTGACCATCCATAAATAGTAAATGTTCTGAAAATAATTTCAGCCTACATTTTATGTGTTTCTAGATCGTACGAGTGTGATATAATAATAATTGTCATAATAGTGTAATCATTTCAGTCTCCCATTTGCCATGTATGCTATTTAATATTATACTTTTAAAGTGTTGTTCTTTTTTTGATGCACTCACTGCACGTTGTTTAAATGAACTCTGAAAAAGAATATGCTGTGCTTTTCATGTCATAACAACATTGAAACATTTGAACTGAATCATGCTGTACATTTTCTTTTGGGAAATTAGAGGATCCTTTGAATACATCTTCAGTTTTATAAATGATACTACTCCTTTGAAGGTATGAGACAGTGATAGAGAAGTAACACAAGCCTGCCCCTGACTTAACCTGCCACCCTGACTTAACCTGCCACCCTGACTTAACCTGCCACCCTGACTTAACCTGCCCCTGACTTAACCTGCCACCCTGACTTAACCTGCCACCCTGACTTAACCTGCCACCCTGACTTAGCCTGCCCTTGACTTAGCCTGCCCCTGACTTAGCCTGCCACCCTGACTTAGCCTGCCCCTGACTTAGCCTGCCCCTGACTTAGCCTGCCCCTGACTTAGCCTGCCCCTGACTTAGCCTGCCCCTGACTTAGCCTGCCCCTGACTTAACCTGCCACCCTGACTTAGCCTGCCCCTGACTTAGCCTGCCCCTGACTTAACCTGCCACTCTGACTTAGCCTGCCCCTGACTTAACCTGTCACTCTGACTTAGCCTGCCCCTGACTTAACCTGCCACCCTGACTTAGCCTGCCCTGACTTAGCCTGCCCCTGACTTAACCTGCCACTCTGACTTAGCCTGTCCCTGACTTAGCCTGCCCCTGACTTAGCCTGCCCCTGACTTAGCCTGCCCCTGACTTAACCTGCCACCCTGACTTAACCTGCCACCCTGACTTAACCTGCCACCCTGACTTAGCCTGCCCCTGACTTAGCCTGCCCCTGACTTAGCCTGACCCTGACTTAGCCTGCCACTCTGACTTAGCCTGTCCCTGATTTAGCCTGTCCCTGACTTAGCCTGCCCCTGACTTAGCCTGCCCCTGACTTAGCCTGCCCCTGACTTAACGACTTAACCTGCCACCCTGACTTAGCCTGTCCCTGACTTAACCTGCCACCCTGACTTAGCCTGCCTCTGACTTAGCCTACCCCTGACTTAGCCTGCCCCTGACTTAGCCTGCCCCTTACTTAGCCTGCCCCTGACTTAGCCTGCCCCTGACTTAGCCTGCCTCTGACTTAGCCTGCCCCTGACTTAGCCTGCCCCTGACTTAGCCTGCCCCTGATTTAACCTGCCACGCTGACTTAGCCTGCCCCTGACTTAGCCTGCCCCTGACTTAGCCTGCCACTGACTTAGCCTGCCCCTGACTTAACCGGCCACCCTGACTTAACCTGCCACCCTGACTTAACCTGCCCTTGACTTAGCCTGCCCCTGACTTAGCATGCCACCCTGACTTAGCCTGCCCCTGACTTAGCCTGCCCCTGACTTAGCCTGACCCTGACTTAACCTGCCACTCTGACTTAGCCTGTCCTTGACTTAGCCTGCCCCTGACTTAGCCTGCCCCTGACTTAGCCTGCCCCTGACTTAACCTGCCACCCTGACTTAGCCTGTCCCTGACTTAACCTGCCACTCTGACTTAGCCTGCCCCTGAGTTAGCCTGCCCCTGACTTAGCCTGCCCCTGACTTAGCCTGCCCCTGACTTAGCATGCCCCTGACTTAGCCTGCCCCTGACTTAGCCTGCCCCTGACTTAGCCTGCCCCTGATTTAACCTGCCACACTGACTTAGCCTGCCCCTGACTTAGCCTGCCCCTGACTTAGCCTGCCCCTGACTTAGCCTGCCCCTGACTTAGCCTGCCCCTGACTTAGCCTGCCACCCTGACTTAGCCTGCCCCTAACTTTGCCTGCCCCTGACTTAGCCTGCCCCTGACTTTGCCTGCCCGTGACTTAGCCTGCCCCTGACTTAGCCTGCCCCTGACTTAGCCTGCCCCTGACTTAGCCTGCCCCTGACTTAGCCTGCCCCTGACTTAGCCTGCCCCTGACTTAGCCTGCCCCTGACTTAACCTGCCACCCTGACTTAGCCTGCCCCTGACTTAGCCTGCCCCTGACTTAGCCTGCCCGTGACTTAACCTGCCACCCTGACTTAGCCTGCCCCTGACTTAGCCTGCCCCTGACTTAGCCTGCCCCTGACTTAGCCTGCCCCTGACTTAGCCTGCCCCTGACTTAACCTGCCCCCTGAAGCTTCTCAGAATTACCTCTTGTTCTAGTACCTCACTCTTGCTGCTGCTAGTACCCCTTCCTATATAACCTAACATCCTTCTGGCTTTTGCCTACTTTTAAGTTTTCTGGAATAATGACTCCTACGTCCCTTTCCTCTGTAGTAGTTGACATTATATCTCCATTAATGCTGCATTTTGTCTTTGGATTTTTGTTACCCAGGTGCATTATTTTGCACTTATTGGCATTCAATTATAGTTGCCACACTCTTTACTATTCCTTCATTCTACCTAAATCATTAGTCATTTTGTTCCCCCCTTCCCCCCTCCACCCCCTACCCGCCGGAATGTCAACCCTGTTGCAGATCTTTGAGCTATCTGCAAAAAAGGCATAATTTATCTTCCAAACAATTTGTAATGTCACTAATAAAGATATTAAAGAGTACTGGTCCCAGTACAGATCCCAGGATACTCCACTGGTTACCTTCCCCTCCTCTGAATGTACTCACCCTACCACAACTCTCTGTTGTCTATCCTTGTTTATCAGTCTTTTAGGTGCGAAAGGACTTACTAAAATCTAGTTAAACTACATCTTCTGCTCCACCCAGATATATTACCATAGTCACAGAGTCATACAAATCAATTAGCTTTATTTTACATGATTGTGCCCTGGTAAACCCATGCATCATGGGATATTGCAGGTTGTTGGCCTTTCGATAGTCAACAATTCTATCTTTCAGCAATGTTTCTATTAATTTCCAGACTACAAGCGTCAGGCTTACAGGCCTGTACTTACCTGCCCTTGTCTACTTCCACTTTTGTGAAGTGGGACTATGCTTTCTCTTCTCCAGTCATCTTGAACTACACCCGCTAATAATGACAGGTTAAATAGCTCTGTTAATGGTGTTGCCAGCACACCACTAAGCTCTTTTAATATCCTTTTATGTATCCCGCCTGGTCCCATTGATTTGCCAATTTCAGTTTTGAAATGTCTGCTCTGTAAATGGACTTGTGTGCAACTCCTTTCCAGTTATATTCGTATTACCCAACTGTGGTCCCTCTCCTTCCCCCCAAGCTGTAAAGACTGAGCGGAATAATTATTAAGGTGGTCTGCTATACTGTACATTTTTCACCCTCAACAAGACAATTCCCTTCTGTCTTTAGTGTTACTATTCCTACTTTTGTTTTTCTCCTTTCACTTATAAACCTAAAGAAGGCTTTGTCCCACTTCTTTACTGACTGAGCTATTTTCTCTTCTGCTTGGGCCTTTGTACATCTGATTATTTGCTTAGCCTCCTCCTGCCTAGCCTGGTATAGTTCTCTATCCTCCTCGCTCTGAGTCTGCTTATATTTCCTAACAGCTGTGTTTTTAGCTTTTACAATACCTGCCACCTCCTTTGAGAACCATATCAGCTTTCTTCTCTTTGTATTTTTACTAACCTTCCCGACAAAGGTCTGTTACTTTTAGTATTGCATTTTTTAGTTTTCCCACTGCTCCCGCACTTCACTCAAATACCTCCACCCTGCCAAAGAGTCCCATAAATAATTTCCCATATCTGAAAAGTCAGCCCTCCTAACATCTAAACATCTAAAATCGTAGCGCCTGCCTTTATTCTAAACCCCACTGATTGATAATCAATGGAACCCAAGTTCTCACCCACAAATGAGATGCAATGTCTTATATATAATGTATAATCCTGTTCACTTTATTTTACTACTGTATGTATCCGTCATCATAACACTGTGCCCAGGACATACTTGAAAACGAGAGGTACTCTCAATGTATTACTTCCTGGTAAAACATTGGATAAATAAATACATTCATAAGTACATTTGATACTCAGTCCCCATTGGTAAGTATTAAGTCCAGGATTACTTAATTGTGAGTTGGCTCTCTCACCAATTGCTTGAGAGATGCCCCTTGCAAGGAATCCAGAATGTCCCTGCTTCTGACCGGAGCTGTAAAAGACACCTACCGGTCTAAATCTGGCACATTGAAGTCTCCAATAAAGTTTACCTTTCCTTTAATTGCCATTTTAATGATGTTTATACAAAGTCTTATTTTGACATGGATTTTTAAAATACCTTAAAAACCAATTTATAAGAGGTATAAATAAAATGGCCTTTAGATTGGGATGGATAAAATAAAGATCTTGGTTTAAAAAGAGTCTCAACAATCTTTGTGAACTCAATACAGTAGGTGTGTATAAATTATGTACCGGAATACTGTTTTTACAGTAAAAATACTGGGTGTTATACTTATATCAAATGTTGGTGAAGGATTCTCGGATTCTTTGAGTTAAGGAATCAGGTAATTGATATATTTCTCATCTTGGTTAGTAAACTCATTATATTTTTTGATAGTGTAACCCACCTTCCTGGTGTTGCTTACTGAGGTAAGCTAAGGAGTTAATGGCAAGAGTGGATGAAAAGCTCCACCCAGTGGTGACACAGGAGTACTGTGTCACAGGAGGTATAAAGGATAGAAGCAGAGGATTATGGGGAGAGTACCGGCATGGCAGCAGGAGAGAAGCTTCAGGGAGTAGAGGAAGGGGAGATGTTACCCAAAGAATAGTATAGATCAGGCCCCCCTTTTATTGTGTTTCAGATAGGGTCCAAAAGTATGGCCAAAAGAGAAGAGCATGTCCCAGTAATGGGAATGCAGACATGCCTCAGTGGGTCAAGCAGGAGTGCCCCCAGGATGTCTGGGGATCAGCTCTACCTGTGGACCCCCACCCACATTATTCAGTAACCCCTGAAGAAGTGGAAGTTCCAAAGCAGGGATTGGAAAGTAACCGTAATGTTGCACAAAACAGGCCAGGATCTCTGCATGGGCCCAGAGTAAAAGGGACATTAAGGATATGGCTAAATATGCTCGGGAGGCCGAGTCCCAATATGAAGTCAGTACAGTAACAAGTAAATACACCTCCCAGGAATGTTGAGAGGGCACTCAGGGAAGACAGGTATCAAGAGTTATAGCAGTATAGATGAAATGAAGTTCAACTATATCATTCTACATGAACTGTGACTGCAGTGTTTCCAATTCTAGGAACATAAATAAAGATTGAAGTTGTACTATAAAAGCTCCTGGCGCCCATCTTTTCCATCGCCCAGCCGAACACGGACAGCACCCTGAGACAAGGTAAATCAATGCGGATCTTCAATAGACCACTACACTGAGGTAACCTCCCTAGGGAGCCGGGCAATTATAAGAGAAAATGTTTTTTGTGTTTTGCTCATTTTGGAGTTTTTGGAGTGAAGAGTTTGTCTTATATGGACTGTAATTCAATGTGCGTTTTTGCCAAGATGTAAGCTCTCCAGGGAGCCGGGCAGGGAGGGTTACAATAGTATCATGTTTATCTACTTTCTTCAAAAAAAATAAAAGCTTATTTCTTTACCCCGTAATGGGAGAGTCAGATCTAGGCCCTCAAGTGCCCGGTCAAAATTGAATACAGGGACCTATAGAAGTTCCCATTGCAGATCAATGGGCTAGTAATCAGAGAGCTCCATAGTCATCCATAGTTTCAAATGCATTTTCTATGAGCTTCTGGGGAAAATTAATTGCACCGAACATGGCAAAAAAAAGCAGTTCACTATGTGAACAAATAGAGGAAATGCTTTGATTAGGGATAATTGAACAATCATGCAGTGATTGGTGCAGCCCAATAGTTTTGGCACCGAAGACTGCGTAGATTTTTGAAAAGTTAGGGCAGTGTTGACATATGATGAGTACCCTATGTTCTGGGGTGATGACCCAATTAGATTCTTCTCAGTTTATCTCAACCCTAAACGTGTCAAAATAGTACTGATAGATCTCTCTAGAAAACAAATCAAAAGCCAAAACTTACATTTTCTACCTATTTCCCTCTATAGTCTATACCAGGGGTCTCCAAACTATAGCCCGGGGGCCACATCCGGCCCCCCACAAGATTTTATCCGGCCCGGAACAACTTCAAATATATATATCTTTGCTCATTATATATAATTTCCCAGTGTAAGCACTGCATCCTTTCTTTGTAATTGTCACATGTCTCTTTTGTTCTGAATCATATCATGCTGATTACCCCCAAAAATCCAAATAAAACTTATACATTCATTTATAAAATATCTTAAATAGATAAAAATTCTAAAAAGATTGCTTTTCTTTGGCCCACGAAAATGTGTAGAATATACGATGTGTCCGTCGTACTGAAAAGTTTGAACACCACTGGTCTATACCAATTAAAACAATGCTTTTAGATCTCCAGGGAGCTCCAGACTCATTTAAGAGTTTAATCAACAAGATGTTGATGACTCACAAAAGCTTTGTTGAAACCTATTTCGATCACACCTCATTTGAAAAAAAAAATGAATGAAAGGACCAATATTTTGTCCACCGCGACCTTCGTCAGGTTGAGGAGCAGCTATAGAAAAAGGTTTGACCAGATCCACAAAGGATTCAGATAATCAGGAGTTTGAGGTACCTGTACTGATATGGCTTAACCCAGGGGAGCGCAAACTTTTCCTGCTGCGCCCCCCTGTCTAGCTTGCGCCTCGGTAAGGCTCCCCGCACCCCCAACTTACATCCGCGTCAAATGACGCTGTGGAGTCATGTGACGTCATATCACGTGACGCGCGGCATCATTTGACGCATGTGATGTCATGTCACATGGCCCCGCGGCGTAATTTGATGCCGTGTTGCCATGGCGATGCGTCACACAGCCGGCTGAAACAAGGTAAGTGGAGAATTGCAGGGGCCTCACGCGATCCCCTGGCATTAAATTAAATGCCTTGGGGAAGAGTGTGGGGCCTCTGAAACCGCCCGCGCCCCCCCCCCCAGAAAATTCTCCTGCGCCCCCGTGAGGGCCGCACAGCCCAGTTTGCGCACCGCTTGCTTAACCCACTCAGGAGCTGCATATTATGGGTGTTTTTGCTTCAGAGGCTAAATAATGGCTACTTAACAGGCATCACCAATATAAATTGAAGGTGTAATATTTTGGATTACTAGTTATGTGTAGTCTTGTAATTGCACTGCTGCTTGGACAAACGTGCAAAATAATAATCATTTTTTTTGTCCAACGCCATCAAGCCGGCCCGGAATCAAGACCCCTTGCTCCAATTTTGCTTTTGTGCATCAGCTTCCAATTCTGCAATTGACGCTTGGGAAGTTTTTAGGGGATAAATCAGGAAGGCGTTACATGATGCTGAAAATATAAACGGAGTGATCAAACCACATCACTGTGGATCACATTCACCTTTTAAATTAATCATCACAAAATCAGGTCTGAGGTGCTGTATACTTCCCGTGCTAACAATGTATGTCAAATCTTAAACACTCTTCCACGTGTTGCCGTACCAAGCAGAAAATGATGCAGTGCATCAAAGCAAACCTTTTTGCATACAGTATACAGTACATCACCTCCCTGAAACTTAGTAGAAATTGAGAGATTTAATCAAAGTTCCCCAGATAAAAAACAGGCAAAACTTCCCGAGACTTATCAAAGAAAAGAAAAAAAAACACGGAAATAAATTAGATTTCTTCTTTAATGAACGTAGTGCTGATTTTTGCACTGACTGCCCCATTTATTCAGCTGAGAGATGGTGATAAATAAATTCTTGCGCTATAAATTTACTTCCCGCGGTTGATAATATGCACGCTTTTCTAGTACCGGGTTTGTAAGGCTTTTACATAAGCAGTGCCCAGATTTAAAAAAATGTTATTGCTGGGATGATGTCTATTTATTCCAAACATGTATGTGAAATTTAGATAAGTTTACTTGCCCAAGATATATAGAAATCACATGAAATCCAAAGACTGCTGATTTGCAATCCAGTGCCTTATAGCAGGGGTGCGCAAACTGGGGGACGGGGGCAGAGACCCCGTGCTCTTCCCAAGGTATTAAAATTAAATGCCGGAGGACCACACGAGGTCTCTGTAGCCTGAATTTACCGAGATTCAGCCGGTTTCTGGATGCGTCTCCATGGCAACCCAGCGTCATGCGACATCACGTCGCATGACCCCGCGGTGCCTTTTGACGCCGCATTAAGGTAAGGGGGGGAGGGCGCGAGCACTGGGGGGCGCAGCAATAAAAGTTTGTGCACCCCTGCCTTTTAGTATCTTTATGACTCTCTTCCCCTTTCAGAGAGACTGTGATCTGTCTGCTTATTGCTGATATAATAATAATAATATCATGATAAAATAATGATATCAAGATATTTGAATGTGAAGCATTTGAGTGGCGACATAACGAACAATAAGACAGTAGAATATTTTTTTAAACGTGAAATTGTATATCAGAAGAAACACTAGGGTTAGGGAGTGATCACAAAACCACACCAATTGAAGCAAATAATGAGTAAATAAATGGTAATCCAAAAAAGTGGGTGCAAACTGTGAACTGAAAAGTGAATCAGAAAAGGGGGGGAAAGGAAAACACAAAATTAATGTGTCTCCTAAAAGAATTAACTATACTGCACTCCTACTTAATTTAAAATTTAACTTTTAATATATTTCCATAAAACATATGTTACCAAAAACGTTGTGTATAATACATTAAAAATAAATTAAATTGACATTAACTAGCGTCTGTGTCAGTGAATGTGTGTTGGAGTGGTCTCAAACGACAATTTGTAGTAGAGGCTTCTAGACACAGAACGCTACTTGGTCAGGGTATAAACCCCTCTGGGGCACCTATGAGATCAGGTACACAAGTATTAGTAAATAAATAAATAGACGTACACACTCAGTGACTAAGATGTGTCGTAAGGCTCCAGCAGTCCTGCTTTGGTTTATAAACCACAGAGCACTTAAGGATGTTAGTTATACATGTATTGCCATCCAATATATATTAAAGTGCTACTGATAGTATAGTGATGGAGGGTAGATGATTCACAGCTTAGTGAAGCAAATGTTCACAGCATATTTAATCATTGAATCATTCTACAACACACTCCAAATGGTTATATCATATAAAGAGCAGGAACAAAGCTCCTTTGCTGGAGGGAAACGCGCGTTGGACGCGCCATGTTGTCAGTCTCCTACTTGGAGCTGCTTTTATGTAGTGTTTTGTAGTCTACCTGGCTTTATCTATAGATCTGAATTGGGCACTCCACTAACACTCAGTGCGCAAGCATTCCTGCTCTTTATATGATATAACCATTTGGAGTGTGTTGTAGAATGATTCAATGATTAAATATGCTGTGAACATTTGCTTCACTAAGCTGTGAATCATCTACCCTCCATCACTATACTATCAGTAGCACTTTAATATATATTGGATGGCAATACATGTATAACTAACATCCTTAAGTGCTCTGTGGTTTATAAACCAAAGCAGGACTGCTGGAGCCTTACGACACATCTTAGTCACTGAGTGTGTACGTCTATTTATTTATTTACTAATACTTGTGTACCTGATCTCATAGGTGCCCCAGAGGGGTTTATACCCTGACCAAGTAGCGTTCTGTGTCTAGAAGCCTCTACTACAAATTGTCGTTTGAGACCACTCCAACACACATTCACTGACACAGACGCTAGTTAATGTCAATTTAATTTATTTTTAATGTATTATACACAACGTTTTTGGTAACATATGTTTTATGGAAAAAATATTAAAAGTTAAATTTTAAATTAAGTAGGAGTGCATTATAGTGAATTCTTTTAGGAGACACATTCATTTTGTGTTTTCCTTCCCCCCCTTTTCTGAAATTGTATATGTTTTGAAGTGAAACTTCTTTAGTGGCACCTAGTCCTGATGGGACAAAACTGGAGAGATGGGAGAAATGTGAAACGGAAGTGACGTCACGTAATGGACGCCGCACCCCCCACACGGCCGCTGACATATTCGGCGGCAGCGATAGCCGCCGGCGCCGCTCCTAACAGGCGCCGTTCCCCGCCCGCTGCCCGCGCCCGCTGCCATGCCGCGCATGCGCAGTTGTGATGGCGCCACTGACTCATCCAATCACCGCGGGAGGAGTGGGGAGGGGGTGGCGCGCAGCCGCTATCTGCCCCCGGCGGGTGCAGGCCCAGCAGCACACTGACCTGGATCTCCTGGTAGTGCCCCTGCAGTTCTTCCCACTCCCGCAGCGCCGGCAAGCTCATGGCGGCTGTGATAGCCGAGGCCTCCGCTTTGCCCTCCAGCACCAGGCAGACACGGGCACTTCCTGGTTAGCATGCGCGGACAATGGGAGCTTTTCCCCCGGTCATGTGGGGCGCAGAATTGCGGAGGGGGGTGGGGAGGGGGAGTGTGGTGACCCGGCCGGTAGTGGCACTGAGTATCTCCCCCTATCACGCAGCACCGCCAGACGGGGCAGGAGGAGGAAGGAAAAACTCCTGCTCCGGTCCGGTGAGGGAGGGGGGGTTGTTAACTTGTGGCCGGGGGGCTGGCTGCAGCAGGACACACACACACACACACTGACACACACTGACTGACACACATACACACACTGACCCACACTGACTGACACACACACTGACACACATACACACACTGACACACACTGTCTGACACACATACACACACTGACTGACACATACACACTGACCGGCACAGATACATACACTGACTGACACACACACACACACACACACACACACTGACACACACTGACTGACACACATACACACACTGACCCACACTGACTGACACACATACACACACTGACCCACACTGACTGACACACATACACACACTGACACACACTGTCTGACACACATACACACACTGACACACACTGTCTGACACATACACACACTGACTGACACATACACACTGACCGGCACAGATACATACACTGACTGACACACACACACACACACACACACACACACACACACACACACACACACACACTGACTGACTGAGCCACATACACACACTGACCCACACTGACTGACACACACACACACACACACACACACACACACACACTGACTGAGCCACATACACACACTGACCCACACTGACTGACACACACACACACACTGACTGACACATACACACTGACCGGCACAGATACATACACTGACTGACACACACACACACACACACACACACACACTGACTGAGCCACATACACACACTGACCCACACTGACTGACACACACACACACACACACACACACACACTGACTGACACATACACACTGACCGGCATAGATACATACACTGACTGACACACACACACACACACACACACACACTGACTGAGCCACATACACACACTGACCCACACTGACTGACACACACACACACACACACACACTGACTGAGCCACATACACACACTGACCCACACTGACTGACACACACACACACACACACACACACACTGACTGACACATACACACTGACCGGCACAGATACATACACTGACTGACACACACACACACACACACACACACACACACACACACACACACACACACTGACTGAGCCACATACACACACTGACCCACACTGACTGACACACACACACACACACTGACTGACACATACACACTGACCGGCACAGATACATACACTGACTGACACACACACACACACACACACACACACACACTGACTGACACATACATACACACACACACTGACTGACACACACACACACACACACACACACACACTGACTGACACATACACACACACACACACACACACACACTGACTGACACATACACACTGACCGGCACAGATACATACACTGACTGACACACACACACACACCCACACTGACTGAGCCACATACACACACTGACCCACACTGACTGGCACAGATACATACACTGACTGACACACACACACACACACACTGAATGACACACACATACACACACACTGACTGACACACTGTCACCGTCAATGAAATTGTATTTTGATTTTTAATTAAAACATCAACAACACGGGGGCGCATGCGCGGCGACTGAACTGCATGGACGTCTGAGCCATTTGCTCCGTCTTCAGCCGGCGGCAAAGTGTAAAAAACTAACAGCACAACGAAATAAATAAATCAATAAAACTGACTCAAAGCTGCCTTGAGACGGCAGGATGTCAAGGGGGACTCGCTCAAAGCGTACATCTACAGTCCTCACCGATTATTTCACGAAAGGGGATACCGCACGTATGAAGAGCCAGGAGAATATGGCGCGCAGCGGCTCCGAATCAGAGGAGGAAGAGGAGGTTGGAGCAGAGGGGGGAAAAAACACCACGGACAACCCAATTGTCAGACGAAGCGATCTGAAAGAATTCTGCCAGGATATCAAGAGGTGCCTGCAGTCTGAATTGGCGGCAATACGGGCAGATATACGGGGGATTGGGGAGAGGACTGACTCGTTGGAGAGGAAAATGGATGCCACAGCAAAAGCACTCCAACGCACGGATAAACAAGTGGCACGGGTGCAGGATACGGTCAGAGAGATTATGGACAGGCAAGAGGATGCAGACAATCGAGACCGAAGAAACAACCTACGTATACGAGGGGTGCTGGAAACAGAGACAGACCCTGAGGATTTTATGGGGAGATGGTTGCAACATCTAATGCTTGACCGAGCAGAACGAGACCTACACCTCGATCGTTGCCACAGAGCACTGAGAGCTAAGCCCCAACCTGGAGACCGACCACGTGACATCATCGCCCGATTCCATTTCTTTCGAGTTAAAGAAGCTTTTGGACAAATGACCAGAAACGAGGTGGAGTTCAAAGGACACAAAATACACGTGTATCAGGACATTTCCCCCACTACCCTAATAAAAAGACAACAGTTGTCCCCAATCACGAAAGTCCTAAGAGATGAGGGAACCCGGTATAGGTGGCTGTACCCCTTTGGCCTTCTGGTGATCCAGAACGGTAAGGCCCACACTATAAGGCGCCTTGAAGATGGCATCCCCTTCCTTACGACACTGGGGCTCCAGGATAAGATCCCAGAGGGGATGGAAGCAGGAGAGCCAGCTCCCGAGCCAGCATGGAGAGAAGGCAGAAGAGGGGAAAAAAAGAAACAAGCCCGCAACACTAAGTGAAGTTCCCCGCGATAGTTCGTTAATTGACACTCGCTACCTGTTACAGAGGAGGCTCAGATGACGCAGGCTCAGCCCCGGACTCCCTCAGGTCAGTGGCGCCCCTGTCCCGGAGCTCGGACGGCGTTCCCCTCCAAATGGCGGCCATCTTGGATTGACATCCACCCCACACTGAAAGAGAGGCGGAGCGGGGAGGAACCAGGGGAGGAGCTATCTCCTCTCGCGAGACACGGAAGGGATGGTAGCCTTGCCACACACAAGATGGCGCCGTGATCGGAAGGAGAGATGACGTCACAAGAGACGGCCGGCGAGCGCACTAGTTACCCGCGCGGGACATTGACAATGCACTCGACCCAAAGGGGCGGGAGGAGTGGGAGCCGGGGGATATTTGAGGGAAAAAGGGAAAGTGCAGGGAAGCGAGCAATGAGGGAGAGCAGGTAGTAGAGGGGGCGGATCTCCAAACTAGAGGAGAAATAGAAAACATAAGGGGCGCCCTAAAATAAATAAATAAATAAAAAAATAAAAAATAAAAATATATATATATATACAAAAAAAAAAAATGCGACACAGGAAGACATTTTAGGGCATTTGGAGCACCCTGACCTCAGTACCTTCGAACTTGGATACTTGCCCCCTACCTCAGCCTCACAGACAGGCGACACGGAGGGAGCACTTCTTTTGGGCTCCACGAACAGGCCATATTCATAGAGCACAGGTAGTGAACATACAGTTTAAAGGTTAGAGTTAGAGTTAAAAAATTACAGTTGACACGAGAGGCTATCTTTAAGGCCCATAGTTCTGATTAAGGCGTCCAGCTGGTCTACAAAAAGAAGGGAACCAAAAGCAGTAGAGTTAGTTTATTAGAAAAATTGCTGTTAATGTTTGATAAGTTTTGTATGCAGATGCCGCTGCCGGCCGGAGCTGCAGTCTGGTCGGTGCCATGAACCTACAACCTCAACTCGGGGAACCCACCGAGAAGTGTGAGGAAGTCCTTGGGAGGAGGGGAGTCGGAGCCGCCAAACAGGCAGGCGGAGGCCTGGAAGTGAGTCCAGGAGACCCCCACATTCCAAAGGCATGGGAAGAGCAGTGGCCCGGGGCCACTAGTATCTTCCCCACTACATGTACCTTCCCTATTGTCTCTTTTGTCCCCATTGTGTACCCCACCCCCCCCCCCCCCCCATATCTTCTACCAAGGTGGAGCAACGTTGCGGCCTGAAGCACCGCAGGATGTCACAGAGACGCGGGAGATCCCGAGGACCATCGGGCCACCTCGCTGGAAATCTCGACTGACGACAGGTGAGGCACACCATATAGTATGGCACTAAAGGTCATATCACATAATACGAAAGGACTAAACTGCCCCCGCAAAAGAAAGGTGGCCCTTACAGACTATAGGAGAAAGGGTGCGGACGTGGTACTATTACAGGAAACACACTTTAGCTCCTCCAGCTTCCCAAAATACTTTGACAAATACTATACACAGGCGTTCCTATCCTCCGCAAAGGAGAAGAAGCGGGGTGTAGCAATCCTTATCCATAAAGGAATAGACTTAGAGGTAGATACAATCAAGAAAGATAAAGAGGGGCGGTTTCTCCTACTGACGGGGACTATCCAACAACAACATATTACATTGGTGTCTATTTACGCTCCTAATGGACAAGACACGGATTTCCACACCGCAACCTTTAAGGCAATCCAGAGACACACCAAAGGCGCTCTAATAATAGGAGGCGACTTCAACGCAGTGCTGAACACGACTCTAGATAGATCAGGACCCCCAAGGGCGGGCCCGCAGGCAAGACCTAAAGCACTGGAAAAAGGGCTGCGAGACTTAGATCTAGTAGACATCTGGAGGGAACTACACCCTTTAGACAAAAATTATACTTTTTACTCCCACCCACACAACTCCTTCAGCAGAATCGATTACTTCTTTGTTAATAGCAGACTGGTCCCACAGATCTCCCACACAGGGATCCACGATATTTCGTGGTCTGATCATGCACCCATAGAGCTATGGTGTACAAGAATAGGTATGGACAGGCCAGGAGCAAATTGGAAATTGAATGAATCCCTTATTAAAATACCGGCGATACAAAAAAGGATAGGAGATGAAATTAGACATTTCTTTAGAGAAAATAAGGGGAGCGTCCAGTCTCATATCACCCTCTGGGAGGCACATAAAGCAACACTAAGAGGGACTTTAATCAGTATTGCGGCCAAGAGAAAGAGAGAGAGAAACGCCCAAATAATGATAGATCAACAAGAACTGAGAACCCTATGGGATCAGCATAAGCGGTCTCCTGACCCCGCAACCCTCCAAAAGATTAAAGACACTCAGACGAAACTAAATTTGTTACTCACATCTCAGGCCGAGAAGGCACTGACTTGGTCAAAGAGGAAATTTTTTGAAAAAGCGAACAAGCCAGATACCTTGCTAGCCAGATTGCTCAACCCCAGGGGGAACAGTTATAACATTCAGGCGATTAGAACACAATCAGGTACAACCTCGGCTAACCCCCAAAACATAGTGGGAGAATTTAAAAACATCAACAACACAAATACAATTTCTGTGACAAAAGTCAAAGAAGTTTCACTTACTATGCGCGTGCACAGCACACACAGCTTTTTTTTTTTTTAATAAATCAGTTCTGCAGTATTAGATAATAGCGACTGTTTTTTCCCCCAACTCTCAATGCCATTTTTAATTAATTTTAATATACTGAGCATCCTTTGATGTCTACAGCAGGTTTTAGCACACCTCCCCAGCAGTGCAAGATCTTTGCAACACTTTCCCATTTGTGATAACGTGTTGCCAATATTCCCAGCAATTTGAGCTGCAAACTGTAATAAATACTCAATGTTACCTTAGTAATATAAGGATACATTGTAGCTGCTGAGTTACACTGACTGAAGGATTGATTGGAACTGAAAGGCGGCCATTATGTTAGTCACACAATCAAGATTTTTACAGATTTATAACAGGAGCACCAAACGATTGCCATCTTTGGAAAGAACGTAGAATTATACATTGTCACATGCTTTACATATACAAATAAGAAAAAAAGAAAGGAAAACAAAGGAGGGGGGGGGTTGTAAAGCCAAAATAGAGAGCCATATGACACGAGCAGCACTGGATTCCTACATTTGTACTGAAACACCGAGCTCATATGGGAACAACATCTGGTGGTGCACACGTCCTTTTTGTGTTGTCATGTTGCTGTTTGTGTATAATCCTGCGGCTCTGCACAGGCAGCCTCGTAAAATACATTTAGATTTCTCTCGACTGCAACAATTCAATCCACATTTACAGCACCTGCAAAGAGGACGTGGTGCCAAAAAGGAGTCAGGATCGGGTTTCCTTTGACACGATACATTGTGTTATACTCAGAATTTTCAACCTTTTTTTCTTTTTCTTTCTTTTGGAACAAAGCTCTTTTTGTCTGTATGACTGATAATAATTATGGGACTTTGTAAGCTTGCGAGGTGCTTTGAAATATGCATTGTTTAACCTGGAAACAATTTGAAACAAGTCAGTGTTAGTGCTGCTTGGAGGTATGCAATAAAATGATGCTTTAGTACCTTAATCACATGAATTTTACTCGGGGGGATTTAGAAACAAAAATTACTCTGCTTTGTTGGCTAGAAGCGGGTAAAAAGGGAAACGTGTTTCATAACTGCAGCTCTTGTGCAAAACAAAGTTATCATAAGCAGACTTTACAACATGACCGAGTATTATACTTTTCCTGTACAGACATTCTGGGGTCATGTAAAGATCACGCTGTGGCTTCAGTTCTCAGCTGTAAAACTGAGCTGGCAATGTACTAGAGTCCGATTATGGGGGATATTCTAGTAACTGCGAGTTGTGTCAATCCGTGTCAGAAGAGCCCTTTCCGTCCAGATGGGCATGCTTTGCTATTCTGTAAAACCCCTTCTCGCATGTCCAACCCGTGCGGAAAAGGCTTTTTTAGAAGCGGGTTTATTCCGGCTGTGCCAATCAGGGCGAACTCACCCAAGAGGCTCAAACTCGGACATTTGTAACAACTAGCTGAATTCTAGTAGCTCCGTTAAGTGCAAAATGTAAAAACGCTTCTAATAACGCAAAGAAATGTACACACAGCACACCGGGCATTAGTAAAAATGTATACAGTAACTATTTTTATATCTGGTATAAAGACCATACATATAGTTAACTTGTTAGAAATTAACCAAACACAACAAAAATACAATAACCAATATGAATATATATATGTATCTCGAAAGCTCGCACAAATAAAAGCATTTCGTTAGCCACAGAACGGTATCATCTATTTATTTTTTGATTATATATATATATATATATATATATATATATATATATATATATATAATATATAAGACCAATGACAAGTCCCTCACCAGGCAGGGAAAAAGGACTGACACAGGCTTGACAAATAAAGCCACACAAATAACCAAAATGCCCAAAACACTCAAATTAACACAAAATAATTATATAATTATAACTCATGTTATATAATGAAAAAATATATACATATATGTATAACATGAATTACACTTTTTATTCATTTTATACATACAGTATATGTATATTTTTTCATTATATAATATGCAGTTTTTATAATATGTTTGTAATTTGTTGTTTTCATTGTTTCCATTGTTCTTATTTCGTGTTAGTTATGAATAGTTGTACTTCTGTCATGGTTATGCTAGTCTGCAGTGGAAAAATATATAACAGATGCAGATCTTTCACTTTTTTGGTTACACAAATTCACATTATTGTTAACAGTAGGAACGAATTATATCCTTCATGTTTAAATATGTTTACATTTAACTAGGTGTTGGTATTGGTAGGTGTTGATTGGTATTGGGAATATATATCAATAGTCTTATATGGTTAGTTTACTTTATTTATTTCATCATAGTTCATCATAGTTCACTATTAACATATTATATTTATACACATGTACACTTTTTGACACTAAGGGAGTATTAGAATCCCTTTCCCATTAGAGTAATGGGTTAGCTCATCACATACGCATCTGATTTCAATGTTTCAGTGCAATTATTTGTAGCCTGATTTCATTGGCTTTTGGGGTCCTTTAATGCAGGTGAACAGCCTCTAACGTGAACTCCTGATGAAGCACGCTGTTGCAAAACGCGTTGAGGTCACAAGATGCTGTTCAATGCGCTCACCCATTGGCTGGGACAGAGGAAGCAGGAAGCACGACATTAGTCTTATATATTTTATATATATATTCATATTGTTTATTGTATTATAGTTGTGTTTGGTTAATTTCTATCAAGTTAACTACTTGTAAGGTCTTTGGACCAGATTTTAAAATAGTTATACATTTTTACTGATCCCCGGTGCGCTTTGTGTACATTTCTTTTCGTTTTTCTGAGATCTCCTCTGGGGGATCTGATTCAGTAGTGTCTGGGGAGTTGCTGCAAGGGGTTCCTTTAAGTTGAGATCCACGAGACAGCACGAGGGCGGATTCCCTGATTTTCCTATTGCCACTTCTAATAACGCACATTTTTTTTCTCACCTCGAGAGAGGCGAGATTGGTATTGTGAGTTCCTTCCACAGCCAGAAATATGGGTTTTGTAAGAGAGCAATACCCATATCTCAGCAAAACCCATGTATTCGACTGGGTGGAGTTAGCACCACCTCAAATCATTCCGCTGATTATTAAACCTTGCGTTTTGTCACTTTTTATAGACGCAGTTTAAACTATGCGATTTGCCATACAGAATACGGATTTTTTTCCTGGTTTTAATCCGCTACTTATGACCATGTCAGACCCATGCGCCTCGGCAATAACAACCGCGCAGTTAAGAGACTATCCCCCTATAACTGTTAAACCTTTTGAGCCCCCTTCACGTGGTGTTTCAGGCCCCTCTGCTAGCAAAAAAGGTCAAATGTATTCATTCTTTATTGCAGTAAAGGAAGATATTTTACTAATATCCATTTCCAGTAGCTAAATTATAAGCACTTTTCCATGTGGCTCAGACTTACTTGGTTGGTTTTCGTGATATTCTCACATCATTAGAGACACCCACATTTGCGGTGTAACATCCTCTCTATTTTCCCCCACATCCTGGCACAGAAGTCCTGGTACGAGCAGGCAGTGCTAGGGTTAATAGTTAGCTGGTGACATCACATCTCCTCATTTGCTGAGTGTAGCAATTTACAGGCACAAGTCTGGGCTTGTGGAGTTGCAAGCAGAGGGGGAGGGATAGTTTGACCCCTCCTGCTGTATGTCTAAGTGGGTTCTGCAAAAGGCAGTTAGTTGTTCCCTCACCTAGGGAAGTGCAGGTTCATCCCTCACCTAGGGGTGAGTGAGCAGGGAAAGTGTACACTGCCTGGGAGCCTCAAGCTCCTGGGATAAACAGTCAAGGGTCAGAGAAGAGTGCAAGACCTTCCCTAGTAAGCAAGAAGGAGTATTCTGGATACATGGGATAGGGACTAGGACACCAAAAGGAGACCGCTCTTGCAGAGAAGGTTGGGGGACCCAATTCGTGGCTAGGTATGGAATTGAGGTGGGACTATAAGCTAAGGTCTGATCAGAAATATTCACTGGGAAGGGTTGAATATGAAAATGCCCTATGGAGATTTGTGAAACTGGAAAGCCTTTGTACTGATACTGAATTATGGTGACCTATGAGCGTAACTATACCCAGATTGTGTCTGTGATACAGCAGTGAGATGTATGTGCTTGTAGAAAAGGGAGAAGAGGGGATCCTCAGGCGCGCTGCTCCACTCGTGACTCCAGGACACATGCAAACGTAAAGGAGAGATGGGGGACCACAATCAGGGGTAATTCAATATATGTAAACAATATCCTTTCAAAAATGGGAGGGAGGAAACACACTTACATAAGGTGTCTGGTCCCTGTATTGGGCTGATCCTCTGGTGCAGATGAAGGGGGGGAAGGGGGAAGAGAGGGAAACCCCTTGATGGTTCCTCAAAAGTAAGGAAGAGAAGGGAAAAAAATAGTGTAATAAAGTTTATTAACATAAATAAAAAAGAGATTAAAAACTCACAAGCGGCCAAATAAAATTGGCATGTAGAGGAGATATGTCCAGACTTCACAGAGCGGCCCTCTGGTAGATGGGTAGTCTCTTGTGTCCTCTGTTTCAGCTGGCAGGGTCTTTAGAAGGTGTGTGAAATCCAGTAGGTAGCAGGGAGGATCTTCAAAAGCCCGTGCACGGCCTGTGTCTCCAACCGTCTGCTTCCTTGCACACACACTCCTTCCACAGCTCCCTTCTTTTCGCGCATGCGCATGCGCTCCGGTCGAGATGCTGGCCAAGCTGGAAATGCTCCTTCCCCTTTGTACGGTGGCCTGTGATCTCTTTTTTATTTCTGTTCATAAACTTTATTACACTATTTTTTTTCCTTCTCTTCCTTACTTTTGAGGAACCATCAAGGGGTTTCCCTCTCTTCCCCCCCCTCCATCTGCACCAGAGGATCAGCCCAATACAGGGACCAGACACCTTATGTAAGTGTGTTTCCTCCCTCCCATTTTTGAAAGGATATTGTTTACATATATTGAATTACCCCTGATTGTGGTCCCCCATCTCTCCTTTACGTTTGCATGTGTCCTGGAGTCACGAGTGGAGCAGCGCGCCTGAGGATCCCCTCTTCTCCCTTTTCTACAATCACTACAGAGGTTGGTGAATCACCTCTGAGAGACTTGGGCTGCGTAATCACACTCTGTGAAGGACTGAAAACAAAGACTATACAGTAGGAATTTGGGCGCATTTTTATTCCATTCCTTTCTATAGATGTATGTGCTTGCCTATCCAATAAACATCTTAAGTTACAAAAGAGATCCTGGCGCCCTATTTCTGTGTTCCTGCACCTGCACAATTACCACTGCCGTCTCCTCCCTTACCGCCTTGGCCTGAACCTATGCAGAAAAGACCCTGAGATCACAGGTACTTGACCAGGAAGATGACACTCTAATCCTACCGGGAGAGGGTTGGACCTCGATTTCAGACTAAAAAACATTATCTACCTGTAACAGGGGAGTAATCCCTGTTCAAGTAATGTACCTTTAATCTAGCAGTGTGGGGGTTAACTGCTGGTACTCAATTAATAAACTCCACCTGCCTGATCTAGTTTGCTTACAAAAGCCTGTCTGTTGAGACAGGAAGTGACTCCTTAGCTCTGAATGAGAGCTGACCTTTGGAGAAGACAGAGGTGTGTTCTTGAGACTCCCAGGAGAGACTGCCCAAGAGAACACACATCTCTGGAGCTGACCTGTCTTGAGCTCTGCCCAGCATAGCTGATTGCAAGACACCAAATAAGACTTCTAAACCTGGATGCTGATTTTCTGTGCACGCACGGGTGCAGTTCCAGGAGAGCAGAGAAGCTTACTCTACAGCAAGAAACAGATAAGACTTTCATAATTAAGAGACTGCTTATATCTGCTTATTTCATGCTATATGTTTGGGGCTGGGAGAAATGCTTAACTAACGGAGATGTGAATTAATTGCATAGGATTTCACTAGAAATGCTCCCAAGTGAATAGAAGCTTTGTTCCCCCCCTGTGTTTGGATGATTTCCTGATGAAAAGAAAAAGGCACAATAAAGCCTATTATAATTTCACCTTATAAAGTCTCTAATTGTGTACCTCTGTGAACGTCCATCTACATATGGTGTCCGAGGTGGGACAAGAGGTGTCCTTGTAGTTAAAAAGGACCGGAGATTTTTATGTGAATTTTTTTTTAGGCTTTTTGCCTACAAACAATCTGAGAAACTTAGAAAAAAGAACCTCATGCAGCAGAGATCGGAATTAAAGAGATACACACCATTGAAACCACACTGCACTGAAACTTACAAAAACCCAGAACAGACTGCTGAAGTAGCTAAACCTTATTTTGCATATCACAAAGGGTAATATGGTCATTGAAATAGGGGTTTTGCCTTTCAGCCATAGTCAGGGTTCAAGAAGTGAGTCAGCCCTTAAAAAGGGATAGGTGTTTGTTGTTTTCAAAAGTTTCGCTGAAGCAGTGAATACAGATGTGACCCACGAGTGGTACTGATTTTGCAAATAAAGGTTGCCACACCGCATAGGGCTACCAGCTGTGAATGGAGTATATGCAGAAAAGTGTGAAAATTGATACAAGACTGTGCTGAAGCAGGGGAATTTTTAGCAAACAAATGCTGAGTGTTGAATCACCCTGCCGGGAATGAAAGAATGTTTTTTTTTCTGCAAGTAAAAAAGGTCTGCCTATATATATCTTGGGAGCAAAAAACAGACACCCAGAGTGTGAAGTGTGAATGCCATAATACGCAAAGATGAGACTGAAAATTACTGAACTCAGGCAGAAAACCAAATTCTGTTGCTGAAGCGGAGAGATTGCACCTAGCAAGTAAATGGTGTAGAGCAAATAGACTTTTTTACCTAGCAACTGCACATCTTGTATACCTGATAAGAGAAAATGCATGCACAGCACTGCTGATATTAAAAAAAAAAAAAAAAATTCCCAAGAAAGAAAAGTCTACAGAGATGCCTGTGAGAGCTACGACCTCTACAAGCAAAATATGCCCATCTGTAGGACTACCACAATTGGCGGTTCTAGCAAATACAGTGGCAACAGCTGCAATAGTGCCTCCTGAGGTCAGGAAGAAAATTACACCTTATAGCCTAAAAATGGAGGACAAGATGCAGCGTTCCTGTAATGAACCCTACCCCACGGAAGAGTGGCCCTTCCAGTCCAATAAAGAGGAAGACATCTCTTACGGGGAACCTGAACCGAGTCACACCCACAAAACACCCCAAGAATGGTGGAGGTGCCTGAACTCGGCACGAACAGAAAAGACCGCTCCCTTTGACGAATATGATCAGCAGGAGACAGAACGGGAGCAGCAGATCACCCAATATTTCTGTCAGCTAAAGCAACTGCAAGAAAGCCTGGCGTATATAATGAAGCCGCTAAAATTTCAAATGATGATGGAGACCCCAATATCCCTGACGGGATGGTGTCATCCAAATCAAAAAGGCGGAAAAAGAAAAAGAAAAGCAGTTCTTCACTTACCGTGGAAGGAACAGACACGTCCGCAGATCCTGTGGAGGAAAAGGGGGACCGAGTTGCCCTGCGGCCTAGAGAAAATGGAGAATTCGTCCCGCGGTTAACCAAATATCCAGAGGGCCCAAGGCAAAAGTCGTGTACCCCAAAGAAGTGTCTGTTCGGTGCCAACAGTGAGGAACCCTCAACCAGTCATCCCAGGGAAGCGGAGCCGGAACCAGTGAGTGACGATCCCTTGACCAGCCCTGAAGACGCCCTGAAAATTGCCAGGCATGACTGTGATCTGCTCTGTGAAGAATTGGGAAGGGAGAGAAAAAATAATGCTGAGCTACAAAAGACTGTGCTCGCAATTTACTCTGCAGCCAAGACTGAATTGGAGGATCTCAAGACTGAGCTAGATACTGCAAAGGCTACTATTTCCGCCATGGATGAAAAGCAGAGCCAATCGGATAAAATGGTGGCTACGCTAAAGCGGAAGTATGAGGAGGCACTGAAGCAGATGACAGTGTTCCAGCAAGAGGTTCACACTCCGTATAGAGCTTGATGCCTCACATCATGAGACCAACAGCTGCCGCACAGACCTGGAAGTTTCCAGAAAGGAACTACACAGTCTCACTGAGGAGCTGGACATTGCTAAAGAAACTATTGGTAATCTTGATACAGATCTCAAAGTCTCTCAGAAGGAGCTTCAGACCCTCAACCTAGAGAAGGAAGTCTCACGCCAGGAGAGTATCATTCTCAAAGCAGATGTGCGTAAATGGAAGGAGGACTGCAAAGAAGCCCTGAAGAATACAGAGACTGAAAAAAGAGAAAATTCAAGATTAAAAAGAGAAAACTTAAAACTGAAAGAAGAAAATTTTCAGTTGACAGAAGAAGTCAATGAAAAGTTTGAAGCAGAGCACTGACTGCAGAACCAATTGGAAGGTCTGCGTACACACCTCCAGTATGTTGAGGAGAAGCAGCAAACGCTGCAGGACGAAAAGCTGCAGGCTGCTAAAGAAATTCAAGTGCTGCAGGAACGTCTGATGACCCAGTATGTCCGCGCAAAGCAGCATGAGAAACTGAAGGCTACCCTGAGCATCACCACATCAACGCTAAAAGCCAAGCTTAGAATCCAGGTGATGCGGCACAAAAGGGAGCACAAGAAGGTCCAGAAACTGAAACAAGTAACTGTGGCCCAAGCAAAGAAGTTCATAGTGCTCCACAATACAATAAAAATGTGGGGGCAGGCTCAGAGAAAGCAAAGCATGCAGATAAATTCCCTGAGAAGAGACTTGCAAGACGCACTCAAAAACCAGGGATCTCTCGCGGATAAGATTACAGTCCTACAAGGACAAGTATTGACCCTGACTAAGCGTCAGTATCCCACAGCCTCAAAAACCCATGAAGACAAGGGTACAGTGAGAGCTGGGAATACCGCTCATCTGAAAGACAAGGTTGCAAAATTTGAACCACCTAAACAAGCACTAGAAAAACCTTCAGCCACCCAGCAGGCAACAAAAGAAGGTACACGTGCTGAATTAAAACCAGAAGAATCCTTAGCTGATGAAGCTGAAAAGATGGGACATTCTCTGGAAGTGGGTGTGGAATTGCAACTTAATCTAAAAGGGGCTGAACTAGCAACCCCATTGAGTGGGAAAAGGGCGGTTTTTAAATGCTCTGCAACTGCTGCCATACAGTATGCCTACAATAAGACGAGCACCCGACGCGAGGGAAATCGCATGACCGCGCACATTGAAAAAAGACTATACTTGGAGAAAGTCCTCCTCGAGCGACTGAGGGGTGCTGATCTCAAACACTTTCAGGAGGAGACACGAATAAACTGGAGAAAGGGCTCCAATCCCAACAGGACTGAGGGTTCTCTTCCTCCATCCACTCTCATTCAAGTCACTGAGATATCTAGAATGAGAGTGGAAGGATGGGCTTTGGCCGTGGCAAGCCCGAGCTTCCCACAAACAGGGGAGGTATGTAACAGGGGAGTAATACCTGTTCAAGTAATGTGCCTTTAATCTAGCAGTGTGGGGGTTAACTGCTGGTACTCAATTAATAAACTCCACCTGCCTGATCTAGTTTGCTTACAAAAGCATGTCTGTTGAGACAGGAAGTGACTCCTTAGCTCTGAATGAGAGCTGACCTTTGGAGAAGACAGAGGTGTGTTCTTGAGACTCCCAGGAGAGACTGCCCAAGAGAACACACATCTCTGGAGCTGACCTGTCTTGAGCTCTGCCCAGCATAGCTGATTGCAAGACACCAAATAAGACTT
Organism: Ascaphus truei; assembly: GCF_040206685.1. Classification (NCBI taxonomy): domain Eukaryota; kingdom Metazoa; phylum Chordata; class Amphibia; order Anura; family Ascaphidae; genus Ascaphus; species Ascaphus truei. The sequence goes on from NC_134483.1 coordinate 80,851,553, forward strand.
CTAAACCTGGATGCTGATTTTCTGTGCACGCACGGGTGCAGTTCCAGGAGAGCAGAGAAGCTTACTCTACAGCAAGAAACAGATAAGACTTTCATAATTAAGAGACTGCTTATATCTGCTTATTTCATGCTATATGTTTGGGGCTGGGAGAAATGCTTAACTAACAGAGATGTGAATTAATTGCATAGGATTTCACTAGAAATACTCCCAAGTGAATAGAAGCTTTGTTTCCCCCCCCCCCCCCCGTGTGTTTGGATGATTTCCTGATGAAAAGAAAAAGGCACAATAAAGCCTATTATAATTTCACCTTATAAAGTCTCCAATTGTGTACCTCTGTGAACGTCCGTCTACACTACCCATGAGAGAAAAAGAGAGGGGGGGGGGGGTGTTCCCAGCACTCAATGACCAAAAATAATGATAATAATAACAACTAGGGATATGCCAAAAAATGAATATTTTAATCCGAAAAGCACAAGAACAAAACTACAGTATGTAGCAGTGTCACACACTATAGCAGCAGGTATACTAAAAGTAAAATGCTCTCTAACTGCAAAACAGGGGAAGGGAGCGACAAGGGAAAAACACATCAGGGAAAAAGGGGGGGGGGAATAGGGGGACAACGTTTTGGGGTGATGACCCCTTCCTCAAGCCCGTTCCCTAAGGTCAGGAGGATCAAAGGTACTTCCGTATGTCCAATTTCCCACTAGCAAACAAAGTACACCTAATCTTAATCAGCTAACAGAATAATAGATTACTTTGTTTGCTAGTGGAAATTTGGACATAGGGAAGTACCTTTGGTCCTCTTGACCTTAGAGAACGGGCCTGAGGAAGGGGTCATCACCCCGAAACGTTGCCCCCTATTGTTTTTCCCTTTTCCCCCTTTTTCCCTGATGTGTTTTTCCCTTGTCCCTCCCTTCCCCTGTTGCACCACTGATCTTGTTTTCCAGTTTTTTAGAGTGCTGTTTATCTCTACATTTGTCTACTTATTATCTACCCATGTACAACCTACCCCCTGCAGCCGGTGGGGTTGGGGGGTCGGGGTGCTACACCGGGTTACGTTTCTATTCCTGTGTGTTAATGTGCATGAATGTTTACACTCACGCAGTTTGCTTTAAGTATGGATGAGCTCTGAGACTTTGCACTGTTTCTGTCAAGCAGGCGGCACTAATGTAGCCTCTCAATAATATCACATTTCTTGCATTAGCATTTGCATCTGATGTTCAAAAATTGGCAGCAGTGTTTTTAAGGAAAAATGTGTCGGATCCCTAAGGAAAGGAAAATTACATTTGGTTGAAAAATAATAATGTATCCCTCTCCCAGTCCATATTCCAGCTCCATTGCAAATCCTTTTATAATCACTATAAAGAATTGTTTGTTGATCTCTAAAAAGGAGGTGTCATTTCCCCTCGGTTCCCCCACGGAAACCGCCATGAACATTTGTTTCCAAACGTGATGCGTTTGATGCAAGACTCTAAAGCAAAAGTTAACACCTCAAACCTGCCAGTTTATTAGACACAAGCAATGGGAAAATGATGGCAGGAATTGCTAGCATTTGATATCTCATATTATTATATACAGATGTAGCAGACTTTATTATCCCAGTTACAGCGAGTTAACACAAAATATTGCCTACTTAAGCATTATTTTCAGCAGCATGGGTATAATGACATCTGAGATATGCAGCAGGTAACTCCTCTGTAATACATTGTACTGCCCGATGTGACAGCTCTTCTCACCCCAACCCCACCTGCTGCAGGGGGTAGGTTGTTCATGGGTAGATAATAAGTAGACAAATGTAGACCTATCACCTGAGATCAGACTCCAAAAGACTGTTCATGGGTCCAAGGCTCAACAAAGTATCCGGACGCTCCTCCTTCTCTTACCGTGCACCCCAAAACTGGAACAACCTACCAGAGACTCTTACATCCACCACCAGTCTAAGTTCTTTCAAATCTAAGGCTGTCACACATTTTAATCTGGTCTGTAACTGTTTCATACGCCCATAATATAAATTATCTTTAACTGTGCATGCAATGTCTTGTATATAATGTATACCCTGCTCATTATGTAACTGTATTTGTAAACATGTATTATTTGTTTTAACTCTGTGCCCAGGACATACTTGAAAACGAGAGGTAACTCTCAATGTATTACTTCCTGGTAAAATAATTTATAAATAAATAAATAAATAAAAGGAGCAAAGCGTTTGTATACATTACTGTTAGTATAGGCACACCCAAAAAAAAAAGGGTAGCAAAAAATATACTAAAAAATGGACATTGACAGTGAAGAATAATAGAAAATGAAAGAATAGGGTGCTATGAAATAAAAGGGGTCCTCCAATCCTTCAATCACCATGAGCAACAACAACACAAATTACAAATATTTTTGCACTCGTAAATGAAAATAATTGCCCATAAATATTTACTAAGGTCAGCACTGTGAACTTTACATTGGATTGCACTGTAGATTAAACACATTATTAAAAAAAATGACTTTCATTTATATGAGAAGGTGCAGTTCATATATAATTTCAACGCGGTCTTAACCAGGGCAAAGTGCTGAAGTGTAACCAACAATCAAAAAAAGAAAACGTCGACCTTCCTTATTCCCATTGAAAGTCCTTTCGCTGCTTTTAGAAGCAATCCTACCCTATTTCAATGATATAGTGGATTTCTGGGTATAGTTGCTAAAAAAAATGTGTCAGTCTGGGAAGATAAAATGTCCGCCGCCTTTGCCCTCATTAAGACCAGAGATTGCCATGGTGACTGCTAATGCCAATTAAATAAACAGGCGAAAACTCTGCAAATCACTACGATTTTGAGAAATTGGAAAGAAATGAATCAGCACGACACATCAGGTTAGATCATTCATCGGAAATGGTATTTTTCGGGACGACTTCTGCTTTTAATGAGAGAACAAATGCTAAAAGGCTGAGACTGTCTGCCTGCTTTCCTGTTACTTTAGCACTGTTATATCTGTCAGAGAGACGACGCGGTTATAGTTTAAAAGAAGCCCTGTCCTAACCACATCATGTCCACTGACCGTAATGTAACTAAACTCCACCTGCTACAGAAAGTGAAGACCACAGGATGAAAGGGACCTACTGTGCCACGTCTATTGCAGTGTTTTCTTTAAATACTACATTTAATATAGCAATGTTACCCTACACTCATTACGTGTATGTTCAGTGGCAACAAACAGACTAACAGGTTGGTAATTCTTCGTTTCTCTGGCAAGTGGTGAGATCAGAGTATGTTGTCAAATTCTTGCAGGCTTGACACATGTGGTTAGATAAAAGTGTACGTCCACGCCCAGAAAGCTAATAGTATTTTACATGGACCTCACAGGGGCTAGCCGATAGCTGTAATTATGGTATAAATGTTTCACTTTTTCTGAACCTTAAGCAACGAGGGAGAGACAGCGCTCAAGCAGACAAGAATAATTGATCCCATAAACTGGTGGTGTAAAGAAAAATCCCCTATCCCCGGAGGTGGTAAAAGGCAGTAAGCAAATAAACCGGAGAGGGAAAAAGATATATCTGTGAAGCACTCAGGGATATCATAAGAATAACAGGCTTTATTACACATTCATCACAGCAAACAAAGAGATACGCTAATAAAAACAGACTAAAAAAACATCAACCTTCTAAAGTGCATATACTGTATGTGCCATGATCCAGAGTACATAATACACAAGCAAATCTGTTCCAATACGCAGAATACAGACTGCAATACTTCACTAAATTGCAGGAAGTCCTGAAGTGGTGAAAACCATACCTACACCATGACTGGACGATAACGAAAAGATCAATAGATTGCATAATATACTACTATAGAATCGGGATAGTACAGAAAATAAGCAAACAGGGTGGAATAAAACATGCCCTCGTACGATCAAATTAGACCAAATCGTTTAAAGACATGATTTGGCAAAGCAAAAAAAAAAATGTAATATATGTATCCAACAAAGTATAGTTGCAGTCGATATGCAGTATGCAGCAAATGATTGCAGTAGGATGAGCAAGTACTCCAGGCATTAAGTAAGTACTCTAGGTTCAAAGCATGGGATAGGAAGGTCAGGAGAATAAAAGAGCTCCGACGCGTTTTGCACACTCGCTTCTCACAGAGGTTGACAAGAATATGGCATTCTCCTGATTATATAGTTGTGTAGTATGCAGTCTATTTACCTTGTTTTCTTTTTTTTTAATGGCCCATTGTGTCTTTTGTGCCAGATGCCACTGTGATCAATCAGCACCAGAAACCTATAGTTAAGCCATGGCTAGAAGAGTAAAGAGACGCCATGTTGAAGTGTGCCGGTAACAAAGATGTTTGTATTTTTTTTTCCTCACTATTTTTGGATTTTCTGCAGTTTAGTGCAGTGTTTTCAGTGTGTATTCTGTGTTGGCACGGTTATGCATGTGTATTATGTATTCTGGCTATTGGCACATTTATGCACTTTAGGATGTTGATGTGGTTGTTTTGAATCTTTTTATTAGCGTTTCTCAGTGTATTTGCTCTGCTGAATTGGTAATAAAACCTGTTGCTCTTATGGTATCCCTGAGTACGTCATAGAGGTTATTTTTCTCTCCAGTTTACTTCTCTGAGCCTTGTTTGGTCTTCTTGCAAAGGATACATTCTGTGGAGTGCAAATTGCATCTATTACAAGGCATGTCCAATTACCATCTTCCGCAGCAATGCTAGGCAAAACAAAATGGTTGTATACTAGGGTGTGGTGAGATTATATTTAGTATTATTTCTATTCAGACATATGGTCCTACTTAGTGTGTCCATTTTTTGCAGTCTACATTTACCTCTCTTTTTTCCTCTTGATTAGATACTGAATTTTCTCAGAACTGCATTATAGATCTGTTATGATTACTGCAATACTAGAATGGAAGAATATCAAGTTAAATGTAACAAAAGGATTATGTATGAAATTATAACCTGACTTTTTCTCTTTTTGCTTCTTGTATTTCTAGGGACACACATTGATCACATTTAATAAATAAAAATGCAAGTGAGATTTTTAGTAAATGAAAGAATACAGACACAGTTCACTTGGACTGGGTTGCTGGTATCACCCAGTACCAGTGGATCTGATAAACCTGCTGGTACAAGTTAGACAGGGTTAAGTCCCTGTTTGTGGGTAGCTCGGGTTAGCCACGTCCGAAGCCCATCCTTCCACTCTTACTTGAGATATATCTTGCGGCTCGAATGATAATGGAGGGAGAGAACCCTCAGTCATGCTTTTCTTCACTGAGTTTAGGGTCACCACCAGCATCAGGTTCAGTATCCATGATCATGTGTGGTTCAACCTGGGTGTAGTTTTTATCTATTCTGATTGACCCCTGTGGCATCTCAGTTTGGAAGTCGGCAGACTTCTCTTGACGTATTACCTCTTTTACGCTGACCGATTCTTCAATATGTGGGGAAATCTCAAGTGATGTCGGGTGAGGTATCTCTGCTATTGTAGCACCATTTTGAAGCTGCTTCACTACCAGGAGACACAAAAATCCAAGTGGGGTAGAGACCCTCAATTGGAAAAGAAACCCAAAATTGCACTCTATGAGAATAAAACACTTAGTGGGAGTGAACAATATATCCCAGGCTAATAGCCAAAGTGCTATACGACACAAAACAAAAAAGAATTTATTAAGTACATGAGGGAACAATATCAGGGAGTGTGGGGTATGAATAAGGGTGTGTTTAAAAATACGGTAGATGGTGACCAGAATAGAGAGTGTTCTCTCTCACTCATCAGGTATAGTTTACATATAGGGGAGGCCACTACTAAAGCTTATAAGGCATATCCCTGCAGCGAATACCTGGTAGTGGGCAATGAGGTATAGTGAGCCAAAGTCCTGACAAGGTATATGGTAGAAAATTCTACCAGCAAGAGGGGATACTAAACACAAAATAACACTTAAAGTGGAAAGGAATGTATCCCTGGTTCATCTGAATCGCTTGAAAACATGTAGCATATGCAAAATGGTGTAACATGTATCAATGGGTAAGTGTATCTGAACACTAAAGTAAAACAGAGGATTGGTATTTCAACATATATATATATATACATGTATACCCATAATCCCCTGAATAAAGTTGTCTCCCAAGCATCAGACTGCATACAAAAGTAATTTCAAACTGTGTATATACACATCATGTCAGGCTATGGCATAAGGCAAGAAAAAAGGGGTAAGTAGAGATCAAATTCAAATACTACCCGATCAGCCGAGTTGGTGCTGGTTTACACAATACACCAGAGCTCCTGGCATTGCTGGTCACTGTAAAATAATGTAAAATAATGTATGTTTCAATTAACGAATGGGTAAATATGCATATGTGCTTTTGATAATATTGGTCCTTGTCATGTGCAATTGCTTTTCCTGATGTATGAATCTCATTCCGTAATCTGGCATGAGAGATTTAACCCTTATTATTTTCTGTCTTTATGGATGTATTACTCTTTTATCCCTGTCAGAATTCTTTATTATGTCTAATTTCATTAAGGATATCTTTATGGACACTATTTGACAATGTATTAGACACACATGTATAGACATAGTGAAGAATTTTGTAGACTTTAATAAACTGCAAATAAAAATGAAAATATATTTAAAAAGGGAATAATTCGTGCATATACATGCACCTCATCCTCAGTTTCTTGTGCATCTTTACATTCACATAAGGTGAATTATGGTTAATGACACTCTATTATTACACACTTATATGAAAAAGAAATAAAGTAGATTCATATCTAATGAGTGTTGTTCCAATAACTTTCACACAAGATGCTTGTTTTATATATTTTTTAATCGTTTGTTATCAATTATTAGTTGTTACAATTACTGTTTTCATGATTATAACTTCTTCATTATCAGTAATACTTACTGTTGCTCGCGAATCCCCTTTTAAATTAGTGTTGAATAAAGTTTTTTTAGACCATTCGGTCGTCATAGAGTAATAAAGTTGGTAGGATTCAATTGAGCATTTTAACAATAGACGAAATGATCGATAAAGTTTTGTTGACAAATAAAGTTTTGTTTATACTCAAATGACGCGCTGACGTCACCAGTCCAGGCCACGCATGGCGCGTCACTCGTGACGCGTTCCCTGCGACGGATGGATGGCGGCAAATGGCGGGAAATTAGAGTATATTAGGTAAGTTAGCACTAGGCATCACTATGCACCTTGAGAAAGAGCTACCAGCTCGAAACATGTTGGTGGGGGTCTGAGGGCTCCGTTTTTTGTAATTTTGCACTGATCCATTAAACAATACTTTTTTACCTGGGTCCCACTCTCCCAAGCAGTTTATTTATCTTCAGCTGTGCTCCATCTCTTCTTTTCTTGGATGTCTGATCATTGTGGAGTAACGGCAGCACGCACCCACGGAGGAAATTCCACTGAAGACCACACAAATGTGAGTTATTCCAACCTACTTACCTGAATTATCTATACTTGCCCAACCGATGTCTATGTCTGGTCACTAGCCAGTGAAGGTCCCACATCATTCCAGTGGGATCTTTTCCAGCTATTCAGTACCTAGTGGAAGTTGTTTCATTTCAGGATTGGAGTTTTTGGTCTGGATTATTTGGAACCTCCAGGGGACACTATACAAAGCGCTTATGCCTATGGGCTTTGCAGCCAGTGGCTCATGTTTGAGCACCATACAGTTTTTGTGATCTTTCACTCTCTATTCTGGTCACCATCTACCGTATTTTTAAACACACCCTTATTCATACCCCACACTCCCTGATATTGTTCCCTCATGTACTTAATAAATTCTTTTTTGTTTTGCGTCGTATAGCACTTTGGCTATTAGCCTGGGATATATTGTTCACTCCCACTAAGTGTTTTATTCTCATAGAGTGCAATTTTGGGTTTCTTGTCCAATGGAGGGTCTCTACCCCACTTGGATTTTTGTGTCCATGCTAACCTTACCCTATGCACCATGAGAGAAGAATATTTTAATTAGAATAATTAGGAGAGCGATAAGCAATGTGTGTTTCACTACCAGGAGACCCCGGTCTAGAGATTTCTCATTCATCACGGGGCCCATCCACAACAAGTATGACACACTCATCAGTAGAGAGGTAATTTGTGTTTGGTTCAGCATACTTAGATTCCAGTATATCAGTTTGGTTGTAGTGACGTCAGTAAAATCAGAATTTCCCACTTTCAGATTTGTATTTTCTCATTTTACAGTCTCTATATTATTCAGGGCCTCCTCGTAGTCCTCCTTCCTTTTACGCACTTCTGAGTTGAGACTCCCGGTCTCCTGGCGTGAGACTTCTATCTCTGGGTTAAGGGTGGGAAGCTCCTTCTGAGAGACTTTAAGATTCAAACTAAGCCTGCACTAAGCCTGCAGACCTCTTTTTGAGAGACGTCCAGCTTCTCGGCAATTCTGTGAAATTCTTTTTTTTTAGAGATGTACAGTTCTGTACGGCGACTGCTGATGCCCTGATAAGAGGCATCCAGCTCTATGCAGAAAGTATGAACCTCTTTCTACTGTTGTCTACCTGGCGAGAAACATCCAGCTCTATATTGAGTGTATGGACCTCTTTCTGGAAGATCTCCTGCTCGGTACGTACCCTGTGAAACTCTTTCTGAGCAACTTCCAGTCTGACACTGAAACTGTGAATCTCTATCCGAAAGACTTCGAGCTCCGTACTGAGGCTGTCGACCTCCTTTCGAGAGCTTGCGAACGCTGCACCGAGACTGAGAGACTCCTTCTGAGATAGTCCATGCTCTAAACTGAGACGGAGGGCCTTCTTTTGAGCCTCCTCCTGTTTCTGCTGCAAGTCAGCAATAACTTTGTCAGTGGATCTGTTTCTGTAAGTTCCGCCACGAAGCCCCGCCCCTTGAGCACGTCATGCGGCAGGGGTACAGGCCTCCGCACGGCTGGAGATGCGTGCGCACGTAGAAGCAGCAGCGTGGAGGTGCAAGCCCAGCGGGGACGCAACACACCCGCGCTGTCATGTGACATCATCAGGCTGCGCTGCGCACCTCCCATTCGCACGTCACTGAACCACCAATCAGCTGATCGCCGGAATACTCTCACCTGATGCGGATCCCCCATTACTCTCTCTGTGCTCTGCCATTGGAGGAATTCCCTCACACCTCTGTCCCTTGATTGGCTCCTTGCCCTTCTTATACTGGGCTCTCCCACTCCTGCATTGCTGAGCATAAACTTTGGTTTATGCGTTGTGCTCTCTGCTGCAGTTCGTTGTTCCTGTGCTGTTTGTGCCTTGACCCTTGCTTGTATTTTGACCAGTCCTTTCTCTAGTCCTGAACCTTGGCTTCACTTTGGATTCCTACACTCTCCAACCCTTTGACCCCAGCTATGTAGCTCGACCATTCTACCCTCTCTACCCCTGAACCACGGCTTACGGACATCAACCATTCTCCACTCTCCAACACTGAACCACGGCAAGTACCTCGACAAACCTGACTTCTAAAACCCTGACCTGGCTACACGACTTGGATTACGCACTCCGGACCGGACTGTGTGGTTGCAGGTTGGTGCCTATACATCCCCACCTCAGCCCCGCGGTCTTAATCCTGTTTATTGTGAGCACAGCATGACAATATGCTCAGCCAAACAAACATGGACCCCGCTGGGGTGGGTCGACGATTAGACACCCATGAAGTTTCAACAAGTAACCGGATCTTTCGCCTTTAAGGACCAACAGGTTAACCAATTAGAGCAAGACCTAGAAGCCCTTACTGACCAGGTTAGATGTTTAACAACCTCCACCGTTACTCCCAGACCACTTCCATCAACTTAAACTCAAATGACCACGACCTTCGAACCACGGTTGCCAACTCCAAACCAGTATGTAGGAGACCCCGTATGATGTCGGGGGTTCCTGAATCAATGTTCGATACAATTTGAGCTGCTTCCCTCTCATTTTCCTTCCCCATGATCTAAGGTGGCATATATCATATCCCTGCTGACCGAGGATGCCCTGGCATGGGCCTCTCCAATCTGGGAGCAACGTCCGGATCTGAAGTCGGACATCGCGCTCTTCATCACAGAGTTTAGGAGGGTGTTCGATACTCTGGGTCATAAGGTTATTGCTGCTTCTACTCTGCTGAACATCTCCCAGGGGGATCGTACCGTGGCACGCTATGCTCTGCAGTTCCAGACCGTGGCTACTGAGACTGGCTGGAATGATGAGGCCCTAGCTGCAGTCTTCTGGCAGGGCCTATCCGAGAGCCTCAAAGATGAACTGGCATCTCACGACCGACCTGCTGGGCTTGAGGATCTGGAAACCCTCTCCATTCGCATGGACCAACGTATTCAAGAAAGAAGAATGGAGAGAGGCAAACGCACCCGAGGTACACCATCCACTTCCTTTCAACCTACAGGCCCAGTGTTTCCCTCAGTGACCACTCTAGATGAGCCCATGCTGCTAGGAGGGATCAGTCTGTCACCTACTGAGAGGGAACGTAGGAGGCATGTGGGTTTGTGTCTATACTGCGGCCACAACGGACACCTAGGGGCTACCTGCCCCTGAGGCTGGGAAACGCCACTGCCCAGTTAGAGTCAGGAGGATCACGATCGGCACTGCAGTTTTACCTCCCCCTCAACTGTCTACAAGGATCTATCTTCCTATTTCCATATCCGGAGAGACCTTCAGAGTCAATACACAAGCCTTCCTGGATTCCGGGTCAGAGGGAAACTTCGTGGATCAAGGATTCGCAATCAGGAACCGAATACCCTTGGTACCCAAGGATGGTCTGGTGGGACTGGAAGCCATTGACAGTCGTCCGCTGGAGCCCTCATTTATCTCCCTCCAAACGGCACCCATTAGGATGTCGACCGGAGACGCCCACTCCTAGACCATATAACTGGATGTTATTCATTCCCCCTCTGTGGACATTATTTTGGACCTTCCTTGGCTTCAGATCCACAATCCCCTGAACGGAGTCCGCGCCACAACGCTGGAGCTCCCACTGTTTGGAGCATTGTATGTCAGGTTCCAAGGCGGTGGCGGGTAAGGCGGTCACAGCATCTGACAAGATACAACTGACGGCAGAATATGAGGACTTCCACGATGTGTTCGATAAACGCCAGGCGGAGAAATTGCCACCACTTCGAGCATACGATTGCTTGATTGACCTATTGCCGGGCGCCATTCCTCCTAGGGGAGGATCTTAGCCGCTGTCCGTAACCGAAAACCAGGCCATGAGGCAATATATCCAGGAGAACCTCCAGAGGGGGGTCATTCGAAAATCTTCATTGCCCGCAGGAGCAGGATTCTTTTATGTCAAAAGGAAGGATGGGTCCCTCAGACCCTGCATAGATTACCGGGGCCTCAACAAACTCACCATAAAGAATCGCTATCCCCTCCCATTGATAGCTGAACTCTTTGATAAACTTCAAGGAGCTACCATTTTCACAAAACTAGATCTCAGAGGTGCCTACAACCTGGTCAGGATCCATCAAGGGGACGAATGGAAGATGGCCTTCAACACTCGCGATGGGCACTACGAGTACCGGGTCATGCCGTTTGGTCTCTGCAACGCGCCGTCAGTCTTCCAAGACTTTGTCAATGACATATTCAGGGACCTATTGGACCATCATGTGATTGTATATCTGGACTTGTGTTATTGTGATAGTGAAAAAACAGGCGCTACACTATAAGTGATCACTATTAATAATAACGTGACTGTATAAAAGCAATATAAGCTGTGAAGAATAAATAAACGTGTAATTAACGTGTCAAGTGAATAAATGAATAAAGATTGTAACTCCCTGCTCAAACCCTTCTGGCAGGGCCTGTCTTCTCTGGTCCCCAAATTGAAGAATGGAAGTCTCGTAACCCAGGGGGAGCATAAAGGGAGACAAAACACAACAATCTAAGTGCAGACACTATTGTCTGCACTTAGATTGTTGTGTTTTGTCTCCCTTTATGCTCCCCCTGGGTTACGAGACTTCCATTGTATATCTGGACGACATCTTAATTTTTTCCAGATCTACTCAAGAACATACAGGTCACGTCAGACAAGTTTTGCAGCGTTTAAGAGAGAACCACCTTTTCGCAAAGATGGAGAAATATCACTTCCACCAGAATTCTACCTCCTTCCTCGGCTACATTATCTCGGATACCGGCCTCGCTATGGTCCCCGTCTTAGAGTGGCCGTGGCCGTGTCCTCTGTCCCTCAAGGCCATCCAGATTTTCTTGGCTTCGCCAATTACTACCGGAGATTCATTCAGGACTTTTCCTCGGTAATAGCACCAATTAACGCATTGACCCAGAAAGGAGCCAACTCTACGGATTGGCCTACTGAGGCCCTCCAGGCCTTTGAGAGGATAAAAAGAGCATTTGCATCGACACCCATCCTGGTACATCCCGATCCTGCTCTACCGTTTACTCTCGAGGTTGACGCCTTCGACCTAGGAGCAGGAGCAATACTCTCCCAGAGAGGGAGCCCACAAGGCCGACTCCATCCCTGTGCGTATTTTTTTTTTTTTTTAAATCTTCCGCCCAAAGGAACTATGACGTGGGGAATCGCGAACTCCTCGATCAAGATGGCTCTGGAAGGGTGGAGGCACTTGCTGGAGGGCACTGAGATTCCGGTCACCATATTGACGGACCACAAAAACCAATTGTATATTGAGGGGTACGTCGACTCGGTTCTCGGCAGGCAAGTTGATCGTTATTCTTCACACGATTTAACTTCATAATTTTCATACATTCCGGGGTCAAAAAACATAAAGGCTGACGCTCTCTCCCGACAATTTCTAGTGGAGGACGACAAGGTGGATCACCAAGAGACCATTCTTCCTCCCACGTGCATTCTGGCAGCCAATAACTTTGACGCCCTACCAGATATCACCAGGGCTCAAGCGAACATCCCAGTGGGACTCGGGGTTGCGGAGGGTCGCCTATTCACTCCCCCTAGATTCCAAAAGAGAGTCATGGAATGGGGACACTCGCCCAAGACTGCTGGTCACCCGGGCATGAAGAGAATGACCTACCTACTAGAACGCACCTTCTGGTGGCCTAACATGCGTGTCAATATAAAAAGTTTCGTATCTACATGCACCACTTGTGCTCGGAACAAGGCCATCAGGCCTTCTACAACCACTACCCATCCCAGAACGTCCATGGACACATATCTTGATGTACTTCATCGTTGAGTTGCCCATTTCTAGAGGCATGGACACCATCCTGGTGGTCGTGGGCCTTTTTCAAAGCAGCACATTTCATCCCAATGAGAGGGTTACCCAGCACTCCCAAGCTGTCCAACATTTTTATAAGAGAGATCTTCAGGTTAACGGAACTCCCCAAGTTATAGTATCCGACAGAGGTTCTCAGTTCATTTCCAGGTTCTGGAGGGTGTTTTGCAAAAGCCTGGACGTCGCTCTACACTTCTCCTCCAGCCCAGACCAATGGGCAAACAGAACGCACTAACCAATCCCTGGAACAATTCATACAGTGCTTCATTGCTGATACACAGGACGATTGGGGAGACCTCCTCCCTTGGGCAGAATTTTCCCATAATAACCTCCACAACGAGTCTTCTCAACAAACCCCATTCCTCATCAATTACGGGTTTCACCCTTCTGCACTTCCTTCACTAATCCTGAAGTCCGGAGTCCCAGCCGCAGAGGACAGGATCCAGCATCTTCAAGACTCATGGGAGAGGATCCAACAGAACCACGTCATGCCGTCACTTTGCAGAAAAGACAAGTGGATCGCCACCTCAGGGAGGTCCCGGAATACTCGGTAGGACAAAAGGTCTGGTTGCCCACCAAAACCATCCGCTTAAAAGTAGCATCACCCAAACTGGCACCATGATTTATCGGACCGTTTCCTATTACGGAGAGAATCAATCCGGTAGCCTACTGGCTGGAACTGCCAAAAAACATGATGATCCCCTCTGTCTTTCACTCCTCTCTCCTTAAACCTTTTCTACAAGACTACAATCTAATGCCCAACAACTTCTTCCTATAACACTTGTGCTCACCATGAACAAGCCGGGACCCTGGTACTGAGGTGGTAAAGTACAAGACTCCACACCCACAGCAGTGGGAGCACGCCTGGAGGGTGGAAGTCAGCATAGCTGGGTCTGGGTTGGAGAAAGTGGGTTAGTATGAGTACTTGCCAACGTCCGGGTGGCGGAGCCAGTGGGGTGGTCAGTGTCCATTGTGCCGTGGTCTAGGGTAAGAGCCAAGAGAGTGGTAGATTGTCCGTAAGCTGAGGTCTGGGATGGAGAGGTGCGGGTAGCCAGGTACAAGCCGGGGTTTTTTGGGTGAGGGTGGTTAGGCCTCACGGGGTGGGTATTGGGGGGGTATTTAGGCCTCCAGGTGAGTGGTGGGTGAGGGTTGGTTAACCCCTTAATTACTATAGCAATTAATAACTGCTACGGTGATTAAGGGGTTAGGGGACATTACATTGGCTCTTTTTATTCTTATGTATGTTTTGTAGCATCGGAGGGGGACATGGACGGTGATGAAGATGAGGATGACCTTCATCGTGGCAGCCGGGCAAGGGTGAGTGCAAGATGTATTTATTTTATTTATTGTGATGAATGTATTTTAAATGGGCAAATGCACTATTATCCATATGTGGATAATATTAATTTTCCCCATTACTATACTGTATGTGTTAGGGGGCGGGTGTATTTATTTATAAGTATTTATGGGTTTTTTAATAATTTTTTGGGGGCACAGAATTAGTTCTGCAGGCAAGCGGGGACCCCCGGGCACCTGCGGGCCACCGCCGGATTCTAGTATCATTGCTGTGCATCCCCAAAATTACATATATGTACTGTATGTTAGGGGGTATAGAGGTTGTTGGTGGCACAGGGGGTGTGTGTTGTATATTGCAATGTTTATTGGGGGCAATTGTCCCCAATAAACATGCTATTATGCCTTAACCACTTCATTGCCTTAGCGGATAGCCGCTAAGGTAATGAAGCAACATTAATGTATTTTTAATAACATTGTGAGGGAACAGGGGGTCTCCTGAGCTGAACCGCATTGATTTCTGGCTCAGGGACCCCTTGCTTCCTGAGTTACAGGCCCCGGTTTGGGGCATTGGGTGCTAGTATTGCCGCCATCTTTATAGTGGCCACGTCGTGTCTTGGACTCATTAATGCTGCTTCATTACCATAGCGGGTAGCCGCTATGATAATGAATTATTGTTTATTGATATATGTGTTTTACTCATAGTGTAGAAGTGTCGAGGGTCTCCGGAGCTGACCCCCTGCTTCCCGAGATACAGGCCCCTTTAGGGGGTGCCGATATCCCTCTGCTTTGTTTACATCCGTCACATGATCGGGACATTTAAATACAGAGGGATACCGGCACCCCATAACGAGGCCTGTATCTCGGGAAGCAGGGGGTCCCCGGACCTGAAACCAATGCAGTTCAGTTGAGGAGACCCCCTGCTCATCTACGCTATGAGTAAAATTTTATTAAAAAGATTTTTTATTTTGCCGATATTTGCGCAGAGAGAGTGGCGGATCTCTCTGCTGCAGGCTGATCTCGGCAGGGGAGGGCTTATCGGCAGGTAGACTGTATCGCCACCGGCTATTTGGCATGTTTGGAAATGTTGCTCTCGCAGGGATTCGGCCATTCCTGCATACTGCGAGGGCAACACGCCAAAAACATGCCGAGTTCAAATCCCTGCTGAGAGTGCTTTTTCAGCGCTTACTGCATGTAGCCCTTAACCCTACAGAAAAAGATGCCAGTGCAAAAAACATGTTCCAAAATAGGAAAATATTTTATATAGAAATAAAAGAAACACAAATGAGTGCAATAAAAAAACACTAAATTGGTTAAACAAACAAAATAAAAACGATACAACGTTACCAGAGGCTCCTTGGGCATTGTGAATGCAGCTGTTAGCAAAGGCAACAAAAGTAGCAGTCCTGTGGTTGTATTGTATTGTATGTCTTTATTTATATAGCGCCAAAAGTGTACTCAGCGCTTCACAAAGAATACAGTACAGGGAATTTAAAAAATACAATAAGTGCAGCAAAAAGCAGACAATGGGAAAGGAAATCCCTGCCCTGAAAAGCTTACAATCTAAGAGGTTTGAGGGGAAACTTACAGAGACAACAGGTGAGGGAATAAGTGCGGTAGATGGGTGTGCTTGGCTACAATGGGTGGTATAAGTGACTGTGGGACAATAGCCAAGAGTGCAGGCTATTGGGATGCTTGATTTGTGGGGCACGTTTTAAGGTTAGTCAGTGTTAAATGAAAAGGTTAACACCATTTACAGGGGAAGAGATGGCAGGGAGGCGTGGGTGAGATCAGGAGTGTATGTCTGGCTTCTGGCTTAGGGGAGATCCCCAGCAACAGGAAGGAGTAGATAGAGGGTGTGAATAGAGGATTTGTGGGGGTGCTTTTTATTGAGGGTTGTTGGGAGAGAGGTGTATAAATAATGGTGCAGTGGGGAGTGGGGAAGTTGGAGAGAACAGGGACATTCACAAAGGAGTGCGGAAACAGTAAACAGAAAAAGCAATAGGGAGGGCATAGTGAGATCCTGGAGGAGAGACTTCCCAGTTATTGGTGGATAGGAAGAGTACAAATAATCAATGCTTATAGGGAAAACACCCACTCTCAGCTCGTCAGTGCAGGCAGTAAAGTTACCAGGAGCTCCTTGTGCGTTGTAAATATGACTGTTAGCAAGGGCAACAAAAGTAGCAGTAAAGTGATTCAGGCAATGCTGATAGGGAAAGCACCCGCACTCAGCTTGTCAGTGCAGGCAGTGAAGTTACCAGAGGCTCCTTGTGCATTCTGAATGTTGCGGTTAGCAAGGGCAACAAAAGTAGCAGTAAAGTGATTCAGGCAATGCTGATAGGGAAAGCACCCGTTCTCAGCTCGTCAGTGCAGGCAGTTCCTGACGATTCTACTGTAGATACTATTCAGCATATTACCTTTAGGCCTCCATCTAAATTTTATCCAGTAGGCTCAAAGGGTAACTTTTATAGAAACCTTTTTTCATATGGTCAATAAGGATTTTTCTGAATTGGTAAAATCCATCAATAAACCTAAGAAATTCAATTTCAAAAACTAGAAAACGAGGCTCTTAAATCTCTACAATCTAATAAAGAAATAATAATCAGAGAGGCTGATAAGGGTGGGGGGGGGGGTAGTGATACAGAACAGAACAGACTATGAAAAAGAGGCTTTACGGCTGCTTTCTGATTCTGTATCCTACCAGATGCTTAAAAAAGACCCCACGAAAGAAGGGTAGATAAAGCATTTGGAAGTGGTGTATTGACGAAAATGGAATTTAATTTATTATTTGATCCCAACCCAAAAATACCTATTATGTACCATTTACCGAAAATTCTTAAAAAAATTGGACAATCCCCCAGGACGTCCCATTATATCTGGGATTGGGTCTTTAACTTCAAACACCTCCCAATATGTAGACTCTTTTTTGCAGAAACATGTGAATCATTTACCCTCTTTTGTTAAGGATTCTACTTCTATTCTTATTCTTTAAGGATTTTAAATGGGAACCTGAATTTAGATGGGTCACGTGCGATGTTCAATCGCTCTACACCTGCATCCCCCACACCTGGGGTACAGAATCGGTGGAACAGTTTCTGGTTCAAGATACTTACTATACTTCACTCTCGGACTACAGTATACCACATAGCAGAATGATTTGCTTTAGGCTATTTATGCCGTATACCATGTAATAGGCATTGAGTGCATATTTCGGGGG
The DNA here is from genome assembly GCF_040206685.1 of Ascaphus truei. Taxonomy (NCBI): domain Eukaryota; kingdom Metazoa; phylum Chordata; class Amphibia; order Anura; family Ascaphidae; genus Ascaphus; species Ascaphus truei. The sequence continues at coordinate 80,869,254 of NC_134483.1, forward strand.
TGCTTTCTGACCATACCTCTTGGGGTCCTCTGTTTTACACTTCACTCTTCCAATATTACCTTTATTATTGACTGCATCTGGTTTATTTTATCACACAATTATTTTTTGTTTCAGAACCAATTTTATTTATAGGTCTGTGGTACAGCGATGGGCACACGCTTTGCCCCCAGTTACGCACATTTGTATATGGGGGCATGGGAACATCGCTGTATCTGGCATAACAATCCTTTTTCACACCACATTATTATTTGGAAGCGCTTCATCGAGGATGTGCTCCTGGTGTGGAGGGGTGATGAGGTGACCCTCAATTCCTTTCTTCAATATATCAATTCGAATGACTGTAATTTAGTCTTTACCTCTATTAACCATACATGTAAAATTAATTTTCTTGATATTCATTTGGAGGCCTTGAGTGATGGGTCTGTTATTTCTAGTACACATTTCAAGGAGGTAGATTCCAACAGTTTCCTATTGGCTACAAGCAATCACAACAAACAATGGATTAGGAACATACCTCTAGGATAGTTCATTAGATTGAGGTGAAATTGTAGTAGAGACATAGACTGTCAGAAACAGGCTAGTGATTTATGCCTGAAATTCTTAGAGAGAGGTTATGATTGAGATTTAATTCTCAAGGCATGGGAACAGGCAGGGTCTATGAATAGGGAACAATGACTGATACCCAAGATAAATCCCCAACCCAAATTTGGAAACAGGTTTAATATGTGTTCCTTTTGTTACAACGTTTAATTGTAAGAGTGTAGACATTCAAAAAACTATACATAAAACTGGTCCTATTTTAGGTTGTAGATTGCCAGTAAAACCTCATGTGATTTTTTAGGAAAAGCCAAAATCTTAAAAATTCACTTGCACCAATTGATATCAGTGTGAAAATCACCAATGCTAATACTAACATGTGGTACCTTCTAAACCTACGGGTAATTTTATATGTGGGAAATGTTTAGCTTGCAAGCATATTCATAACAATCGCAAGAGTTTTCCTGGCATAAATTCAGATAAAATCTATAATATCAAAGATTGCATATAATGTACTACTACGCATGTGGTGTACCTCCTTGAGTATCCCTGCGGTCTCCTATATGTGGGTAGGATCAGCAGGCACTTGAGGAGGCGCATCTAGGAACATATTCGCAATATTAAAATTGGATTTCTACAACATAGTGTTTATAGACATTTTAAGACCCATCACTCTCAGGACCCTACATATCTTAAATATAAAGGTATTCAGGCTATACCCACTGACAGGAGGGTTGGAAACAGGATAAAGGTACTCTCTACAAGAGAGTCACTGGATATTCCAATTGAACACCATGGTCCTTATGGGGTTAAATGAAGAGCTTGATATTATATCACTCATCATTTCTATCACGTGTATCTATAACAGCCTATCTATAAGAAGAATTTATGTTTTATTTCTATATATATTCGTTTATATCTGCCGTTGATATTTTGGACCATAATCATTTTTATAAAATTTTTATAAGTCCAAATAATAACATCAATATTGGTTCTTTAGTTCTAAGTAATCCATTTGACTCTAATGTTGACTTTTTTGTCATTCCAGACTCCCAAGGTGACAATATCTATTTGCTATGGGATCTTTCAAGTTATGTATAGTTAGAATTTTCAGCCAAATGTATAATTTCTGTGATTAGTTCTTTATAAGGGATTTTTGTAGGATGTGGTCTTGCATGTCCACTCTGAAGTAATTACAACTGTTTGCTTAATTGCTTAATAGATCCACCAATGCGCTATGTAGTGACTTAATTGTCTTGAAACTCTACGCCCATTTTCAAGTTGCATTTGGGTTTAAATAGCACACATTTCCAGTATCAATCATTACCCGATGAAGAATTTTTTATGATACGAAACGCGTTGGATAGGAAATAGATTGTGCTTTTTATTCCATTTTAACTCTACATAGATATCTTGCTATTTAGTACTTTTTATAATAAATTCCCCTTTTTGGTGCTTTTTTGCACTCAATCATTCAAAGATTGGGTGGAGCAGTGCAGTGTTCTATGTCTGCAGATTTATTGTGAGTCTGTGAATCTTTCATTGTGAAGCCACGTGACAACTGGAAACATCATACTGGGAGCGGGTGCTTTCCCTGACCGGTACAAGCTGAGGACAGTTAGCCGGGAGCGGGTGCATTCCCTATCCGGTGGTGAGTGGAGCCAGACGTGAGGTGGATCAGCTGGTCTACACTGCAAACTACTGAGACGTGAACTGCCTGCACTGATGAGCTGAGGGCAGGTGCTTTCCCTATCAGCATTGCCTGGACCACAGTACTGCTACTTTTGTTGCCGTTGCTAACTGCTACATTCAGAACACACAAGGAGCCTCTGGTAACTTCCCTGCCTGCACTGACGAGCTGAGAGTGAGTGTTTTCCCTATCAGCATTGCCTGAATCACAGTACTCCTACTTTTGTTGCCCTTGCTAACAGTCATATTTACAACGCACAAGGAGCTCCTGGTAACTTTACTGCCTGCCCTGACGAGCTGAGAGCGGGTGCTTTCCCTGTCAGCATTGCCTTAACCACAGGACTGCTACTTTTGTTGCCTTTGCTAACAGCTGCATTCACAACGCACAAGGAGCTTCTGGTAACTTTGTATCGTTTTAATTTTGTTTGTTTAACTAATTTGGTGTTTCTATATCACTCATTTGTGTTTCTTTTATTTCTATATAAAATATTTTTCTATTTTGGAACATGTTTTTTGGGCTGGTATCTTTTCCTTTAAATTTGCACTATTAGATGTTTTGAGCCATCTTAATATACCTGCTGCATTTTTCATGATCCTAGTTATTCATTTATATTTTTCTATCACTTTGAGCATCTGGCTGTGGTAGTTTAACATTGTTGATTTAGAGCACAGTACACTACCCTTTTTTTTCTTCAGGGACTTAACCCTGTTTAAATAAAGCTGCCTCTAAATGGTCTGAGGAATCCAGCAGGGAGGTGGTTGATTGCATCCAGTCAATTAACCAGTCTCCACCTGGCTAATCAGAGCAGTAGAAAAGCCTCCTATGGGAATCTGCTAAAAAGACTCCTTAGCACACAACTGTGCTGACATAGGAGAATGAGGACTCCTTAGCACCCAACTGTGCTGACATGCGGAGAGAGTCTTGAGCACACATAAAGACACCCGGACACCACAGACCCGAAGGGCCACCTGTTTTAAGGCACTGCTTAAAACTTTGGGGTGGTAGGCTGGTAAGGAGCTTTTCCTTCCAGTCTTACAAATAGGGACTGGGGAGTGAGCCAGTCCTTACACAGGGATAGGTGTTTGTTGCTTTGTTTATTTTGTTTTTGTATGCTGTACAGTGTTTAAAGGGAAAGGCAAAATAAAGCAATGTTTTAATTTCCTTAAAACTGTCTCCTTGTGTGTACGTCTGCACCTGCCCCTTACACTCATCTTTCCATTCCACCAACTGTTCTTTTACTCACTTGGCAACAAGTTCTACCACGTGTCATGCGATATCCTCTTCATTGTCACTAGCATGACCACCTGCGTCTGGCTCAGCATCATTGATCTCCAGCAGCTCAACCTCGGCGGAGTTCTCATCAACTCTGACTGCACCCTGTGGCATCTGTCTTTTGCAGTTGGCAGACTTCTAGTCTTTGACCTCTCTTTCTCGATGCATTAAGTTTTTCAAACTAAAGCACCGCTGGATAACTAGTGACGCGTATCTCAGTGTGCAGTAGCGGATATATTTCTGTCTCATTCTAGTCACAGACTGAATATTTATAGCAGCTGCTTTCATAGTACGGAATCCGTTTCGGACCACGTGGGCACGGTAGCATGACTGGATTTGTATTGCACTTCTCAGTCATAACTTAGTTCTTCTTTTCCTCATATCATGGAAAGCGGACAATAGTACTGAGACAGCAGTGCAGATGCAGTTATAGCAACGGACAGCTTGCTTGGACATAGGAACGATATCCAGACTGAATCCCACCAGCTATGATGTAGGAACTGTATCCGGACTGAATCCCACCAGCAACTTTCTTCACATTCCTATAGCATCTTTGCTGCTGACACTTTCCAACCTCTGACTGGAGTGCAATCACACATTGCTTCAAATGTCCATACTTCTTCCTTTGCCATTGTATTCTCCAAACTGACTGCAGAACGCAGGCTGCTTTCTTCCAGCGATAAAGCTGCTGAGCTTTCATCCCTCTGTAGGCAGCCTGTATGACTACAGTTGTGGAGTGTTTGGCCCGATACCTTTCTCTCTCCATCCTACTTTGGAGAAGAGCTCTGTAGTATTAGAATGCTTCACTCCTTTCTTTCAGAGTCTGATCTGAGAAAGTTCTAACTGAAGACATAGGGATTTGCTTTTTTCCTGCTGCAAAGCATCCTCTGCTTCATGTAGTCCTAACTGCACTTCCAACTTTTCTTGCTACATTTGTTTCTTCACCTTGTTTACTTTGTGAAGCTTCTCATTTCTTTCACTGACGTGGTCAGTCAGATCTGAAACCTCCTCTTTCAGGTTTCTGTTCTCTCTTTTTACCGTCTCTAAACCACTCAGGACCTTTTCATAGGCATCCTTCCATTTACACACCTCTGTGCTGAGACCGTGGACCTTCTGGCATGAGACTTCTAGCTCTGTATTGAAAGTGTGAACCTCTTTCTGAGAGACTTCCAGCTCAGTACTGAGACTGTGAACCTCTTTTTGAGAGATTTACAACTCTGTTCTGAGACTGTGAACCTCTTTCTCTGAGACTCCCAGCTCTGAACTGAGACTGCGAACCTCTTTCTGAGAGACTTTCAGCTCTGTACTGAGACTGTGAACCTTCTTTTGAGAGACTCCAGTCTCTGCCTGTACATCCTCATACTTCAGCTTCCAGTTTGATCAGGGTGGCTCTGCTTCCCATCCATGGTGGTATTAGCAGCGTTTGCCATCTCCAGATCCATCATCAGCTCCTCTAACTCACTACGCAAGCGATGCTCTGTTATTCCCAAGTTGCATATTCAAGGAGCTAGGAACAGATACCTCTAGTTCGGCGTTAACTTCTCAGTCCTTTTCCAATTCTTCACGGAGGAGATAACAATCATGCCTGGCACTTTTAAGGGCATTTTCAGTGCGAGTCAAGGGATCGTCACTCAATTGTTCCTGGTCTGGTTCCCTGGTATGGTTTGTTGAGTGATTTTCATTGTCAGACCCGGAGAGTTACTCTAGGCTAGACAACACAATGAGTGTCCAAAAGCAAGAAACACTAGAAGCTGTCGCTCAGCCGCAGTAGTTGAAGTAGGTGCTAATAGGGGTGGTAGGCTAATTGTGAGAAAAATCGAAAGAAAACCCCACAAAATGTTGCACACTGGTAAATAGTAAACAATTGGGTAGGGATATATCAAGTAGACTAAAAATTAGTTTTAATTATGCGATATAGTAGAAGAAATATATACATAGTAGAAGTATATACATCAAGCGAACAAACAGTATCACACTACCATTATGAATTGCTAAGTCTAAAGGAAAGATTTCACATATGAAGCGTGCCAACACATGCGAAACGTACATTGTTGCTCGACATCACTGACATCCCGACGTCAGCGACCAGCCCCAGGAGCTAGGCAGTAGCAGGGAACTGAGTGAGATGGCCGCGCTGACATACTCACAGTGTTTCCCGCTCCCTGCAACCTCAGTGTGCAACATTTTGTGGAGTTTTCTTTCTTTTTTTCTTGCAGTTACTCTAGGCAGCAGAACATCTCGGCTCCGAATGTTTCTGCAACTTCCATGGTAAGATGAGGGCTTATTTTATTTTTCTTCTTTCTTTTCTTTGTTTTGATAGGCCTTATGGCATCAATAGTACTGAGATCACACTTATTGTTTGAAACTTCTGCAGTTTCACTGCACCTAGCATGCTTTGCTTGCGGCTGCAGTAGCTGACAATAATATTCCTCGCACTGCTGGTGCTGCTGTTGCCACCAGCGTTCATGTTCAAGGACGTAGGGTTGTGACTCTTCCATGTCCCCAGGGTCTAGGCACCCCCAGCATATTATGGACACTTTTATGGTACGTCTCCCTGTCGCTGGGGCCACGTAGGAGTCATCCTCATCATCTTTCATGAGGCCTAAAGGGACACTCTTTCATGTGGTCAGGTTTTATTACAGCATAATCACATTATATCCTCCTTTCTGGCACTCCCAGGTTTATTCTTCACACTGACCTCAGGAGGCGCCACTGTATCAAAACTATTCTTTATTCTGTATATGCTACAATCACAGCTGGTAGTCATACAGGTGTGTCAGACTTTACTTGAGCGTTCATACCTCTTGTAGGTGTCCCTGTTGCCGTCTTACTCCTGTTGAGCAGAATTTGTACCTTGTGTGGGTCACCATCTGTAGCAGTCCCCCTCAGTGAGGCTGTGGCATTTGTTGCTTTATCCTGCTCAGTGTAACTTGTTTTTCTGCCTGGATTTGTAGCTCCTTATTCTGGTCATGTAAGGAATCGGGGAACTCGTCCTTTGCGACGTGTTCCCTCCTTACCTGTCATCACTCAGACCTCCACTCTGGCACCAGCGCGTGCACACACACCCCCGCTCTGCTTACAGAGCGTGTTCGCACGCGCAGCTCTTCTAGAGTGCGACGGAGCTTTGCTCCGCCCCCTCTGACGCGCCGCGCTTTTCTATTGCGCAGCACGCACACGTGATGACGTGCACCGCTCTCCAGCTGCGCGGCAAGTATTCATTTAGCCCACATGTCTCCTGCAGGCAATCCTTGCCTCCACGGAGGCCGTACCTCCGCTCCGCCTCCCTTGCTACTGGTTCCTGTGTGCTGCAAATACCCTGCAGTTCCCTTCCTGCTTTGCCGAGCATCACTTGTTGTAGCCTTGAGCTCCTGCATCTGTTGTGCCTTTCTCCTTGTCCTGTGTTCTTCTTGCAGTTTGACCGACCCGGCTTGACCTTGGAACCCCCCTGGATATTGACCCCGGCTTACCCTCGACTCTGCGAACCTCTCTAACCCAGACCGCGGCTATACGGACCTCCACAATTCTAACCTCTCCAACCCCAGACCACGGCTAACGGACTTTGACTATTCTGACCTCTCAATTCCAAGACCTTGGCAAGTATCAACTAATCCACTCTCTCCAACCCAGACGTAGCTACGTGTGACAATCCGCCTGCCAGGCACACTTCCGCTGCTGTGGGTCCTTGGTTTGCTACTTCCCCAACTCAGTACTGGGGTCTTGTCTTGCTCGTGGGCAGCGCAAGCATTACAGGTCACAACTGCACGTGTGTCTTCCGTCTTACTCCTGTTGTGCAAGCTGTTGCAGGAATTGGTGCAAAAAAATGAAAATGTTCCCACATTGTCTCCGGGGCCCCTCAGACTTCCAAGGATCACCTCTAATCCCACTTCTAACATTATAAGAACGTGTGTGGAGAGGGTAAAAACAGAGACAGTTTTGGGAAACATAAAGGTAGGCTTTTATTTCACCAAAATGCCATAAACAAAAACACAGGGTTTTCCTCAGCCCAGATGCAGCAGAAACAGGATAGCAAATAAAGTTTAGGGCTTTCCTCTGCCACACAGTCCAGTTCTCCAGCACATCCTAGTGTCTCTGGAAGCCAAGTACATGCACGGGTGGTCTATACTCAGACCAGAGAGAAACCCAGACTGCAGGAAGATTCAGGCTTTTAAACCCTCGGAACGATCCAGGTAAAAACTGGTTAATTTCTTCAGCCAGCTCTCAGGCTGAGATTAACCAGTTTACTGCTGGACTCAGTAGCTACACACGTTTTTCCTGCATAGATATTAGACAGGGAAACTACTCTGTCACAACCTCCATGTTGGAAAATAATCTGTCAATTTGTGTTGGAATTACTGGAAATTGCATTGACCAAGAATGACTTCAGGTTTGGGACACATTGTTACATGCAGATGCAGGGCACAGCGATGGGAGCCAGCATGGCCCCCTTGTATGCTAATATCACATTTTATGTATCAGATTGAAAATCCTATTTTCAATAAACATGTACGTAATTGGGGCAGATATATAGATTATATATTTTTCATCTAGACATCTGACGTAAATATACTAGAAAATGTATTGGAATTTTTTAATGGGGCTCATCCTACCATTACATTTACTTTGACTTACAAGCAGAATTCTATACATTTTCTAGATGTATGTGTAACCAAAACTCCGACTAGATTACAACCAGACCTTTATTCTAAACAGACTGACAAGAATAATTTATTGTTAGCAGACAAATATTTTCTAGCAGGGGGTGCACAATGTAAAAAAAAGGTTGGGAACCACTGGTAAAGAGTAATGTTTTTGCTGGGCTGCTTTTTTATTGGCCTTAAACATACACGCAGGGCATTACAGTAGTTAAAACAAGAATATTGTTTATCATGGACAGACATGACAAATAAACAATGTACTTATATTTTTAGATTTTTGTTATAATTAATATAAACTATAAACTGATTATTAAATAGAATAAATAGAGATGGTTAGCCCCATTATGAAGAGATTATATTTGCTAAATAAATTTGTTACAAATAAATATCTTAGTTCATACCTTACAGCTGGCTAGATAATATGTTATAATTATGTAGCCAGGTCCCCTCTGGCTCCCCGGTTCCCCGTTCCTTCCCCCCTTACCTCCACCAGTGAGAAGGCAGCTGCGGGGGCGGGCACCCGGTGACGTCGGAGGCAGCCATCTTTGTTTGTCCGCGCATGCGCGGAGGCTTGCGCAGTCGCGATGCGGTGGCCATTACAGAAAGGGAGGCAGGACCCAGATGGCGCTCCGTAGTGCAGGGACCCCTAAAAGTCGCGCATGCGCAGTTAGGGTGATGCGGCGGCCATTACATGGATGCGCAGGGACAGGGAGACTCGCGCATGCGCAGTACACATCGCGCATGCGGCCCCAATGATAAAGAGGGCCATAGAGGACTACAGCCCCCAGGATGCTTAGTGGCAGGTAGGCCACCTGACGCCACAGAGCCAATAGGGCTGCAGGATTCCCTGGAAGGGAAGGATATGTTGGTGGGATAAGGTAGGGGGAGGTAGTGTGTAGGGAGCAAGTGGCTCCTACACTAGGCTAGGTTACCCCCCTAGGTCCCAGCTAGGCCCAACTCACCTTTCAGTTTCTGGCTGCTGTAGGGAAGGCCCCTTAGGTAGGGAGCCTGCCCTTAGCAGAGTGTAAGATTAGGGACACAGCTGCCACGCTTCAAGATCCTGATTAGTGTGGTCTAGGACCAGACTACCTCACTGCAGATAGAGACTATCTGTACGGTGAGATCGCTTAGAAGGAGACTATCCCCCAGGAGGAGGATGCCATCGCTGAGGCTTCGTCGTTGGATGCAGACCGATCTCTTGGCTGTTGTTCTGCTGTACTCGGGTGCAGGAGCACCGGGCAGGTACCATCAAATCACCAAGTGCACCACCTATACACCTCATCTTAGTGGGCAGCGCTTTTCCACACTTGGGTGCGGTTGTGGGACTATTGGTGACTTTTGGGAAGTGAAGTGTGAGGTTAAGGCCCTGTGAGGCGGAGGATAGTTGTGCCTATTAGTGTTGCAGAGGGACACTGTTGTATTGTTCTATCTGCCCTTATAGTAAACAGTGTGTAGGTATATATATATATATATATATATATATATATATATATATATATATATATTCTGGTGTGTATTGGTTATTCTATGTGGGTCCTGTGTCAGGGTCATTCTACCCTTAGAACCCTACACAGGTGGAGGTGCTGTGTTATATGAGTATCGTTCCAGAGGATACACCCCAGGCTCTCACTGGCGGAGGTTCAGGCCTCCTGTGAACCTGACAGGTAACAGCACCACACCTAGTAATACATATAGATTCCCCTCACATGCACTCTATCTGCGATTGGGGGTGGGAGGGGCAAAGTGTGTTACAATTATATACATTCTTTCACATCTAAGATTAGATACCTTGATTAGTCTAGACATGGGGTGTGCAAACTTTTTTGTTTGTGCCCCCCTGCCTGCTCTCCCTCCTCCTACTCATTTCCGGCCCCCCTTACCTTATATCCGGCATCGGTGGCACAACGTCATGTGATGTTGTCATTTGACCCCCGTGCCATCATTTTACTCCGTGTTGCCATGGGGACGCGTCACCAGAAGCTGCCGGAGAACAGGTAAGAGTCATACAGAGGCCCCGCGTACTCCCCCGGCATTTTATTTTAATGGTGTTTAAAGGACCTCGCCCCCCCCCCACAGAAAATTTTGCACCCCCCACTTTGCGCACCCCTTGTCTAGACAACAAATAAACTTTGAAGTTTGTAATTATATTGCAAGTTTGTTTATATAGAGATATCACATGTCCTGTCACAAATTGGATATATTCAAGTAAGACTTTTTTACATTTTTATTATTTGACACTAGACTGTATAAACAATTTTGTACATATTACAGTAAAACTGATGTCACAACAATGACAGAGTGGGGTCATATACTACATTAGAAACTAGATCTCTGCAATAGTTGTTTCTTAAGGTTTATATAAAACTATGTTTTACCGACATAATTCACTCATAATTAAATCATGTGTATGTATGAAACCATGCAACACTCACCAAGTAAGGACGTCACTATCACTTTTGGTGCGAAATTCTATGTGTTTGCGCCAATCATTCTATAAATTATGGGACTATTATTGAATCCCACTGGTATTAGGGTGCATGCAGCTATGTATTTTTATGACATCAGTAGTACTACCGATAGATATGCAGAGACTGATGCAGGGGCTCTATCTGCCCCACATAGAGAAATAATTTGGGGGAATTACTGCTATGAAGCGCTATGTACATAGATGGCTCTATATAAACAAAGATATTCATGCATACATACATAGCGAAATTATTTTGGAGAAGATTGAATTAATTCCACCAAATTTGCAAGAAACTGGTGCAATAAGATTACAAAGACAAGCTGATTCTTTATCCAGAAAGCACATTAGTTTAAAACTCCACATTTCAACACTAGTAGAATATGTGAAAGTTAATCATATCCCACGAGGACTAAGGGTTAAGTTACATCCTATTTTGTGCAAGAATAATACGAGGTTTGTTGAAAAATGGAGGCAGATACTCAATAAATGCAGTTTAGATCTGATTCTTCTGATGCTGGAGACTTTGGATAAGGAAATTAAGACAACATTAACTGAAGTAAAAAAAAATAAAGGGAATTACTGACAACCAAAATGAATTTACAAGTTTTTGCAGGAACTGACAGTTACCACAGAAGAGTTCAAAAAAGATATGTCAACGTACGACTAATAAATGTAAATGTGACATGCTGGACTGCGAATTGAACCAGACATGTTCATGGAGAGATATGAGATGTCAGACGCACAGGTTTGGAGTACCAATTGACACATTTGCAACTGAGAGAAAGGGGGGAACTCTGGATCATCCTCCGCCTCCTCTTCATCCTCCTGGTCTTGTTTAGGGAAAAAGAACATGAGAAACAAGGGCAGATTAAGAAACAATATTGTAGAAGGACGAGACGTGGACAGAGGATAAAAATCTACAAGATCAAGAACACAATACCAGAAATAAAACAGGATCTGATGCACAGCCTTACCAATCGGACTTTAACTGCGGCAGAAAAAAGCATCGTTAACAGAGGCCTGGGGTTTATACCGACTAACAAATAGTGATCATTTTGACTTACAGGTGGATTTGCTTAAAATTTTCAGAAATATTAATTTAAAGATGTTTTTCTCTGGAACGTCCAATGTATTATCTGATGAAAGGCCTCCCTCTGAGCCATTTTATGTTAGATTTAGAAATCCGAGTATTTTCTGTCCTCCTACATTAATGTAATTATTGAGAACCTTTTATTAATTGAATTCAATGTGACATTTCAAAATTAAGAACAAGTCGATTGCAACATTTTAATCTCCCAAACACAGAATATAAAGCACTTTAATTATTACAAAAGAATACTAGTGTTAGTCTAAAACAGTTGACGAAGGGGATATTATAGTGTTACAAGATAAAGACAAATACACCAGTGAGTAAATTTGCCAAGTCAGTAATGTAGACCATTACTGCCAAAACGAGATCCCACCTCTGAAATCTCAACAATTATGCCTACTTACGTCAATCGAGCATGGGAAAAGCAATCTCATAGATCAAAACATCCAGTATTGTATCTGTTACCTAAGCCAGAGGTCCCCAACTCCAGTCCGAAGGGACCGCTAACTGTGCAGGATTTAAGGATAGCCTCTCATTAGCACAGGTGGCCCAATCATTTTGACTGAACTACCTGTGCTCTAGCAGGGGTATCCGTAAAACCTGCACTTAGTGGTCCTTGAGGACTGGAGTTGGGGACCACTGACCTAAGCGAAACAAGGACCTTAATAATCCACCTGCTCGTCCAATTGTATCTAGATCTGATACTATATTACAACAATTATCTCAATATGTTGACAGTTTTCTTCAACCAATTGTACAGAACCTAGATACATGTATTAAGGATACTACAGATGTTTTAAACAACATTGCAACAATTAATGACCTGAGATAAACAGATATCCTGTGTTTGATTGATGTCCAGAATTGTTCTAATGCTATTTCACATTTGGAAGAGATGAAAATACTCAGGGACACATTTAGGACTAACATGTTAGAAAATAATCTATATCACTTTGTATTGGAATTACTGGAAATTGTATTGACCAAGATTTGCTTTAGGTTTGGGACACTTTGTTACATGCAGATGCAGGGCACAGTGATGGGAGCCAGCATGGCCCCGTGTATGCTAATATCACATTTCATGTATCAAATTGAAAAAAGGATTTTCCTTTAAAATCCTATTTTCAATAAACATACATGTAATTGGGCAGATATATAGATGATATATTTTTCATTTGGACATCTGAATACACTAGACAATTGATTGGAATTTGCTAGTATGGCTCATCCTACCATGACATTTACTTTGACGTACAATCAGAATTCTATAAATTTTCTAGATGTATGTGTAACTAAAACTCAGACTAGATTACAACCAGACCTTTATTCTAAACAGACTGACAAGAATAATTTATTGTTAGCAGACAAATATTTTCTAGCCGGGGGTGCACAATGTAAAAAAGGTTGGGAACCACTGGTAAAGAGTAATGTTTTGCTGTGTCTGTATTTTTTGGCCTTAAGAATACAAATGTAGTATTACAATATTTAAATATAAAAATATTTTGTATCATGGCCAGACATGATCCAATTAATAAACCAAACATGGCAAATAAACAATATAATATATTATTCCGATATTTGTTATAATTAGTATAAACAATATACTTATTACTACGTAGAATAAATAGAGATGGTTAACCACATTATAAAGAGACCATATGTGAAGATTCTATATTTACAAAATGCATTTGGTACAAATAAATATATTAGTTCACCTCCTAAAGCTGGATAGCTAATACTTTATAATTATATATATTCTTTCACTTCTAAGATTAGAAATATTGATTAGTCTAAACAACAAATACACTTTGTGAAGTTTGTAATTTTATTGCAAGTTTGTTTATATAGAGATATCACAGGTTCTATCGCATATTGGATATATTCACAAGTATGACTTTTTAATGTCTTTATTGTTTTACATTAAACTGTATAAGTAATGTTGAACACTAGAATCATATACTATGTTAGTAACTAGATCTCTGCAACTGTTTTGCTAAGGTTTATATAAAAAGTATATTTTACCAACATCACTCGCTCATATTGAAATCATGTATATGTAGGACGCACTACATAATAATGTCACTATCACTTTTGGTGCGAAATTCAAAACTATTAGCGCTGTATATAAAGATGTTTGTTTGTTTGGCACAGTATATATCACTTCACCTAACGAAGGGGACCACCCCAAAATGTGGTTCAACTTTTAATTTTTATACCTCTGTAACAATAAAAGTTTTAAAATGTCATCCTGACTTAGCTATAATTTTCATCGGGAGTGCAGTAGAAACCAGCATTTTTTACAGTACTTGAGGAGGCTTCAGGGATTCCCTCAATTCTCCATTTTTTGAAATTCAAGAAGACACAGCACTCTTCAATCAACATTCTACAGCACCACCATTCATAAATTGTTTATTTCTCACATCTTACTTTGTACCCTTATCCTAACATGCTTTTCAGTGCCCAGCCCTCACCAGCTCCCAACACTAAACTATCACTGCTACCACTGCCATGCCCCCTCTACTATTTATATTTGCTTACTTCTTTCCAAGCTACTGTAACCCCCATTTGGACTCCTTTCCTATCTGTGACTTTGGACACCACACCGCAACACACCCTGCACTAAAACACACCCATACAAATCCTCCTCACACATCCTCTTTTATTCCAAGCTCCTCCTCCTTGCTTCTTGAGATATCTCTCCCAATCCTGGCCCCAGTCTTGTTTCTACATGCTCTCGTCTTTACCTCTCACATCCAACTGGTACTCCTCGCAGTGTAAACCCCTCTAATCTCATAACTGTCCATGGCAACCTCACTCCCCTATCCTTTTCTCCTCTGTCCTTTGGAATGCTCACTCCCTTTCTAACAAGTTAGATGTCTGTAGATGACTTCCTTTTCTCTCAAACTCTGATCCTTTTTGCTATAACCGAGACTTGTTTCACTCAATCACACTCTGCGCCCTGATGGCAGGGGGGAAGGTGTGGGGTTCCTCCTCCTCCTCCTCCTCAATCTTCCATTACCGACCCCTTCCTATTACTCTCTCTCATTCTTTTGCATCTGTTGAGGTTCACACTGTCCAGTTTTTTTCTCTTCTCCCTCACCACGTGGCGGTCATCTGTCGCCCACCTACCTCTACTCAACCCCTTTCTGTCTATTTCTCTGACTTTGAATCCCAGCTCTCCTTGTTTCTCTCCTTCTCTTCTCCTTGGGGACTTCAATTGCCATATTGATGATCCCTTTCCCTCTTGGGCTTCCAGCTTTCGCTCTTTAACCTCTTCTTTTGGCCTTCTCTAATGGACTGCAGCCAGCACCCACAAGGATGGCCATTACCTGGACCTGCTTTTCACCCAAAAACTTTTCTCTCTCTGATTTCTTCATTTCACGCTTTCGTCTCTCTGGTCATCACCTCATCTCATTTACTCTCTCTCACTTATCATCTACTTCACCTCCAGCTACCCCTCATTACTGGCTCTTGACTCCACTTTGCGCTACAGACAGCCTGCTCTTGAACTACAACTCTGCCCTATCCTCGTCTCCCTGCCGTTCTTGCCCTTCTAACCCTGGCTAAACTGACAGACTTCCTTCACTACAAATTTACCCTCTCCTTTTTTAACGCTGCCCTCATCCAGGCTAAACAAACCTACTTTCTTCACTAATCAACTCCCAAGTCTAACCCACGCTGACTCTTCTCTCTCTTTGACTCTCTACTCAGACCACTACCTATTGCCTGTTTTTCTTCCTTCATTCCACCTCAAAACTTTGCTGACGATTTCATGACAACGGCGTATTCTATTCGGCAAGGCATCCCCTATGTATCCTCATATTTTACATCTCCTCTTCCTACTGTAACTTTCATCCTGACTTTCTTGACCTCATTTCCTCTGTCACAGAGACGGAAGTGTTATCACTGATCTCCTCCTCACCCTCTAACTCCCTCTTGATCCCATTCCCTCCCATCTCCTCAAACATCTTGTCTCCCACTCTAATACCTATACTCAAACATATTTTTAACTCATCCCTCATCTCTGGTACCCTTCCCACCTCCTTCAAGCATGCAACAGTTATACCTTTACTCAAAAAACAAAAAGCTTCACCCTACCTGTCTATCTATCGCCTTGTGTCTCTCCTGTCTTTTGCATCTAAACTCCTTGAACACCTTGTATTCTCTTGGTTGCTCCTTTTTCTTACCTCCTAGCCTCTTGTAGATCCTTTACAAACTGGTTTCTGCACTGCTCACTCCACCGAAACAGCTATCACCAAAATAACTAATGCCCTCCATTTTAACCCTGCTTATATTATTCAACCTTTCTGCAGCCTTTGATACTGTGGACCACCATCTTCTTCATCACATTCACCATACTCTTGGTATGCCTAACAGAGCTCTATCCTGGATTTCCTCTTACCTCTCCCAACATACTTTCAGTGTCTCGTTTGCTAATACGTGCGAATACTTTATCTTTAACTGCAATGTCTTCATATTTAATGTATAACCCTGTTTACCTAATGTAATGCAATGTCTTTATATATAATGTATAACCCTGTTCACCTAATGTACTCATGTATTTGTAACCATGTATCTGTCATCATAACTTTGTGCCCAGGACATACTTGAAAACGAGAGGTAACTTTCAATGTATTACTTCCTGGTAAAACATTTTATAAATAATAACACCTCCTCCTCTGTCGATCTCTCTGTGGGCGCACCCCAGGGATCTGTCCTGGTGCCCCTTCTCTTTTCTCTTTACACACTCTCTCTCTAAGTGTCCTTATCACATCTCTTGCTTTCAAATATCACCTCTATGCTGATGACACACAAATTTACCTTTCAACCCCTGACCTTCCACCTGCTGTACAGACAAAAGTGTCTCCTCCATATCATTCTGGATGGCCCTCCGCCAATTCAAACTTATCATGTCAAAGACGCAGCTCCTCATGCTTCCTCCAAGGACTGGACCTACTGCCCCCTTCTCCGTTACTGCTTGCAGAACTCTTATACGTCGAGTACCACAAGCACGATGCCTAGGTTTTACATTTGAATCCTTCCTATCATTCATTTTCTCACTTTAACAATGTAGCTAAAACCTGTCAATTTTCCCTCCGTAACACTGCAAAGATATGCCCTTTCCTCTGTCACTTTACTGCTTAAACTGTAACACAGGCCCTCATTCTCTCCCGTCTTGACTATTGCAACCTTCTACTGTCTGGCCTTCCGGTCTCTCACCTGTCTCCCCTACAATCTATCCTAAACACTGCTGTTAGAATCACTTTACGCTCTCCAAAATCTGTCTCAGCATCTCTCCTGCTGAAATCCCTCTTCTGGCTTCCTATTTGTTATGCCGGTGCTGCTCGCAGACCAGACCCGTCCCCTGAGCTGAAGGGGGAAGTGGTAATACACGCACCCGCAGCAAAGGGAGCGTGTCCGGAGTGTGGTATGAAGCGTTGCCAGGCCAGGTGTAGTAAGGTAGACAATACTTGCCGGTACCGGTTGTAGAGATAGAGTGATGAATGCCATGTCGAGGTCAGGGAGTGGAAAGTGGAGATAGGTCGTAGTCCAAGCCGTGTTCAAGGGGTTACCAGAGTGAGCGTTGTCCAAGGAGTGCCGAGATCGAGAGCCAGAGGGGGTAGTCGTACAAGCCGTGTCAGAACCTGTGAAAACACTGAGAGAATCCAGAAGTACTTCCATACAGAGACTATGTCGAGCAAAGACTGAGAGCAGAGAGGAGCTAGATAAAGCAGGAAGGTCCAATTAGGAACGGAGGCGGGACAGGAAGAGCTACGGGGAGACACTGCAGATTGGTGCAGGCATAACAGGCCAGGTGAGTCTTGTTGGTAACCTGAGTATGCTCGTGCAGTGTGCGGGGGCGGAGCGTGAGGTCCGGGGGACGAGAAGAAGAGTGTGCAGACTGAGCGTGCTCCGTAACTCGTGTACGCGCGTGAACCGAGCCAGTGGATGGTGCAGGTGTGCATGCAGGAGGGCGTGGGCGCGCGCGGCGCTGTACAGAGGAATCGCCGAGGGGAGTGATCCCGCGATGGCGGCAGGAGCGGGGAGCCGTGGAGGCCGATAAGGCAGGATTGTTTTGTGTGTCCAGGGGCTCCCTGCGGGGAGGGAGTGCTCTGTGTGAGAAGCGTGGAGAACGCTGATTCCTGACACTATTAAATCCTGTATTACTTACAAAATCCTCCTCCTCTCTTTTAAGGCTATACTCTCCTCTGCCCCCTCCTTGCATCTCAGCCTTAATTTCTTGCTATACAGCTGCCCGACTCAAGGATGTCTTCTGTCTACCTCTTCTGTACATAAAGCGCTCTCTGGCCTAAAACCTTTCTCACTCACTGCCCCACACCTTTTGAATTCCCTTACCCTTAATATCCGACAAGCACCCTCTCTCTCCACCTTTAAGACCAATCTTAAAAGACAGCTCTGTTAGCTGATACTATACATTTCATATGCATTGACCTTGACCCCTTGCAGATGCACTTGCTGAACCCCATCCTACTGTCACTATAAATTCTCCCTACTTACCCACCTTACCACTTAGATTATAAACCCTTCGGGGCAGGAACTACTTTTCTTAATGTTACTTTTATGTCTGAAGCATTTATGCCCATTATGTTTTATATTATTATGTCACTTGCATTACTTGTATGAAGCGCTATGTACATAGATGGCTCGATATAAATAAAGATATTCCCACATACATAGAGAAAGAATTTTGGAGAAGATTGAATTAATTCCACCAAATTTGCAAGAAACTGATGCAATAAGATTACAAAGACAAGCTGATTCTTTATCCAGAAAGCACATTAGTTTAAAACTCCACATTTCGACACTAGTAGAATACGTGAAAGTTAATCATATCACACGAGGACTAAGGGTTCACTTTCATCCTATTTTGTGCAAGAATAATATGAAGTTTGTTGCAAAATTAAGGAGGATACTCAATAAATGCCGTTTAGACAAGATGCTTCTGACGGTGGAGACGTTCGATGAGGAAATTAAGACAATAACTGAAGTAACAAAAAAACTAAGGAATTACTGACAACCATAATTAATTTACAAGATTACACTAAGTTTTTGAAGGAACTGACAGCTACCACAGAAGACAAAAAAAGATATTTGTCAACATACGACTAATAAATGTAAACGGGAAACGCTGGACTGCAAATTGAACCAGACATGTACATGGAGAGATATGAGATGCCAGACTATTTTGAGTATCAATTAGCACATCTACAATTGAGAGAAAGGAGGGAACCCCCAATCAGGGGGGCAATCAGAATCTCTGATTGGGGGGGTGCAGTGTTTATCTACTCTCCCCATCGACATACTGTAGCATCATCATGACGTCACTGCATCACATGGCGGCACGTTACCATGTGACTCATGACAATGCGATTTCATAGCAACATGTCGCCATGTGACGTCGCATCACCATGATGACGCAATGCCACATGTTGTCGGTGAGGAGGGCTGCTCTGTTACAGAGGCCTGCTCTTTCCCCCGGCAATCAGTTCAATGCTGTGGGGAAGTGTGGGCCTCTGTAAGTGCAATACCAATACTTGGGGTGTGCAAATGCCCTCTTGCACCCCCTACCCCTCCCCCGGTTGCGTTACTACCCTCAATCATACGTCTGGAGCATTATCTTGAGCATCCTCTTCTTCCTCATTGTCTTTTTTTAGGGAAAGATAACGTGAGAAACAAGGGCAAATTAAGGAACAATATGGTAGAAGAACCAGACGTGGACAGAAAAAAAAATCTACATGATCGAGAACACGATACCATAAATAAAACAGGATCTGATCTGCAACCTTTTCTCTCGGACTTTAAAAGTGGCACCAAAAAAAATCACCACTAACAGAGGATTGGGGTTCATCCCGACTAACAAATTGTGATCCTTTTGACTTGCAGGGAAATTCATTTACATTTTTTAGAAATATTATTTAAAAATGTATTTCTCTGGAACTTCCATTGTGTTATCTCATGAAAGACCCCCCTCTGATCCATTTGATATTAGATGTAGAAATCCAAGTAGATTCAGTCTTCCTATATTAAATTCATCATGGAGAATTTTTCTGAAATCAATAAAAAAATTCAGAATATGCAGCACTTAAATTGTTTTTGCTATAATAATGATAATAATAATAATAATAAGGCAGACAATGGGGCGTTATAGTGTTACAAGATAAGGATAAATGCATCAGTGAGGCAATTTGCCAACTCAGAAATGTAGACCATTACTGCCAATTGAAGTGGGATCTCACCTCTGAACACTCCACAATTATCCATACTTGCGTCAATCGAGCTCGAGACAGCGCTTTCATAGATCAAAACACAGTCTTATTTTTGGTGAAGCAATTTCCTACTATTCCAGTATTGTATCTGTTACCTAAGATACACAAGGATCTTAATAATCCAACTGGCTGTCCAATTATATTATAACAATTACCAGAACCTAAATAAATGTATTAAGAATACTACACGTTTTAAACAAATTTGCAATCATTTATTGTCATGGAAGACCAAACGATTACACCGGGATATCAAGTACCAGACAGAACGAAGGAGTTAAACAGTAATTGAAAAAGGCAAAGAGGCGCGAAGACACCTACTTGTAAAGGTGCACTCAAGGGGGTAAATGTTGGTATCAAGTTGATGTGCAAAGGTGATATGTATATGTTAAAATCTAACTTTTAATACACAACTTAAAATAAAGTGACTCAACGAAAAACACTAGTCAATTAGTCTAACATGTACTGGAATAAGTAGGATTGGTGCAAGGATGGGGGACGCTTCCTTGTTGGAGTCTATGGTAGCCATGATGATCGCTGGTCTTTGTCTACTTCACACGTGTGGTGCGTCAGCGTTCTGACATCACAAGAGGCGACGTCGGCTCCAGGATGTGGACAGAGGTTGGTGGGGTAGGTGATTGTTTAGGGTATATATAGATGTGTGTATGTGTTTGTACTGCAGCCCTCTCCTTGACAAAGGCCCATTCATGCAGCCAAAACGTTGGATCACTTTGGCACAATACATTTTCTTTGATTGGGAAGACCATGTGCCTGTATCACTTCTTAATCTACTGCTGTACTACTGTGACTTTAGGGTACCCCAATTTATATGGAGCACCGGCTAAGTAGTTTTTCACATTTTCCTACAGATTGCCTGCATTACTATTGCAACAATGTCAAAAAGCCTTTGCAAAATCTAGGAATATTGCACCAGTAAGTTATCCCAGTTGCATTCCACACTGTATCTCATTGCAAACTTTAAAGAGTGTGGTTACTGTGGAGTGGCTTGGCCAAAAGCTGGATTGGATTTGACAGAGGAAATATAGTATGTCTGGTTATAGTTATTGCTTAATTGGAGTGGACACATTTTTCCATCACTTTGGATAGTATTGGGAGAAGAGAGATTGGTCTGTAGTTGGAGACAATGTTTTTGTCCCCCCTTTTGCAGATTGGGACAACTCTGGCAGTTTTGCAGGTCTGTGAGATATGGCTTGAAGACAAAATAGAGTTGATTAGGGAGGCAAGCAGCTTGGCTAGGGCACTGAGTCGTAGGAACTGGGACAAATTGAAAATTGTAAGCACTGTTTGGAGGGGGTGGAGATGTATGTGTTCTCACAGGTTGGGTTTCATGAATGAAGTTAGGGTTGCATCTTGATAGTAGAGAAGTAGCACACCCCACAAAGTATTCATTGAATGTATTTGCAATGTCAGTGGGATTTGTCAGAGTAGTATTATCCTTTTTGATATTAGATGGTTGTTGATGACCTTCCATAAGTTTGCTGGATTTGATGTATTTTCATAAAGATTGTCTGTGTAATATCAGGCTTTTGCTAGTCGTGTTTGCCTTGTGCATGTATTCTACAGGCATCTATAGTTATTAAGATACTTGGTAGTGCCAGTTACTTTGTATCTTTTCCACAAGGCATCCCTAAAATTGCAAAAAGGTGGGCCACGCCTACTCTTATTCTGCATACTGGAGCTTGGGTACCACAGAGTTTTAAGAACTCTGTTTGGAAATAATCAAGTTGATTTGGTACCATGGGCATTTGATTGATGCTACACGCCCCATGGAGCCAGGCATTTCTTTAATATAGTAAAGATGTAGTTCGCTCCCTAACTACTCTCAATGTATTAAATAATATGCAATGTTTTTGCTTGCCGTAGGTCATTTGAATTTTCTATATATATTGTTGTATGGCAGTTCCTTGACAAGTGTGTGGGTTGGCCGCCTGAGTCACCCCTGACAATCTGTATATAGCAAGAATCACCTGTGCAGTAGGTAAGTGGAGATCACTGCTCTTGTAGCAGTGCTCTCCACTTACCTACTGCACAGGTGATTCTTGCTCATTTCATCCAACCGGAGAATCCCACCCACGGAGTTCAGACGGAACTGGTACTGTAACGGTTGTTCTCTGCTGAAACAGGACCCACCCTTTTTGGATTCAAGTATTTGATTGTGGATGTCCTAATAATACAAGTGTTGGTATATGCAATGAAGATTTTATCACAGAGGAACATGTGGAGGGAGTAGTGGGTGCTTGTTAGCTGCAGTGGAGGTGACCGGTTAACACGTTATTTTCTATTCAAATAGGACATCCCACGTATACCT
This sequence comes from Ascaphus truei, assembly GCF_040206685.1. NCBI lineage: Eukaryota > Metazoa > Chordata > Amphibia > Anura > Ascaphidae > Ascaphus > Ascaphus truei. Next base: position 80,891,579 of record NC_134483.1, read on the forward strand.
GCATGGGGATTACTCCTTCATTTTGTACCCAGATCCCATGTGTCTGCACCCTTGATGATTCCAGACACTATATTTATGTATGAAATACTTCAGTAGATATATTCTCACTTTGCAGCACTGATGATTAACTTTGGGTTCTAAAATAATCAGTCTGTATATAGTTAATGTTTTCTTTACAAATGAGATCAGTGATACTGCAGATGGTGGCGCTGTTAGTGAGGAGCAGGTAGGTAGCTTGGTTTCTGTTAGTGAGGAGCAGTTAGGTAGCTGGGTGACAGTTAGAAGGGAAAGCAGGGGCAATAGGGAGAGGCAGGTCATTTCTGAGCTTACACATCCCAATAGATTTGCCATGTTGAGTGAAGATATTGGGAATGTTGGGCAGAAATGGCAAGGCTGGAGGAGACTAATTCCTCTAGCAGCCAGGGGAATAGTTCCTCCAGCACAGTGGGGACTCAGGATGCTCAGATACTGTAACGCTTGCGCGAGCCCACAAACAAGACCTGACCCCGGCACTGAGGTGGGAATGACTGTGCCACACACCCACAGTAGCGGGGGCGAGCCCAGAAGGTGGTTTGTAGCGTTGCTGGGTCTGGGTATGTAGAAAGGGTTAATCCAATACTTGCCGGGGTCCATGGGTTGGAGAAGTACATGTAGTTGGAGTCCGTAAGCCTGTGGTCTGGGGTTGGAGAGGTACTCGTCGTCGTTATCCGTATGCCAGGGGTCAAGAGCCAGAGAGAATCCAAATGCAAAGCCAGGTCGGTACACGAGAGGTTAACTGCAGAGAACAAGACAAGACTGGGCTGGACAAGACAGGCACACGCAAAGGCTACACAAGGTTATGTTCAGCAAGGTATGACAGGAAGAGGAAGCTTCTTATAGGAGACAGGAACCAGTAGGAGAGGAGGCGGAGTGGAGTCGGAGCCTCTGCAGATGCAAAGGATAGGCTGCAGAAGACAAGGGCTCACAGCAATCTTGACTCGCAGCTGGGGCTCGTTGCACGACGTCACGCGTGCACGCTGCGCGCAGCGGAGGCGTGGCGTGACCGAGGGGGCGGAGCTAAGGTCTGTGACCTGGTAGAAGAGGAGCGGGTGCGCACGCGCTCTGTAAACAGAGCGGGGGTGCGCGCACCAGCGGGGGGCAGATCGGAGGCAGCAGCCGCTGCAGTACTGTTATGTAAAGAGGAGGAACCGCGCCGCAAGGGACGCAATCCCCGAATCCTCACAGATACAAAGAAAGATTGTGGTGGTAGGGGACTCCATTATTAGGAAGGTAGATACGGCAATCTGTTGCCAGGACCGCATGAACCGAACCGTTTGTTGTCTTCCGGGTGCTCGGGTTCGGCACATTGCGGATCGGGTACACGGATTGTTGGGGGGGGCTGGGATTGACCCCGCGGTCTTGGAACACGTTGGCACCAATGACAAAGTTAGAGAAAGATGGAGGGCCCTAAAAAATGATTACAGGGATCTAGGCAAAAAGCTTAAGGCAAGGACCTCCAAGGTAGTATTTTCTGAAATACTACCAGTGCGATGCGCTACCGCAGAGAGACAGTCAGAGATAAGGGAGGTTAATGCATGGCTAAGAAAGTGGTGCAAGAAGGAGGGGTTTGGGTTTTTAGAGCACTGGGACTCCTTTTCTGAGAGGTGCCATCTATATTCTAGGGACGGATTGCACCTCAATGAAGAGGGATCTTCTGTGCTGGGGGGGGAGAATGCTAAAAAGGTTGGAGGAGATTTTAAACTAGGATGGAGGGGGGAGGGGAATGAAACAGATAATGAACTAAATGGAATAGATGAAGATTCAAGGTGGTATGGAGGTAGAATGGGGGCAAGTGCAAGTTTGACAAGCAGTGAGACACCCATAGTAAATACAGATAATACTAGAAAACTTCTAAAGACTAAACCAAGTGGGAGCAGAAAGTTAGGAGCAGATAAGATAATAGTACAGGCTGAAAAACAACTGAAATGCATGCTTGCTAATGCAAGAAGCCTGACAGATAAAATGGGGGAGCTTGAATTAATAGCTGCAAGGGAGCAGTATAATATCATAGGCATTACTGAAACATGGTGGGATGAAACTCATGACTGGACAGTTAATTTAGAGGGTTATTCTCTTTTTCGGAAGGATCGAACAAATAGAAGGGGAGGTGGAGTATGTTTATATGTTAAACCAGATCTAAAACCTATTATAAGGGATGATGTCTATGAAGGGAATGATGAAAATGTAGAGTATTTGTGGATAGAAATTAGCAGTGGAGGTAAAAGTATAAAGAAAATGTTTGTGGGAATATGCTATAAAACACCAAATATCTGTGAGATTGAGGAAGCTAAAATACTTTTGCATATGGAGAAGGCATCAAAACTGGGTCATGTTTGCATAATGGGGGATTTTAATTATCCTGACAGACTGGGGCAATGAGATTAGCGTTACAACAAAAGGGAACAGGTTTTTGGGGGTGCTTAAAGACAATTATATGACCCAAATTATTGAGGAACCAACCAGGAGAGGGGCAGTTCTGGATTTGGTCATATCAAACAATGTAGAAGTAATAACAAATATTCAAGTCCTGGAACATTTGGGTAACAGTGATCATGGTCTCATTTGAAATAAATTATCAAAAAACAGATTACTTGGGTTCAACAAAGACTTTAAACTTTAGAAAGGCAGATTTTAATAAACTGAGGTCTAATCTAGTAGTAATACAATGGGATTATGTTTTTGCAGGGAAAAATGTAGAAGATAAATGGGCAGTCTTTAAAACATTGTTAGAAAAGCACACTTATCAGTGTAGATCCTTGGGTAATAAGTATAAAAGAAATAAGTCAAAACCAATGTGGCTAAATAAACAGGTAGGGGAGGAAATGGACAAGAAGAGGAAGGCGTTTAGATTCTTTAAGTGAGAAGGGACAGAGACATCGTATCAGAATTATAAGGAATGTAACAAAAATTGCAAAAGGGCAATCAAATTAGCAAAAATGGATAATGAAAAAAGGATTGCAATAGAAAGTAAGGTCAACCCTAAAAAATTATTTAAGTACCTTAATAACAAAAAAATGAGAAAAGACAATATAGGACCCTTTCAGTGTGAGATGGGTAGGCAGATTATTGGAGATAAGGAAAAAGCTGAGGTATTAAACAAATTCTTTGCCTCTGTGTTTACCAGGGAAGAATCAAGTTCAATAGTAGTGCCGCAGGAGGAAGCCACAACCTCCATATTAATGAACAATTGGTTAACTGAGGAAGAAATTCATAAGCGACTTGAAAAAATTAAAGTTAATAAGGCACCTGGCCCCGATGGCATACATCCAAGAGTTCTCAAGGAGTTAAGCTTAGTAATAGCAAAACCATTATATTTAATATTCAAGGACTCCATTCCCACAGGCTCAGTACCACAAGATTGGCTTAAAGCAGATGTGGTGCCTATATTTAAAAAGGGAGCTAGATCACAACCGGGAAATTACAGACCTGTAAGCCTGACTTCAATAGTAGGGAAACTACTTGAAGGTTTAATACGGGATAATATTCAGGAATACCTAATGGAAAATAAAATTATTAGTAATAGTCAGCATGGATTTATGAAGGATAGATCTTGCCAAACTAACCTTGTTTCTTTGAGGAGGTAAGTAGGAATCTAGACCAGGGTAATGCCGTTGATGTGGTCTACTTAGATTTTGCAAAGGCTTTTGATACGGTTTCACACAAGAGGTTGGTGTACAAAATAAAGAAAGTTGGACTCAGTAATAATATATGCACCCGGATTGAAAACTGGTTAAAGGACAGACAACAGAGGGTTGTCATAAATGGAACTTTTTCAGGTTGGGCTAAAGTCGTGAGTGGAGTACCTCAGGGATCGGTACTGGGACCCCTGCTTTTTAACTTGTTTATTAATGACCTTGAGGTTGGGATCGAGAGCAACGTCTCCATCTTTGCTGATGATACTAAATTGTGTAAGGTAATAGAATCAGAGCAGGATGTAATTTGTCTTCAGAAAGACTTGGAGAGACTGGAAACGTGGGCAGGTAAATGGCAGATGAGGTTTAATACAGATAAATGTAAGGTTATGCATTTGGGATACAAGAATAAAAAGGTGACTTACAAAAGAAATGGAGATATATTGGGGGAATCCTTGATGGAGAAGGATTTAGGAGTGCTTGTAGACAGCAGTCTTAGCAATAGTGCCCAATGTCATGCAGTAGCTGCAAAGGCAAACAAGATCTTATCTTGTATCAAACGGGCAATGGATGGAAGGGAAGTAAACATAATTATGCCCCTTTACAAAGCATTAGTAAGACCACACCTTGAATATCGAGTACAATTTTGGGCACCAATCCTAAGAAAAGACATTATGGAACTAGAGAGAGTGCAGAGAAGAGCCACCAAATTAATAAAGGGGATGGACATTCTAACTTATGAGAAGAGGCTAGCTAAATTACATTTATTACCATTAGAAAAGAGGCGTCTAAGAGGGGATATGATAACTATATACAAATATATTCAGGGACAATACAAGGAGCTTTCAAAAGAACTATTCATCCCACGGGCAGTACAAAGGACTCGGGCCATCCCTTAAGGTTGGAGGAAAGGAAATTTCACCAGCAACAAAGGAAAGGGTTCTTTACAGTAAGGGCAGTTAAAATGTGAAATTCATTACCCATGGAGACTGTGATGGCAGATACAATAGATTTGTTCAAAAAAAGGTTGGACATCTTTTTAGATGGGAAAGGTATACAGGGATATACCAAATAAGTATACATGGGAAGGATGTTGATCCAGGGATTAATCCGATTGCCAATTCTTGGAGTCAGGAAGGAATTATTTTTTCCCCTTAATGGGGTTTTTTGTTTGCCTTCCTCTGGATCAATAAGTAAGTATAGATATAGGATAAAGTATCTGTTGTCTAAATTTAGCATAGGTTGAACTTGATGGAGCTATGTCTTTTTTCAACCTCATCTACTATGTAACTATGTAATATCTAGTTAACCCTATTTACACAACATTAGGTGTTACGTAAATGTATGTCTATACATGACCTTTATTGTTGGAGGAATTTCTTGTATCATCTTCAAATAAAATAAAAATACTGTATATATTATCACTGAGTTTGAATCAACTGAGCCACTGCTTGAGCCACCTATGCTGAGGCAGGGATAGCCTTAAAACCTGACCAGTTTAGGGCTATTTGGGACTGGAGGTGAGCACCCCTGATTTAACTTATGCAGTATTAAGAACCAATAGATGAGATATTTGTTAAAATTGATATAAACTACATACTCATTAATATAGGTAGGTTATATTGGTACAAATAAATATATTAGTGCTCCTCCTACAGCGGGCTCGATAATATAAGTTATAATTATATATATTCACTTCCAACATTACATACCTTGATTAGTCTAGACAACATACACATTTTGTGAAGTTTGTAATTTTATTGCAAGATATCACAGGTTGTTATATATTGGCTATATTCACAAGTAATACTTTTTTTTTTTACACTATAAACAATGTTGCACATATGATTGTCATATTATTCTAACATCCATTTTACCAAGAATAGGGTCAGATACTTCTTTAGTAACTAGATCTCTACAATGGTTGTTTGTAAGGTTTTGTATAAAAAGTATCTTTTGCCAACATCACTCGCTCATATTGAAATCATGTACTGTATGTGAATGAGATGATGCAGCACGCATCACGTAATGATGTTACTATCACTTTTGGCGTGAAATTGAAAAGGACTAATACTGTATATAAAGATTGTTGTTTGGCACAGTATGTATCACTTCACCTAACGAAGGGGATCACCCTGAAACATTGTGCAACTTATTTTAACCTCTGTAACAATGTTTTAAATGTCAATCGGCCTTGGATATACTTTTGATCGCGAGTGCAATAGAGACCAGCGTCTGTTTCACAGTACCTCCGGAGGCTCCAGGGATTCCCTCCATTCTCCATGCTTTTCTTTATTTAAATAATCGTGCAGAATTACAACGTTTTGGGGGGCACAGTGGTTATAAAAATTACTAGACGGCATGGTATATTATAGTGTATATTAACTATAGTTGTAAATTCATAAACCCAGAAGTATGTTTCCCAATTAGAATATTCTGACATCCTCAAGCACATTACAATAGGTGACATCGTCCTCCCACAATGGAGTCCACGTCACAGGCTAATATATACATAATTAAGAGGTCAAAAACATGTATTAGTTTTAATAATCCTTAATTTTGGAATAGAAGGCATTAAACATATAGGTATGCTTGGGAACTTAGATTAAGTTATACTTAGTTACAATCATTCTGTAACAATCATTTAATACATTGTGCAAAGCCACAGGATACATAAGGATCATATCAATAAAAGGATGCAGCTGTAGCTCATTATTCATTATTCTGTTGCTTCATTCATTACACTTTTGGTTCTATATGTATGGGAGTGTTGGTAGGACACCCCTAGGAATCAGTATGGGTAAGGAAGAAAAAGGGTGTGCATAAAAGAGAAGAATAAGAAAGAGAGTGTCAGTATAACTGTAAAAATTGTGGGCAAGCACTTTTCATTTTTTTTGTAATGACACATTCCTCATAAGCATTGACCCAAGGCCACTTCAGCCTTTTTAAGACTTTACATTATTAGAACATACTTAGATTAAACAATAATTTAAAATAATAATTAAAAAGTAGTATAACATTGTCAATGTGAGTCAAACACAGAACAGTATGCTCGAGTAGTCCATGGGGAAAGCGTCACTGGTACCCAATAAAAACTACTGTACTACTAAATCTCATATGTAACTGCAAAACACAGGGAATTTTGATTCATTGCCTTGGACTCCGACAGCGCAGAAAGTAACTCAGGATTGCGCATTGATATATGTACATAGAAAGAGGCCAAGGACACAATGGTGCGATTTGTATACAAATGGGAAGAGTCTTATTTTATTATAGCAAAGCAAAGAGAAGACTTTTAATGAAATACTCGAGTCATTTCATATAAAAACATTACTATTAAAACATCTATTTACATAATAAGAACAAAACATGATAAACTTAAAAGTATAGGGGCTTAGAATGAAATATTTCATAAAAATACCAGTTTTGTGATTGGTATACTGTTACAGCCATAAAAATGCAGTCAAGGTTACAAGCAGCTATGAATGGGGAATGTTTTCTGGGGTAATAGAGTTCAATAAAAAGGTGACAGATCACCCGGAATATAAACTAAGTATGTCCAGTGATCGTTACACAGCCTGTAGCATTTCGATAGCCAAGGAACCAATTTCTCTGGATACAGCAACGTATGGCGGCAGCCCAAGATTTTACAATAGGTTCCTGTAGCACAAGGCGAAAGCATGACAACCTCAGACTGTCTTAACAAACACGTTGATGTTTTAGGTATGAAGCAGTTGCAGAACCTAATGAGAACACAAGCAAAAAATAAATAATATTTGTGGGTACAAAGTAAATAAACTCACTGTGATGCGGATTCATGTACCGGTCAGCTCCTAATGCAAACAGCAGGACATGTATTCCCTTGTTTGAAGTGTTTAAAGTGGATTACCGTTCAAAGCAATCCCCGGCATCACCCAAAGCATCTTCATCTAATACTTGGCATTGCTTTGAAGGGCAATATTTTTCTTTTCTCCGGGTCCCACTCCTTTTGCCCCAATTTCTACAGGTATTCTTTATTCTATCTCAAATATTGTTTTTTAGAAAGCAAATAGTCTTTGGTTTATAAGTTACCATCCTTTACATGCAGTGCTTAGCAGGAAGCAGAATATCATGTTTTACATGCTTTGCTGTAAGCATAATTTAATACATAAACAGTAGTACAATAAACCAGGTAAAAAGCATAGCGGTTAATTAATCCTTTACAAAAGGGAACAGATTCATAATAACTTGAGGCACTACTAAGGATAGTGCTGCCGAACATTATTTACTGAGCTACAGTTTCAAGAGATGTATTTTGCAAGAAGCAAAAGACTAAGTTATGTTGATCTAAAATCTCCAACCAGTGCACAGGAAAGTGAAGATCAACTGCTTTTTACAGCTTCTTCCCAATGTGCAGAAATTGTCCTTGCTGTTTTGATGAGTGCCGGGCTACTAGATGGCTTCGGATCACTGTGACATACAGTACTCAAACAGTCCACTTGGTAACTTTAGTTCTGTGTCCACAATTGCCATATTTCAACGCAGATTACATTTCTGGGGGGCGATGAACCAATAGTGTTAGTAGCAGTATAGTCATCTTATGTAGCTGTAGTTGTCTTTGAGAAAACTGTCTCCTTTTCTTTTTTTGTACAGACATGAAAAACATACGTAAACATTATGAGTATATAATACACTACTGAGACTTCATTGGTGCTTCTTCATATATTTGAAAAAGACCTGTGTGGTCTTAAAAGTGTACGAGCAACATAAATGGTCTGTTAGTGGAATACAGTCCAGCGTGTTATTGATGGAAGGCTTCTAAACGTATTCTGCTTGCATCCTCTGGGTGTCGCAATACAATTCCATTCCGCAGCAGGATTTCAATATAAGGAGGCCAATACTGCTGGTCAATTGTAACATAAGGCTCATGCGGCGTTGACATTAACTTGTTGATAAGAATCTGAAAGATCAAAGAGGAGTATGGCTCAGTATATATGTTAATGCTGACCATAGCCTTTCTCACAGTATTGTACTACAGGTATATAACTAATGTGACACGAAAAAAGAGAACTCTGGAGTGCAAATAAGTGGTAATCAAGTGCCCAGACAAAAGGTGATATTAAAAAAAAAATCAATAAAACACATATAAGTGACTTGAATGGTACCTGTAAGGTGATATAACTACCAGATACAGCTCAACCCCCTTATAACACTGTGCTTGGGGTCCAAAGAATCACATCACACTATAAGCGGATGGCATTAGAAATAATGTACAATTGTATGCATTGTACAATAAAGTATTTAAGACACCAATAATCGTGTTGTAAAGTATTCATAAATACTAAGATTGGGAGCCACGCTTGCATCGCGTTATAACGGAGTTGAGCTGTATATAATCAATGTCAAGGTTATTAATATATATATACTGTGTATATATATATATATATATATATATATATATATATATATATCATACATAAATGAAAAAAATGCTTCAAGCTGGGGAAGGAATACAATCCTAGCTGTCTGCTGCTCAAAAAGCGAAGGCTCAACTCCACAAGACTAGAAACACAAGAAAAAAAGAAGCACGCACAACTCTCATAGTGTATTACTGTATTACAATTTAAAGCATCTACAAGTAAAAAATGCAAGGCCGAAATATAAATACAAATTGGGCCTATCGTGGCGGATCTTCATTTTGGCACTGGGAGCTGCTGCCTTCCTCCGTAGGAATAGCCGCGTGACATCGGAGGTGTCCTTTAACAGGATTCCTTTTAAGAGACTATGTGTCTCTCCTGTCAAGAGTTGCATGAATGGACCCAACTGTGGTATGTACGCACATATCCCCCGATATCATCGGGTGTGGGACCCTCGCCGGGCGACCTAGCTCGGCTGGAGCGGACGTTATCGCAGAGCGCCCGTCTGCTGTTCGGGGTATGTGAAGACGGAACATCGGCAGCTAGAGAAAAGTTTGCTACGCATCGCAGGAGAGATGTAACCTGGTGCCCTTGACACCTCAGAGGTCACACGGATATTCCTACAGAGGAAGGCAGCAGTTCCCAGTGCCACAGTGACTACCTATCATGATAAGCCCAATTTGTATTTATATTTTGTATGTGCATGTTTTACTTCTAGATGCTTTTAATTGTAATACAGTAATATACTACGAGCGATGTACGCTCTTCTATTTTCTTATATAATCCCTGTGTGGCTCAGAAATTATACATCCTAGCCGTGCTGAAGGGCTTTATTAAACCTAGGTACATTTCTACAGCTATACTTACAAACGTAATAACACAAGTTGAGTTGTAAATTAACTGTAAAAAAATAAATAAAAACATTTTTTAAATAAAAAACAAAATAAAGAAATTAATGGCTGAGATTTACCCATTAGACTTGTCATTTGAGTCCTATATTGGACCGGACCTTAAAATATAGGCACAAATGTTCAAATAGTGTATAAGACCTGTAAAATATTCACATGCACCATTAGAAAACGGTTGCAGGACACTTTGGCACTAATGATTAAATCATTAGTGGAATTTGAATTTAAAAGAAATAGTTAAATTAAACAGAGCTATAAAAGCACAAGAAGAAGATATTGAATCCAATAAACATTGTTTCATCAGGATACCACTGAAATTATATTAGTGGTTAGCTCCCAACACTAAAAGGGTACCATAATCTGTTAAAGTCATTCATGTGGAGTAATTTATCACGGGCCCTGACCATATAATGTGCTTTGTATCAAGCACCAAAACAAGCAATCATCGTCCTATTTTGAAGCACTCTTTGCCCTTTGGGATAGGCATAAATACAGTTGCATAAAGCATCCAGATTCAGTAGTAGGATACATAATATTAGAGGTTTACTAAAACACCAAGGCTGCATCTCCCAATGAGGTCCTCAGAAATTAAGGTACGTTTCCGAGTATTTATCACGTCCAATTTGTACAGTGTTTTGATTGATGGTTTAATATAACATTAGGAGCTGGGTTAATAGTGACTTCAGGTACATATTGATGGGATGTTCCAGTCTCTGACTTTCTGCATTAGTTACACTGCAGGTGTGTGCGGGCTGGAGGTAAAACTTTTCTGACCGAGAAACTTGATGAATATATTTTGTAGATTTGATGAAGTAGCTATGGAAGGCAATATTAAGGTTGTGGAATCTGTGTGAGATGTGGAGAGGCTTGTGTTTAAATGACATTGCTGCAAACAGTGCCTGAAAAATACGAAAAACAGTAAATCTATTCTCATGTCCTTTGTACTGTTTTGGGTAATAGTCAGGGTGTTCTTTATGCATTCGAATGGCGTGGTGCAAACGATGAAAGCTTAACTGATGCTGCCATAAAAAGTGCACATTTCACCTGTAATTGTCTACTAAAGCCAAAGCCTTCTCCATGGATGACATTCTAAGATCTGGGATTTGAGGTGTTCGCTGGATCAGTGGATTCAGAATAACACGGCTCCAGTGTACCAATATAAATAGTTGTTTCCCTCTCTTCTCATAGCCAATGTCAGAGTGACCTGTGCTGTATTATCAGCTTGCCATTAAGAGGAACCAAATGTTTCTAGCAAAACTCATTTACCAAGACAGGATTTCAAAATCTTTATGGGAGAGTCATACTTATTTTGGATGAAATATCCCTGCTTGCGTAATTCTGTTATCGTAGAACTAATATTATCGGTCTGAAATATTTAGTGAGCAAACATTTTAGAGCAATTCTTGTGTTCCCTGTTGGAGAATAATAGTATTTTAAGCTTAACCACTTTTCTGCTATGAGATCCTGAAGCATATTGCTACAATACATCTAAACCTGTCACAGGGAATTATGTAATTTCAAGTATCTGCACATAGTGTAATGAGAAATAAGACAAAATGACTCCAGTCAGTTCAACAGGGGGTCAGAATCGGCTGAACCATGCAAATGCTTGAAACATTTAAGCTGTTTAATACAATATAGTGCAAAGTCCTTTCAATCAAGTCCTTATGTCAAATTGAATACTCTCCTGCTGCTGTGTTTTGTATTTACCCATTATCACTGCCATTTACATAAATAAAGCCATGAAGAAAAGTATTTGAAACAGTTAAATACACATGCAGTCCTGTTTGTGATCTATAATGATAGCTGCTAACAGCTGGCTCTTTAATCAATACAAATAAAAAAACACACACATTCTAAGTACATTGCACATTGGAACAGAACATTAATAACCATCAAGGTCAATATTACCTCTAAAATTTCATGCAATGTTATCAATTGCACAGAAGATTCTTTGGAGAGGCCCTAAGGAAGAGACAGAACAGGATTATTATCTATATGAGGAATGTGCAACAAACTTTACAGCAGTGGTTCTTTGTCTTCTTTGAGCATGGGCTCATAATCTCTGGACACCCTGGCCAGTTCTTCAGACCATACTCATCCTCGCTTACACGCCTACACACTGACCCTCCTTTTTACAAGCAAACCCCCAACATACTCCACATTCACCCTCACAAGCCATACTGACCTTTCACACAACACACACTCCCCCATGTATCCTCCCTTCTAACACAGCGCATTCAACTTTCTTTCTTAATCATAAACACCCCATTCAACCCCCTCTCTTACCTACACCACACTCCTTCCATCACCCGACACAAATCACCAACCTCCCTCACCCTTCCCACACAACGCCATCACACCTCCCCACACATACACAAAGCCATCACATCTCCCCCCACACAAAGCCATCACACCTCCACACACATACACAAAGCCATCACATCTCCCCCCCCCCACACACACACACACACACACATACACAAAGCCATCACACCTCTCCACACATACACAAAGCAATCACATCTCCCCCGCCACACAAAGCCATCCCACCTCCACACATACACAAAGCCATTACATCTCCCCCCCACATACACACACGCATCACATCTACACCCACACATACACAAAGCCATCACACCTCCCCACACATACACAATGCCATCACACCTCCCCACACATACACAAAGCCATCACACCTCCCCACACATACACAAAGCCATCACATCCCCCCCACACACACACAGGCATCACACCTACCCCCACACAAACACAAAGGCATCGTACCTCCCCCTCCCCCCCCCACACACAAAGCCATCACACCTCCCCACACACACAAAGCCATAACACCTCCCCACACACACACAAAGCCATCACACCTCCCCACACACACACAAAGCCATCACACCTCCCCACACACACATAAATCCATTACACCTCCCCACACACACACAACGCCATCACACCTCCCCACACACACACACACAAAGCCATTACACCTCCCCACACAAACACAAAGCCATCACACTTGCCCACACACACATAAAGCCATCACACCTACCCCCACACAAACAAAGCCATCATACCTGCCCAAACACACATAAAGCCATCACACCTCCCCCCACACACACAGCCATCACACCTCCCCCCACACACACACAAAAAGCCATCACACCGCCCATAACACACACACACAGCCATCACACCTCCCCACACACAAAGCCATCACACCTCCCCACACATAAAGCCATCACACGTCCCTTCAAACAAAGCCATCACACGTCCCTTCAAACAAAGCCATCACACCTCCCCACACACAAACACACACAAAGCCATCACACCTCCCCACACACACACAAAGCCATCACACCTCCCCACACACACATAAAGCCATTACACCTCCCCACACACACACAATGCCATCACACCTCCCCACACACACACACACAAAGCCATTACATCTCCCCACACAAACACAAAGCCATCACACTTGCCCACACACACATAAAGCCATCACACCTACCCCCACACAAACAAAGCCATCATACCTGCCCAAACACACATAAAGCCATCACACCTCCCCCCACACACACAGCCATCACACCTCCCCCCCCACACACAAAAAGCCATCACAGCGCCCATAACACACACAGCCATCACACCTCCCCACACACAAAGCCATCACACCTCCCCACACATAAAGCCATCACACGTCCCTTCAAACAAAGCCATCACACGTCCCTTCAAACAAAGCCATCACACCTCCCCACACACAAACACACACAAAGCCATCACACCTCCCCACACACACACAAAGCCATCACACCTCCCCCCACACACAAAGCCATCACACCTTCCCCCCACACATATGGTACACACATCCATCACACCTCCCCACACATACGGTACACACAGCCATCACACCTCCCCACACACAGAGCCATCACACCTCCCCACACACACAGCCATCACACCTCACCACACACACACAGCCATCACACCTCCCCACACACACACAGCCATCACACCTCCCCACGCACACACAGCCATCACAACTCCCCACACACAGAATCATCACACCTCCCCACACACACAGCCATCACACCTCACCACACACACACACAGCCATCACACCTCCCCACACACACAGCCATCACACCTCACCACACACACAAAGCCATCACACCTCCCCCCACACACAAAGCCATCACACCTCCCCACACACACACCTCCCCACACATACGGTACACACCCATCACACCTCCCCACACACACACAGCCATCACACCTCCCCCCACACACACAGCCATCACACCTCCCCACACACACAGCCATCACACATCCCCACACACACAGCCATCACACACCCTACACATACAAAGCCATCCCACCTCCCCACAAACAAATCCCTCACAACTCCCTCCACACACACAGCTATCACACCTCCACGCAAAAAGCCCTCACTTCTTCCCTTTTTCCTCCCACAGCAAACATGTCAGCTGCTCAATGGGTGTGTCCTTTGCTGTCTGGAGATGAAGACATTTCTCTCGTCTCTGCTCCGAGCTGAGAGAGGAGACGCGCATCGCAGACTCTTCATCTCCAGGCAGTACGGGATGAGCCTTCTGAGTTTTCACCCTGGGGCCGTGGCACTTTTGCCAGTCGTTCCCCGACACCCTGGTTGAGAAACACTGCTCTATAGCATATATCAATAGCTTTAGATGTAATAATATCCTGTTTGTAACTTCACATTAGAAGCATGTAAAGCAAAGAAACTCAAAAAAAGGAAACTATCTAACCTATAAACATAATAAAGATTCCAAATTCAACATAGCACTTTTCTGAGACATGGTACCAATGCAGCCAACAGTATCTAGTGGCAGCAGTCTTCAGAGTCCAAAGTGAGAGTAAATGAGTACTTCAGTATTAGGTGATACCTTTTTTATTTGTACTAACAATAGATATTATAAGACAAGCTTTCGAGAGTTTTTCTCTCATCTTCAGGTTAGCAATACTGATTTACAGAAGATTCCATGAGCTTAACACATCATTTTGTGTGTGTAACTTACAGGATTAATGTTGGCACCAAAGTTTTCTTTTGTATATGTCTTTTCTATAGCCCTGACAATACAGAGAGAGTTATGCTAAAGCTATTATTAAAGCTATAATATTAATATTATTACCGTTAGTGCGATAAAAGGCCAGGGATCAAATAGGTTGCAACATTTACGGAATCATTAAGAAAAAGGACAAGTTACAGTAAGCGAACCAAGAGGTTATTATTGAAATCATGGAGTTACAGTAGCTGTTTCTGACCTTTTACACACTAAATATATTAAAAGGGCCAAACATTTATGTTCTATTTTTGTTTATAGATTTCTTCACCATACTGTACAACAGGGCGTTTGTCTTCACCTCTAGTTTTTTCCTGCTCACCGGGTTTTTTTTTTTAAACGGTGTATTTTATTCCTAAAATATGAACCAAAAACCTAAATGAATATGGCTGCTAAGCCCCTCTCACTTTGCGACATTAGTAGGCATTAAATTAAAAAATCACATTAAATCAGAAACAGCACGGGAAAACAACATAGATACATTTTGTAGTCTGCTTTCAAGGATATCACATGCAGCTCACTTTCAAAGTAGGTCACATCAGGGGAATGGCGCTTATAAGCTACTCCGAATATTTGTCCGACACTGGTAAATTTATAGCAGGGGTGCACAAACTGGGGGGCGTGGGATCTTGTAGGGGGAGGGAGGGGGGAGCACGGCGGTTGCAGAAGCCCCGCGCTCTTCCCCAAGGCATTTAAATTAAATGCCGGGGTTCGCCATGAGAACGCTGCGTCAAGCGACATTGTGACGTCATATGACGCCGTCTAAGCCCGAGAGCAGGTAAGGAAGGGGGGGGGGGGGAGAGGGAGCGCAGACAGGGGGGCGCAAACTGAACAGTTTGCGCACCCTTCATTTATAGCATGGCTCTTCAACTAGTTTTCTCAAGTCGCTGGATGAGGGGGGAACACAGTTCCTTATGAGTAGGGGGGACAGAATTATAATATTAGATATGAATAACAAACAATCATTGCATATCAACAAAACGAATGACAGTGTGAATGTTACACACATTTTTTATTTCATATGTACATTATATATATTCATTACCTTCATTTAAAAGGGAGTTTAGGTTTGAAAATTGTATTGCTTGAGCTACTGCAATGAAATGAGCAGAGACAGACTGCGGGCTGCACACAGGCCCTTTGCGGGCTGGATTCGGCCCACGTGCCACATGGTGAAGAGACCTTGAATCAAGGGTAGTTATTTTTTATATATAAACCCACGCATTTTATTACTCCATCCTACGGGAACACGGTCACCCATTAAAAGTAATTAGCATTACAGTATGTAAATAAATCCAAATCAGGAACGTTACAAGTCATCATGTGTGCTTGAAAACTGCAGTTTGACCACACGGCTATGTAACTAAATGACATCAATCGACAGAACAGCTGACTGAATGAATAGCCTTGAAACTCTCCCTCGAGACATGAATGGCGCAGGAGCCGGTGCACAGTAAATTATTCATTCTCCTATTAAAAACGTACCTTTTTCTTTTTACTGCTATTACCGTGTTGTTCAGGAAGGGGGAAATGTTCCTCTAGAAAGGCTCCCAGTGCTGTTAAAAGTTCCTCCTCGTATGCTTTTACTTTCCCAATTTTACTTGCAAGCTCTTGAAATACCCTTTGATCCAGAGAGTCACGATTAAAATGGAAAATGATTAAAACAAACAGTAAAAAAACAAAAAAAACAAACACGATTGGCTCACTGTAACTACACATTGTTGTGCCGACACAAAAGGAGATGGTATTTTATCACTTTCACTGCCAACGAGGCAAGCAATGCATTTCTGTGCTTTACAAGGCGTTGCTCGTCACTGGCAGCCATAGGGTTAAAAAAAAATGTAAGACATAAAAAGAGTGAAGTGGGAGGATCTGCGGATGCGTGTGACCTGGACAAAGTGACAATCATGTTGTACCTTGGTACTAATACATGAAACTATACGATTATCAGGGTTATCGTTTTTTGTATCTGGATACAAAGTGATGGGCTAGTTTATGTCCACGACTCCATTGTGACTTGACATAAGCCGTGGAGTAGCCAAGCAAAGACAAACTGGTTTACCCACTGCCTGTGCAGACATGGCTACAGCAAAAGGTTTATCCAACAGTTCTTCATTGCATGTTACTTTTATTCAGGATCAGCAACTGCAGATTAGAAGACCGGTGCAATACAAAGGCTTATGGATGAAAAGAAATAGCAAAAGAAAATTCCAGAGACGAGTGGCAAATCCATGAAAGTTCAGAATATATATTACTGTGTAAAGTGTTTCTGACAAAGTGTTGCCTGCTACATGTGTTATGCAAATGTGCTGCAATGCGCTGCAGCGATATCTGGCAGCAAAAGAGTCAAATACACCTCATACAATTACTCCGCTGTAAATTCAGTGAATAAACATTGCAAATACCTCTTCTCTGAGAAACAAGTCGTCTGATTTTTCAGCTCTTCATGTCTTGAGGTAAGAGCGTCCACCAGTTGCTGCTGACCATCCAACCAACATTGTTCTCTAGCAGACGCACGAGAAAGAAATATTAAATCCCTGGAATGCGTATTCTCCTCCACTTACACAGACAGAGATAATAGATTCATCGGGAAACAGAGGGATGGAGCATTCTCGGCTGATTTTGTTTTGTTTGGCACAGACAGTGGAACAGGCTTCTAACATCCGTAGTTACAGCAATGCAAACAACACATCTAACTTGGGTCAAAACATATTAATACCAATGGGCTCAAATGTAAGAAACCAATTTCTAAAAAGAGGGCACTCGGTGATCTTGAAAACCTCGTCATCTACATACTGTATCTTGTACATTTTCACAATGGCTCCATGCAAAAGTTTAAAAATGCTGTAAAAAGGCCAAGCAATTACACAGGGATCAATGAAGTTACTGGACTTATATGCTGGGATTTTTTTTAAATCAAAACAGCCTTGCTCAATTATTAAAATGTAGTTAACACTATATTTGATACAGGTTTACATAGCCATCTTTTGGGGTTATAAGGTAGAATATTGGCCCGGTGGTGATTTTGCACTTGCTATTCACATGATGGTGATGATGATCAGTGGTTGTGTGTTTCAAATATACTGCAGCTAAAGGGTGTAAAGGTTTGACAGGCACCATGATAATATACTGTGGCACCCCTAACTATTTCATTAAAACCTTGCTTCATGTGGAGTTGTACTTGTGATGTAATATACATGGAACTCAGCTTTAAATAAATAGCAAGGCAAGAACATCCACTAGAGCCGTGTAGGGTAGCCATATGTTCTCATTTTTAAACAGAACGGAGAATTCTTGCTTTTTGAAATCCCATTGGACAACTCATACGTAGCATAAGGCTGCTCTGATTGACCTGTACACGTCTCCCTTTCCTGAACTAGGAAACCACTCCACAAGTGTGCTATTATTAAACAGATTCACTGAATGATTGTGAAACCCTGCTCAATTGCGAGACCTTTATAACAATAACTAGTATAAGAACACATTGAAACGACATAGGTAATTTGTGTCTGAATTACTAGAATCGAAATAACATACTTCTTCAGGTCTTCCTTCAACTTTTTGTTCTTCGCTTTCACTGAAGAAAGTATCATTTCAAGCTCCCGATCAACTTTTTCTAACTGCAAACAAAGTGTAAAATTAAGGTAATAATATTGAACAAAATAACTACATACTCATGTACATAACAAGCAAAACAGATTCTCAATATTATATCACATACTTCCAGCAAATGTGAGCAGTTGTGAGGGAAAATGGGTGTTTTCACAAATGGACAAAGCCAGCAACACAATGCAATGCTCAAGGTCACATTTTTTTTTAAACTGTTCTGTTTTTTTTTTTTAATAGAAAGACAAGAAAACATCAGATTTCAGCCCAGATCACATAATAAATTATAACAAAGGTACATTTCAAATGGTGAAAAGTACAATTATCCAAAGCTTCGGTATGTAAGCTAAGATCTTAATTCTTTTTTAAATAAAAAAAAATAAAAAAATTAACCCAAGCTCAAATAAACCAACACACCATTACATGTATGGGTCTATGCTATAGTGTTCTACTATATCTTTAAGTCATACTATCAGTAGTTGTAGTTCTATTTCACTTGATAAAAGGGTGCACAAATCTTTAGCTTGACCCAATTAGTTAATTTAAGTTAGGATGCCCATTTAATAAAATACAGAAAATGGAGCTTCCATCCAAAGCATCTATCCATCCTCTCTGCAGAGAGAAGTTTAACCTAACTTATCTACCTGGAGTTTTGTGGATTGGAAGTATTTTATCCACATTTGACAGAATTGCCTTTCTTGCTGCTATTACCAAAAAAATATTATAATTTTAATTTAAAACATTCTTTTTTTTAAATTAAATTTAGGTTTGTGTTTGAACTTCACGATAAGGTCTTTGGGACCATGGGAAGTCAATTTACCTAACAGTGCATGAGTAATAAATACTGTATAAGACTGTCAATACTTTGGGGTATGGGCTTGTACCTGCAACATTGTACACACACAGTGTAAAAAAAAGCAACTGCAATGGGTACAAATTACATCATACAACCCAACTGGGAAGATAGAAAAAAAACTCAGCATGTACAGTTTTTAAATCAAAGGGTATAAAAATAAATATGTGAGGATGGAAGCATTAATCAAAAACAGAGGTACGCTAGAAAAAGGGGTGATGCTCTGTAGCTGGAGGGTGGCAGGCTCACAGCAAACGTGAGGAAGTAAATCTTCATTTAATCAGCACTATAGAAGAAAATATGCTTACAAACTATTATTATTTAGTCCCTCACAAACGGGAAAGACTTCAAATATTACAGATGCACATGGAAGTATAATGTCATACTCCAATTAAGCATACTGTAGTAATACGTCATAGACTTCATCTGGTGTTCACCGGATAAACAGTGAATCGGGTAGAATAATCCAAATTCTACGTTTCTGGACTGTGACATGAGCTAATGGAGGCACAGCAAAAAATGTGGAGTCTTGCACTTTTTTGCCATACCCCAAACAACCATGATGAGCATTTACCTCCCATTGATCATGGAACACGTTTGCCAGTTATGAAGGGTTCATTTAGCGTCTCGGCACAAAAAAGAACACTAAGGAACCAAACTTAGAGAAAACAAAGTCTACTTATAGAAAAAGTTTCTGTGGAAAATGAAACCTAATCAATAAGTATTTTAACTGGAATAGGATGGTTCATATTCTTCCTAACATGAGCCTGCCAATAAAATATATTGCTTATGGGAAATCCAACGAGATGGTTACCTCTTCTTTCCCAGCGGCTAGCTGAATATCCTGGTTGTTAGAGATTACTAAGAAATACAAAAATAAATAGCAGTTAATGTTTTCATTTCTATAGCAACATATTGACAAAAGGCATCTTCTCAATTTCCTCACTGTCTACAAAATCAAGAGAGAAGTACATCGGAGCCAAGTATGACAGCACTGGCCATAGTGTTCAACATGACGAAACAAATGAAGGCTTTCGACGATGAAGTCTTTTTAATTAGAAAGTAATTGGTGCAATTATCTCGCCTTCAACCCCAAGGTTCTTTTAAACAGCCAACTCTGCCATGATGTTCAGAGCCACCGATACATCTGCTTGTTTAACCCTTTGGGAGCAGGGGGTGGATGTAATTAATTTGTGCAGGAAAGTTTAAAGCCTCCATAAAACACTTGAGTGCTGGAGGGTTCAACAAAGGGGCTCCTTCTGTACTAAAGGTGTTAGCATGATTCAATAAGCACATAGAACGGTGGGTACTTTTAATGGGAAACACTAAAACGACAATGTTTTAAGCCACTCTTTTTTGTGGCCGCCTGTCTTTTATCTCCTCTTGCCACCAACCAAATACCTATTCACTGACTCACTGGGCATAAAATAAGATTACAATTACATAATAAACATAGAAGTGCAAAACTTCTTTCCATGTTATATTTGCAGACAAACTGACCTTTCTTGGGTGTTACCCAGTAGAGATCGAAGCTTTAAATCCTACTTATGTTGGGTTGCTAGAGGAAAGGCCAGAATGCCATTGCTATAGCAGGGATTCTTTTATTTATAAGTGTGTGGTTTTAGCTCACCTTAAGAATTGGATTTGTGAAAATAACATTCACAGCAGTTCCACCCGGTAAATACTTTACCATATGGATAGTTTGTCTCCATCACCAGGAGTACATTATGTACAAAAAACAATAACAGGGTGTACAATTCCATTTTATTGTTATGCAGCATCTGCTTGTCTTTTTTGCAATTGGTAGACATTTTGTAAAGCCTCTTCCCAGCTATATCAATTCTTTAAAGAAAACCGTATTTAATAATTAAGATTAACAAGCAGAACCGTATTCATTAATTAAGATAAACAAGCAGTGTTGAACTGGGGCATCTATGTAACTGTATCTTCTTTATCACCTGATACTGTACTGTATGTGGAAGTATCACGCAAAAAAGCAGGTTTGTGTTGTTCCAGAAGAAACAAGAGCCAAAGCAATGAATAATGAGTCTCTATGCACTCCTGTCTTACAGTGTCATAAATTACACCACAAATCAAGATGTTGTATCAAGACTCCAGAGAAAAAATAAGTCCTATTAATTTTATTGTAAATGTCATTTTGTATTGCGCCTAAAATGTAAATGTACATTTTTATCATGTTATGACTAAAAATTAAAATGACGTAGCCTGCCTTAAAAAAATAAAACAATACTAGTATATGTATACTTTTCTACTTTAGGCTCTCTTCCGACAGTGACATTTCCATTAGGACCTGCATGCATCATCAGGGTTAAAAAACAAAACAAAAATAAAAACCTGCAGGGCTGGAGATAATATGGATGAAATATCTATGCAATCAGAAACGTGCTAAAGGCACTTTTGTAAGTGATTGGACAGAATGGCATGAAAACAAAAGCACTGCTCATCCACACAGCTGGAAAGTCATCATTCTCAAAGTGGAAAACAGTTCCTGCAAAGAGAGCAATCCAAGCACTATCCTACATGTTTTTTATTTTTTTTAAATCAGGTCTGCAGTATTATATAATACTTACTGCATTTTTTTGTTATTCATCTCTTAATTACATTTTTAATGAGTTTTAATATACTGAACAGCCTTTGATTTCTATAGCAGGTTTGAGCCCACCTCCCCAGCAGTGCAAGATCTTTGCAACACGTTCCTGTTTGTGATAATCTGTTGCAAATGTTCCCAACAGTTTGAGCTGCAAGCTGGAACAATAGCTAATGTTACCGTAGTAATATAAGGATACGTTGTAGCTGCTGCGTTACAATGACTGAAGGATTGATTGATTGATTGAAACTGAAATGCAGCTATTACGTGAACCCAGGGAAGCAGGATCTGTACTGATTGATGACAGGAGAACGAATTGATCAGCACCTTAGGTCATTTGTTTTCAATAAAGGTAATCAAAGGCTGTATATATTAAAAACATTTGTTTATGTTTAGAGCGCCGCTTGAACTGCTTCTTTAAATGATTACCACTAGTGTATGTCTACTGTTAGTAATTCTAATGATAGCTTTTGTATTAATTTCTACAAGTTCAATAGTTGGCTATGAATGGCACCCGACTATTTAACAGCTCTACTGTGAAGATTATATGTATGAATGCATTTTGCACCAAGTATATTCCAAACCTCTAAAGCATTCCAGATGAAGTCACCGCTTCATAACCTGACTTAACTAGGGACCTGGCCCTGAAGCAGTCAAGAGATCTGTTTATTTTCCAGATGTGCATAAATCCCTGTGATGCTCATTTTATGTTGTTCTTCGGGAAAATAAACTAAGCTAATACACTTCCACCTGAAGAGCAATGAGCAAAATGCTTTCCTGCGAAGAGCAGTTGAGCCATTAGAATAAAATGTTCAATGAAAACAGAAGTCTGCTCGAACAAAATGTTTTGACGAATATCCCAGATGCCACCTTACAAGACTGAATACCGCAAGGCCCCGCTTCTCGGCACCCCGCTTTTCGGCAATCCGCCGATACGGCTGTACCGAGAAGGGGGCCGCCATATCTGCCATGTACCGAGAATGGGCCGATCCGGGGTCGCGCAGAGCGGGCCGTTTGGAGTCGCGCATGCGCAGAATGTTTTTTTTTGCAGATGTTGCGCATGCGTAGAACGGCGCATTGCCAGTCTGCGCATGCGCACATAATGAAAATCGCCGGTTTCGCTTTCCGCCGCTTTTCGGCAGGTCCTTAGAACGGAACCCGCCGCATGACTGGGGCCCTGCTGTACAAATTAAACTCCACTTAAACAAAATAAATTATTCAAGTCTAGCATCCCCATATACAACTGTTTAAAGGAGCAGACCCTCCGAAGACCAAAGTGAACTAATGGCAGTGGCATATGTTTATAAGGTAAATGCAGGAGTTATTAACCACTTTACAAAAGATTTAAAAATATTTATATGTTTTATTTGTATTAAACTTTTAATGTCTTGATAATAACCAAATGCTTTGGAGTGCTTGTACAATATTAACCTAACCTCTATTATAAAAACGCTATTTGTAAACCGTTCTATATGAAGTGAGATTGTTCATCCAGTGCCATGTTTGACTAACGATGGCAACATAATTTGTTTAAAGAGATACAGCACTAACTCTACACTCCACCGAGACAGCACTAACAAAAGTCGCCAATGACCTACTCACAGTTAAGTCGAAGGGTCACTTCTCCTTACTAATTCTTCTGGATCTCTCTGCTGCCTAGGACACTGTTGATCAGCCCCTTCTCCTGCACACTCACCACTCCATTGGCCTGTGAGATGCAGCCTTCTCCTGGTTCACGTTCTACCTATCCAACCGCTCTTTTAGCATTTCCTTCTCTGGTATCTCCTCCACACTCCCTCTTTTTGTTGGGGTCCCAGGCTCTGTCCTTGGTCCTCTGCTATTCTCCCTCTACACCTCTTCCCTTGGTGAGCTAATGCAAACTTTTTACTTTCAGTATCATCTTAGATGATGATATCCATATTTACCTCTCCTCCCCTGACCTCTCCTACTCTCTCTCGTCCTGTGTCACCAACTGTATCTTCGCAATCGCCTTCTGGATGTTCCAAAACAGAACCAATACCTTTTCCCCCTTCCACAGCCAGCCCACACCCAAACTCTCACTCACTGTCAATAATACCCCAATCTCATCAACACAACAAACCCGCTGCCTAGGGGTCATTCTTGACTTTGCCCTCTTCCCCATTCCTCATAAACACTCCCTAACCAAGTCCTGCCGTCGCCAACTCCGAAATATTGCTAGGATACAACCTTTTCCTACTCACGACGCAACTAAAATTCTAATTTCCTCACTTATCTTGTCCCGCCTTTACTACTGCAACCATCTCATCTGAGATCTGACTCCAAAAGACTGTTCATGGTCCCAAGGTTCAGCAATGTATCCGGCCGCTCCTCCTCTTACCGTGCACCCCAAAACTGGAACAACCTACCTGAGACTCTCTCAGCCGCCACCACTCTAAGTTCTTTCAAAACGAAAGATGTCTCACATTTTAATCTGGTCTGTAACTGTTACATACGCCTATAATATATATTATCTCTAACTGTGCATGCTATGTCTTGTATATAATGTATACCCTGCTCACTTATGTAACTGTATTTGTAACCATGCATTATTTGTCATCTTAACTCTATGCCCAGGACATACTTGAAAACGAGAGGTAACTCTCAATGTATTACTTCCTGGTAAAACATTTTATTAATAAGATAAATCTCCTAGTTGGCATTCCCCTTGTTGCCTGTCCCAGCTCCAATTCCTCAAGAATGCTGCTGCCAGACTCATCTACCTCACTCACCGCTCCACTTCTGCTGCGCCACTATGCAATTGCCTACACTGGCTTCCCATATCCTCTAGAATTACATTTCAAACCCTAGTTCTGACTTGCAAAGCTCTTACACCTCAGCCCTCATCCCCAAATATATCCTTAAACGACCCATACGTACTTCCCATGATATCCACCTCTCCTCCTGCCTTATTACCTCCTCTCACTCCTGCCTATAAGACTTCTCCCATGTTGCCCCCTCTCTCTGGAATACCCGACCATGAACCATCACTCTCTCCCAGCGTTCAGACATTTAAAAACTCCTGTAAAACTCACCTTTTCAAGGAAGCTTAATCTGGCATACCCCTAACATCCACCACTCCGCCTCCTACCCTATTGGGAACAGATGTGCAGCTAGACAAAACTCCACTAACACCCCCAAACCTTAATGGGATCAGCTGTGCAGCTGGACCATGCTGTATCTTGAAGCATATTCCCGTCCCACAACGAGCAGCCACTTTATCTTTTGTTTCAACATTGCCCTTTATTCCTTCTAGACTGTAAGCTCTCACGAGCAGGGCCCTCACTAGCTCTCTGTATCTGTGTGTGCATGTGTGCCCTGATTTGGTATGTCATTCTGTTTATGCAATATACAGAACTCTGTACTTCCATTGTACCGCACTGCGGAATATGCTGGCGCTTTACAAATAAAACGATAATAATAATAAGAAAGCGGTTAAAGGCAAAAAAACAACAACTACCAGATAACTTTAGCAGACCTAGAGAAAATGAAAGCTGACATATAGGTGACATTTTACCTGAGGGAAATTGAATCTTTGAAAGGAAGCCGATTGCATCAATAAGTTGTTCTAAAAAGATTTTTGCTCGCTATCAGGAATTTCCCCTTAATGTATTGTTGTATATATTTATAATCTGTAACCCACTCGCGGACTGTTTTAAGAACTTTCTCATATATTTGTTTCTAAATATCTTACAAACTTACTTTCTGGTGATCTCTTCTGCCACTGATTATATTCCGCTGTCAGGGCTTTTACTTGCATCATCAGCAAATACATCTAAATTGAGATTAAAAAAAGCACACAACGTGAATTTGAGTTTTTGGAGAAATTAAAGCTTCTGCACATAATTATTGGAAAGAATGTGGCATATGTCCAATTTGTATAAGATCGTTGCATTTGGAATGTTGTTGGGGCGCTGACATTCTTAAACTTCACAGGAGAAGACTTTGATGCTCCCAAGTGATGGACATGGAAAGCTTATTTAACCTGACAGTCACACCAAAAAGAAGTGTCAATACCAAGCTGAACCACCTTTTGTGTTTTGAGTTGCCATTACATTGGCTTTGTAGTTTACACATTATACACAATAAAGGCAACAACAAAAAAATGGACATTATGATAACACTGATTGTATGCTGCAATTAAACAAAAACACAAATGACAAATGCTGCTCACAAGTTGTGTGAAAAATAAGTATTGAGTTATGGATTCGTCCACAAATGCCAAGATTGGCATCGGGTGCATACTATGAGCTATAATATGATAAATATATAAAAAATTAGAAGAAAAGATTTTTTTAACACCTATACCTTCTAGCTAGAAGTGCATTCAGTGTAGCACTCCTGGGACAGTTAAAATATAACTTTTATTAAGTCTCATATAAAATAAAGTGTGCATATATTGAAAATAAAGAATACAATATTCAAATACAATGGAGGATGTTGCAGTGATGGAGTGAGGTTGAAATAAATTACCCAATAAGCGCTATCTGGATATATATATATAAATAAGCACTCAGGGACAACAAAAAAAAAACAAATTCTAGAAGGATAAGGTATCTCAATGCTATATAGGATTGTGATATATTTATTATCTATTTATTTATTTATAAAATATTTTACCAGGAAGTAATACATTGAGAGTTACCTCTCGTTTTCAAGTATGTCCTGGGCACAGACTTAAGACAAATAATACATGTTTACAAATAGTTACATAATGAGCAGGGTATACATTATATACAAGACATTGCATGCACAGTTAAAGATAATTTGTATTATGGGCATATGAAACAGTTACAGACCACATTAAAATGTGTGACAGCCTTAGATTTGAAAGAACGTAGGCTGGTGGTGGATGTAAGAGTCTCTGGTAGGATGTTCCAGTTTTGGGGTGCACGGTAAGAGAAGGAGGAGCGGCCGGATACTTTGTTGAGCCTTGGGACCATGAACAGTCTTTTGGAGTCTGATCTCAGGTGATAGGTGCTGCATGTGGTACGGGTGAGGAGCTTGTAGAAATGTGCAATATAACAAAAATGCAGTCACAAACACAGCATACCGATCAAACCAACCTATGATCGCTGAGTGTAAAGTCCACCACTGTAATACTAATGGATACTGAAAATGATAAACCTATGCCTGTGAAAATCACAATGTATGGTAAACAATATCAATTAATATAGGGTGGAGACAGACATACTACAATTAAGGTGGAGGACTAAACACAATCATAGGTTGGTGGTATGTGGATTAATCCTGTGTGTGACTGCAAAGAACATGTGATATAATAACACTATGCAGTCAAATTGTATTCAACCTGTAGCTGAACAAATAAGGCACAAAATGTGATATAATAACACTATGCAGTAAAGTTGTATTCAACCAATAACTGAACAAATAAGGCACATTTAAATGCTGCTGTGAGACAAATAAAGCCTTGTATCTAGCTCAGACCTTGAAAAAACGGATCACTCAGTAGACAAACATAGATATATAAATGCTAATGCATATATCAGACCAACAGCAGATTACCTGCTAAAAGGTCCTTTATGATAGTGTGTCTATAACACAGGTGATCACAATGATTTTGTCAAAAAGGTCTAAGTTACATATGCACACGAAGGTGCCTGATATAAGTGTAAACAAAGCAGCTCCCAGCAGTTAGCAAACACATTCCTCAGTCTGTGCACATGTTGTAAATGCCGATGGCAGTGAATGGCACACCGCCAGTAACTGATACAATGTCAGGGTCAGCAGAGATACAAATTACTCTCCTGTTACACTGCACAGCAACCTCCAGGGCGTCCTACGCGTTTCCCTCCTACACGGAGGTTCGTCAG
Source organism: Ascaphus truei (assembly GCF_040206685.1). NCBI lineage: Eukaryota > Metazoa > Chordata > Amphibia > Anura > Ascaphidae > Ascaphus > Ascaphus truei. The sequence continues at coordinate 80,919,584 of NC_134483.1, forward strand.
GGGCGAATGAGTGGCAGTAGAGGAGAGTCTGGTGATTTATAGCGTCTCCGGTTGTCAAGGCAACCAATCACCAATCAGATTGCGCATTGAAATAAGCGCTCCTGATCACATAGTAGAAAGCTCTACCTGCCACTGAGTATGCAAACTCACAATTAAAATATTGGTCTGATATATGCATTAGCATTTATATATCTATGTTTGTCTACTGAGTGATCCGTTTTTTCAAGGTCTGAGCTAGATACAAGGCTTTATTTGTCTCACAGCAGCATTTTAAATGTGCCTTATTTGTTCAGTTATTGGTTGAATACAACTTTACTGCATAGTGTTATTATATCACATTTTGTGCCTTATTTGTTCAGCTACAGGTTGAATACAATTTGACTGCATAGTGTTATTATATCACATGTCTTTTGCAGTCACACTGGATTAATCCACATACCACCAACCTATGATTGTGTTTAGTCCTCCACCTTAATTGCAGTATGTCTGTCTCCACCCTATATTAATTGATATTGTTTACCATACATTGTGATTTTCACAGGCATAGGTTTATCATTTTCAGTATCCATTAGTATTAAAGTGGTGAACTTTACACTTAGCGATCATAGGTTGGTTTGATCGGTATGCTGTGTTTGTGACTGCATTTTTGTTATATTGCACATTTCTATATCACAATCCTATATAGCATTGAGATACCTTATCCTTCTAGAATTTGTTTTTTTGGTTGTCCCCGAGTGCGTATTTATTTATATATATCCAGATAACGCTTATTGGGTAATTTATTTCAACCTCACTCCATCACTGCAACATCCTCCATTGTATTTGAATATTGTATTCTTTATTTTCAATATATGCACTTTATTTTATATGAGACTTAATAAAAGTTATATTTTAACTGTCCCAGGAGTGCTACACTGAATGAGCTTCTAGCTAGAAGGTATAGGTGTTAAAAAACATCTTTTCTTCTCATTTTTGATATATTTATGCTGCAATTAATCAGCATTCGATAACTTATCACAAAAAGTAAACTCGCAGTTCATCAATCCATAAAAAATGATAATAATATACAAAACGAAAAATAAAATTATCCCAACTCCCATTTCGCAACATCAAAAAGTGTTCAGGACCCCAAATCAATACTTAAAACCACCTTTAAGGTACTAGATAATGAGTATGCTAAGTGTTTGAGCTCAGAATGATCAAGAGAAAGGATCAAGGGATAAATGTTGGAGAAAATAAGAAAAGAAAAAAAGACAGGAAGATCGTAATATAGGAATAAATAAGAAATATATGAGGATATTACAATGAAGAAAGGAGCATAGAACGAGTGGTGGGGTGATAATGGGGAGATATGACAGAGCCCTGGGTCCACTTTATGTTACCTTCTAAAGAAGTTCTCTCACCTGCACATCTGACTCAGGCAGGGTTTCTGTTCCTAGGAGCGTTAGCTGGCTCTGGCACTACACATAAAAGCAGATACACATTAATTTATAGAATTCTGTTTAAAAAAAAGAAGATTATGTAACCCAATACTTACAATTCCTACAATCATACAAATAACAAGAGTAATAATAATGACTATTAAATGCATGCTGAAAAACAAGAAGATCAAGCAATAAAAACAAAAGCAAATGGAAAAAGGTTGGAACTTTTGTTTCTATACTCTTACTTAGTAATTAAATAATTTAAAAAGTAGCCAGACTCCAACAAACGTGCAATTCAAAAGGTGTGTTATTCATTTAATCACGACACTATAAGAAGGGCTTTCACTTGAATGCTACTTCTGCTACCACCAAGGCTACAGCAGCAAAAAGTTGGTTAGCTCACCTCTTCCATCTGTCTCCATGTTTCTTCACACTGCTGCAACAGTTCTTCTTTGGCATCCTCAGAGACTTGTGCTGTAGAGCTGATGTTTGGAGGGAGGTCATGTTGGTATGTTGACATATGCTTTGCTAGGTTCTCAGCCTAAAAGAATGCAGCAAATATACAATTGCAACCTATGAAAGTGCTAGTGCCATTATTGTATTATTATATTGTGTTAACCATATATGTAGTGCATTGACATATGAGCATACAGGTGATGTGACATGCAGAATAAAGATGTTTCCTTTACAGCCTTGGAGATGTGGAATGAAGAAGTAGCGTAGAAAATAGTGGATAACAAAAGGCTCCAGGTGTGAGAAAGAGGGTCGTACAAAAAAGGAAACAACCTGAATGTTGGGTGAAGCATGAATTTGAAGTTATCTTCCCTAAACAAAACTAATAATTACATGTTTCATGGGTTAAATGTTTTTCATTTCAGCGACGAGAGACAAGTTAGTATTTAAAAAAAAAAAAACGATTCTATGGCAGTCAAATGTATTGTAGACATAAAACATATCCTTAATCTATTTTGTACTAAGAGCCTTTGATTATTTTGTAACGGTCAATTGACATTTTCTTCCTTTGTTTTTTATATGGAAAGGAATTATGATGCCAACATTAGCCAAACAACTAACAGTGAAGCACAAGTATCCTAAAAATAAATTTACAGGACCCAAATAAGACAAAGATTATTTTAGGGTTGATTGAAACTTTAAGAAAACTATTTACAGTGATAAGTTGTTTAGGAACATTTGTCCCCGATACGTTTCACTGCCTTTTTAAATCCGCCCCAAAACAAGTCTTTTTTTTAGTTTGCCTCATATGAACCAAGGTCTCCCCTGGAGCTGAACAGCAGCACTCAAAGCTTTGTGGGCCACCAATTGCTATATACATTTTCTTACTTCTGCCAAGCCAGTACCCATATTGTTTCTTCCGATAAAAATTATTATAAGCAACTTTCAAACTGACATTTCTCAGGGAACGGGGATCCCCCACTTAGCTTGAAGTGATACAGTTCAGCAACAGCGGGCAGCATGGATTGCTGCTTTAGGCTGCTCTCATAGTACAGGCTACGGCGACAGTGCCATAGCAAGATCATGCAGTCCGTCACGTGTGCCCATAGACACTGTCTCAAACTACAGGCCAATCTCACTTCTCCCAATTCTATCCAAAGTCATGGAAAAATGTGTCCACTCCCAATTAAGCGATTTCTACACCAAGACAAATTTCCCTAGCCAATTCCAATCTGGATTTCGCCCCAAACACTCCACCGTAACTACCCTGCTAAACGTTTGCAATGAAATCCAGTGTGGAATGGAACGGGGACAACTCGCTGGTGCAGTATTCCTAGATTTTGCAAAGGCTTTTGACACAGTTGATCATGCTATCCCTGCTTAACAAACTCCAGAGCTCTGGAATAGGGAAACATGCTTTAAACTGGTTTCAGTCCTACCTATCAGGAAGATCCCAACATGTGTCCATCTCAGGCTCTAACTCCAACCCCCTGGATATCACCTGTGGTGTCCCGCAAGGCTCTGTTCTGGGGCCCCTACTCTTCTCAGTGTTCATTAATGATCTTCCCACAGCTTGTAAGGAAGCCTCAATACACATGTATGCAGATGACACAATCCTATATGCACACAGTCATAGCCTCTCTGACCTTCAACACATACTTCAGTCTGACTTTTTGAGACTCGAAAACTGGATTTCCCAAAACAAACTGTTTTTAAACACTGACAAGACTGTAACAATGGTGTTTGGGACCAAGACTAAATTTGTAAAGCTTCCAGTGATTGAGCTCCTGATTAGAACCAACGCTAACACCACCCTAACCCCTGTCACTAAATAAATAGTGGGCGCGACCGTGACGGCGCTGCAGAGTGATGGAGCGGTGGCGATCGCCGGTAGTCAAAGGATTTTGACTTTTTTGGCGATCGCTGTGTGACGTCAGCGGCATGTGAGCGGTTTAGCCAATGAGGGTGAACCGCTCATGGCCATGCCCCCGGTCGCCCTCTGGTCTCCTGCACCAGAGTGCAGGAATCGCTATTGCGACGGCTGACATCATACGGTCGCGTCGCCGTAGCCCATAGTATAAGCGTAGCCTTACGGGTGAAATATAAGGAAATGGGAACGATGTTGATTTGAGGATATGCAAAGTAATCTATAAATGATATAACTGAGAAGCCATCGTAACATATAACACATGACCATTGAGCTAATGTAAATAGATGTCTTAATAAATACAAAAACACAAGACCTGTGTACTTTGAAAATGTAAGCGTATTATGAACTGAGAGCATATGGAACATTAGCAACGTTTTGACGGATGAGAGTGATCACGGATTTGGTGTACAGTATGTAGTGAATGTTTGTCTTATTGTGCTGAATGTACAGGGTGAGAAAACATAGTGATATATAACACGTTCCCAGAAGAAGGCATCATGGTCTGCGATGTACCTCCTTTTTCTTACTTTGGATACTTACTTGCATGGCATTTTGTTTTTAGTTTTAGAGCATTATCATTCCAAAACTCAACTTTTTGACCCCGTTGTAAGAAAGTTAGCAGAGATTTCATTCCCCGTGAAGGTTAACATACTGTAAGATTCATTTATCTGTCCATGGTAGACCCCCATAGTAACATTATTCACATTGTAACATATGTTCCCTAATCTACACTGGCTTATGACGTTCTGTAAAACAAAGAGCATTCATATTAATCCTCACAGCGCAATGATAAATGTATGTTCTCTCTAGTTCAATAGCAACCTATAACCTACAGGAATATAGTAGTCTGCAGGAGGATTGGAATGTGGAACATGCAGCCATTCAGCCGTCTTTACATTCAACTCATGTTATTGTAGAATTATTTTTAATGGTAAAATCCCACTGGGAGATTTGTAGCATCAATAATGCCTTTTGTAAAATGTGAACGAAAAGTGAACTTGGGTAAGAGAAAGGGAGCAGTTAAAATAGATGTTTGGAAGCAGAAACAAATTATTTTTCCACGCAGAAACAATATGCTCTGTGTTCAGCTAGTGCAGTTGTCCCCAAACGCGGGCACCACGACACCCACCAAGCCTCTGGTGGGTGCCCGCGACCGCAGTGCCGCCAACAGCTGCAGCGTGCTGGAAGTCGGGCCCATCTTCCGCATCCGCGAGCGGGACCAGCGCGGCACTGGAGGTTTCCCCGCAGCGCAAGTGTATTGTGTGTGTGCTTACACGTGCAGTGGTTGGGGGCCGCCACGCTCTCTTGAACACTCAAATGTGTCCTTGGGCGCAAAAAGGATGAGGACCCCTAAGCTAATGCAATCATAGGGAAGAGTATGTAGAATGACAGTTTTCAGAGGCATCAGATAAAGGCAAACTACAATGGCTTGTTTGAGGTGTGATTGATATGCAAGAAAGAATTATATGAATACATCAATGTTAGGTATCGGGGCAATCTGAATAAAACAGTGGGCCTGCGATAAAAAAAAAACCCCCTCTTTGTTTAGACGCAAATATTTTATCTAAAAAGGCAACATATGTATTTGTACGGTTGTAAAATTTGGCGCAAGCTGCACGAATATTCTGAACAAAACAAAAAAACCTACTTACGCCACCTGATGCAGAAAACCATCAGGAAAAGTAATGCAAGCTGCACGTTTCTAAATGCACATGCCTGTGCCAGGGTGCACATGTAACTCCGCTCGCAGCTCCTTCCGCTTGCAACAAAAATCCGTCATCTTGTGGCGGAGCAGCGCAGACATACAGGAAACGCCCACAAAAAGGATTATTACATAGGCGCACTCTGACTTGGGTATTTTTCAGCGCAGCTTGCGACAAATAACCCCATTTGCATTGCTTTATAAATACACCCCGCTGTGATTACTGTGTCCTGTTTGTAAAGTCTGTATCTTATGCTTTGGAAATGCAAGTGCTAATCATGACGATAGAGAGGTATTTTTTTTTCAGTTTTGTTAAATATCTGGGTATTGTTTAAATTTAAGTGACAATCTAGGACAGGGGTGGCCAACTCCAGTCTTCAATGGGCACCAACAGGTCAGGTTTTCAGGATATCCCTGCTTCAGCACAGGTGGCTCAATCAGTGGCTCAGTCAACAACTGAACCACCTGTGCTGAAGCAGGAATATCATGAAAACCTGATCTGCTGGTGCCCAATGAAGAATGGAGTTGGCCACCCCTGATCTAGGATTTCTCTGAAATTACTCTTCAAAAGAAATCCAGCATGCTAGACCAGGTGTATTTAGGTTTTAAAAGATACATTAACATACATACAGAATTTTCAGGCCAGAGTTTCTTTTCTCACTCGGACACGTGATATTTAACCTTTGAAAAAGTGGACCCCACCATTTTTAGTTCAGGCTCCTTTAGAAGCATTACTGAAAGTGGGTTGCCTATGGCTTGATAACTTTATTTGGAGTAACATGGATATTATGCAAAGACATTCCTGTAGATCATCACTTCATGAGCTTAAAGCAGCAAACTCTTCAAAAAAGCAAAAACAATTAATAAGATGCACTAATTTGTCATGTTACGTAGTAGTGAAATAGTAGATGAGGCTGAAAAAAGACATACGCCTATCAAGTTCAACCTATGCTAAATGTAGACGATAGATACTTCTCCTATATTTGTACTTACAGTATTTTGATCCCGAGGGAGGCATTTAGACAAAGAGAAGAAAAAGGATCCCAGATAAATAAGCACTCAATACCCTGTAGCAATAATAATTGTTTAAGAGTTATGAATGACTTAAGACTTGGTGCTTTATTATTGTAACTTAAAACAAATGTGAGCAAAATACAACAAAATCAGGGGCGTAGCTAAAGCCCGGGGGCCCGCGCTCTTGTGGGGCCCGCTCATGGGTCGCTGAAAGGGGGTTGAGCCGGGACATTTGACCCAGCCATCTAGCCGACGGACGACAGAAGTCAGGGCCCCTTCCTCCTCCGGCCCCCATAACAGCTGCTTGCCGGCAGGTCCACTCCTGGCAGTGACAAAACAACATCTAAATGCTGCGTCCATGGTCGGGCACACCGTGTGGAGGCGTGCGCACGCTGACCGATCAAATTGACCAAGGCAGTGATCGCTTCCAAGCGGCGTGCAGGCGCACGTGGATGCGGAAGGGGGCGTGCGTTGAGCAAGAAATCAGTTCAAACTGATTTCTTGGCGCGACAGGCCGGTCACGTGAGGGCGAACCAGCTCCGTGACGTCACTGGCACCCCCCCCAGACACCCCCACGGACGGCACGCATACCATTGCCAGGGAAAGCACCCGCTTTCCCTCAGCCTCCGCATGGCTACACTTACCATGTCTGCAGCCTAAGGCTATAGCCCCAGTGCTCCCTGCTGCACGTGCGCCTGGCGTCCTGGCGGCACGTGCACAACTAAAAGCCGTAATCTGCGGTCTGTACGGAGCGATGGGAGCCGCGGGGGGACATGGCCAAAATGGGGGGGATTGGGGGAGAGTGGGAATGACGGAAGGGGCGCGGCCATCTATCTAGTTAGAAAATTGAATTGTTTATATAAATCTCTTGTTGTTTACATTGATTATTTTACACATTTTTTAAACTTTTTAAATGTATGAATAAATTTAATTACCTTTGGAGACCCGCATATGTTAGATGCGGGACTAATACTGTATGTTTTAAATTTGTATGAATCAATTTGCTTCAATTAAGATTACACCAGTACCCTATTGATTTACCAAATTTGAACCAATGGGACTGCAAGATCGTGTATATAAGTTACATAGAATCAGTCAGCAATCACTCCTGAAGAAACCGAGTGCGGTGAAACGCGTAGAGTGACGCTGGCCTGTGAGATCCACAAGCGACTGGAGCCCCTGCGAGCGGATGACGTCAGTTCCAGTTTCCGGTTTGGGTGAGACGCACCAGTGACACGCACGCTGAGAGACAGGGGAGGTAAAGGAACCACTCTTTCCACTGCTGAGATCCATTTCGCTTGATCTAAACGCTTTTATATTTTTAACACAATGTGAGTGTATTACTTACCCCTTACCTTTTATAAATTGTTATACAGTCTGCACTATGTCCGTTTCTTCTGTACTTACTAAGGTCACTAATCCCCTTGAGAGTACCATCTTCGACGGGCTGCTATTCAAAGATACCTTTATGTGAACAGCACTCACTCTATGTTTGTGAGTATTTTGCACACAGACTCCTGAATATAAATTTTTCAACATTTATCACGTTTATTGCACCATCAGAGTATTTTTTCTGTTTTACATGGTTTGCGCTTCCTGCTGATCTACACCTCTTCACTCTTCATGGGATCGAGAGAAGGATCCCCCACTGGGTTATAGCGGCATCCATGATTTGTTTGTATTGGTATCACATTTTTATTATTAAGTTTATCACAATAAGATTGTGTTCTAGGCAGGTTGTATTCTATATGATATTCCTAGAGCGCCACTACTGATAAGTTTGTCTATTTCACAACTAAAAGCCGTAATCTGCGGTCTGTACGGAGCGATGGGAGCCGCGGGGGGACATGGCCAAAATGGGGGGGAGGGGGGAAGAGTGGGAATGACGGAAGGGGCGCGGCCATTGGCTCCCGGTACACCACGTGACAGCGTCGCCACACGGGAACACAACATTCTTGTCTTCCCTGCTGGCTGCCGCGCCATCGCTCTACGTGAGTGCCCAACAAGGAAATTACTGGGGCCTGCCTGATAGGAGGTATGTATCTGGTGTGCGGCACGCACGCCACCGTTACCACTGGGGACCCGGCCAAGTGGGATCGAGTGCAGTGAGCCGCTGCAGCACTGATCAGGGGAGGGAAGAGAGCAGGCAGCAGAGGCTGGGGGTGGAACTGAGGCTGAGAGCTGCAGAGCTCTGCCCGCCCCTGCTCTCCGTGACATCAGAGGGAGGAGTTATGTGCTGCTGTGGGAAGGTATGCTGTGTGTATGTGTGTGTCACTTTCCTGTGTGTGTCAGTTTGCTGTGTGTGTTTCAGTCTGCAGTGTGTTTCAGTGTGTCATTATGCTGCGTGTTTGTGTGTAAATGTGTCAGTTACAGTTTGCTCTGTCAGATGTCAGAAGGGAATGTTGGGTTTTATCCAAATATTAATAAACTATATAGCAATCTAATCAACTCTCACCCTCTTATAGCACCCACAGAGCACGCAAATAGCATCCTTTCCCCTCCAAATTACTGTAGATAAAACTGTCCATACTCCTATATATAAAGGTGTATAAAGCAGCCCACGAAAGTGCCCTCTCGCTACAGCACACGTTTTAATCAATGCATAATTATATTCATTGTATCCTATAGCTGAATTACTCCTCACGTTATGGCTGCTGGCCCAGGAAGCAATAGAATAAATAAACAAAATCACTGCAACTCCGGACCAAACAGGTTCTGTATTTCCTTCTGAATCTCAGTGCTGAGCAGCTTATAGCACCAAACAGAATACAAAGAATACACCATGAACACACTTTGCAGTCAAAATCTGCTCAACAACCCAAAGTAGTTTAGACCAGGGGTGCGCAAATTGGGGGGCGCCGCTGTTACAGAGGCCCCGCGCTTCCCCGAAAGCATTTAAAATAAATACCAGGGATCACGTGAGGCCTCTGTAACTATTACTTACCTTCTAGCGACGCATCTCCATGGCAACGCGGCGTCAAATAACCGCGGCGGGGTCATGTGACGCCACGTGCCGGAAGGCATTGCAGACAGAAGGGCGCATGTAGGAAACTTTGCTCACCCCTGCCAGGGGTGCACAAAATTTCCTCGTGCCCACCCCTGCCTGCTCTCCTCTGCAGCTCGCGCCCTCCCCCCCCCTCCAGCTTGGCCCCGTGCGTCAAATGACGTGCGGGGTCATGTGATGTCATGTTTCCATGGTAAGGGGCGGAGGGGGAAATGAATGCGAGGAGGGGAGGATTGAGGGAGCTGGATTGAGTGTGGGGGGGGGGGAGGAAGAGTGTGAGAGGAAAAAGGGGGTAGTGAGGGAGGAAAGAAATACATGAGGAGAGTGAGTAGGTGTACAAGAGGGGGGGGGGAGCTCGCCGGGCTGCCAACATGCTTTGGGGGGGAGGGGAGGTGAGGGCGATGGAAACTCCTGAATATATTCACTTATAAAGGGGCCCTGAAAAGAAGAAATGCCAGGGGACCCGTGTATGTCTAGCTACGCCACTGGGCAAAATACAAATATTGAACCGATTCAAAAAAAATAAAATGTTGTCAGGGTCTTATGACCTATTAATATCTAATATATCTGTATATCATGTAGGGGGGTAGTTACCCGACTGAGCGTAGTGAGTTTAGTATAAGATTTGACTTAAAACTGTGCAGCCTATGGGCTTTGCTCTAGAGCCCCTCCTTTCCACATAAGCACTGGTACAGAATTAGACTACAGGCTGTATAGTCTATGTTCTTTGCGCTAGAGCAGGGGTGCGCCAACTTCCTGCACTGCGCCCCCCTGCCTGCTCTCCTCCTGGGTCTCGCCCCCCCCCCTCACCTCTAAGGCCGTATTTATACCAAAAAACGCGTGTGCGCATCTCATGGTGCTCTTACAGATGGTGACGGTCGCGCCGTACTGCAAAGCGGACGGCTGGGGAAGAAACTTCACAAATGTTCTGTGGCGACGGCCGTGTCATGCGAGCGGTTCAGTCAATGAGGGCGAACCGCTCACGGCCACGCCTCCAAGCCTCCTCTGCCCTGTCTCCCCGGTATAATCAAGATGCCGCAGGGCGGCAGCGCAGGGTGACGTCACAGAATAGCGCAGCCGCCCAGCAGCTCTTGGTATAATCTCAGCCTATTTTGGCGTCAAATGACGCTGCGGGATCATGTGACGTCACGTGACCTGTGGTGTCATTTGACGCCACGTCTCCATGGCAGCGGGCATCATTTGACGCCACGTTGCCATGGAGATGGGTGACTGAAGCTGGGTAAGTTTGCAGAGGCCTCACACTTTGAGCGCGGCCTTTGTAAGCACCGTGCCCCACCCAGAAGTCTCCCCCAGTTTGCGCACCCCTGCGCTAGAGAGCTCTGCAATTCTATACTAGCACTGGTGATATTGAACACCATAGGTTAAGTGTTCGGTGCCAATTAAATAAGTGCCTGGATTAAACTGTTATATATACACATATACAAACTACACTTTAAAGTTAGTGTTCATTGGTAGTTTGGTGACAGTATCTCATATATCCTCTATAATGGATATTAGTCGTATAGATCATATAAACATAGCGCTGTTCGGGATTTTTAGCATTAGTCCAAGCAGGACCCAATTGTTTGTTACTCAATTGTTATTCTGCGGTTGTTTCCTTCAGAAACACACGAATCTGTACAGCAATGTGATCACAGACGTGGGAGTGGTAAATCAGTTAGTACAAGATCTTTTAAGTATCAGAATGTAGATAAAGATACTAATGGAACTGTTTTATAAGCCACTGGGTTTGGGTGGTGGTAGTAGGTATGGATACAATCTGACAATGATCCCTAATTGGGACCTCTGCTATGAGCTCAGTTTCCTATATAGGGTTTCTAGTGAGTCCAGGGTGCTTTATCAAGTAGAACCCCCCCAAAGGATCAGGCGTATATAATATTGTTTCTGTGTCCAAAGCTCTAAGTCTTTTTTCTGTCAGACTGGCTGGCTAAAACGTTCTGAGCCTTTTCCTGCTCTGACAATAGACTTGTGAGTGCTCGGAGAGCATGTTAGTGCACTCAGACTTTTTAAATTAGCGGCCCCATGTAGCAACAGACGTAACAGGTTAAAATATGATACTATTTATTTGCCTTGAGAAAGCGCGCACGGGTGCGAAATGTACGTCGGCACGTTAAGTCAGTCAGTACGGATGACAACAACATAGTGGGCGATTTATAAGGAAAGTGGTCAGTGTCACCACAGCCAGGGACTTGCTGCTATGCGTCCATAGTGACGTTCTTTTAAAACCGTCCTATTTTAACTTGTTACGTCTGTTGCTACATGGGGCCGCCAATTAAAAAAGGAGATTACAGTAGTTACCCTAGCTTCTATAAACTTGCATACTGTGTGAGAGATGCATTATCAGGGTCACATCATTGGAAAGGACAGATCACTTGTTGAGAATTTCTCAACACAACACAATTTATGATATTGTGAGATGGACAGCAGAGAGTTTGGAAACTCCTAGCAACGAAGCTGTGAAACCAGCAAAACTCACACTTTGTTCATGCCATAAAAAGCTCACACAGGGGACACGCGGTCTGACAAAAAGGAAACTTGCAAATGATTTGCTTAATTTTAATGCCAGGCTCTAAGAGAGCGTGTTCACAAACAAACAAATCTATACATCCTTAAACTCAATCCCTTTGCTCAGACTTTCAGAAACTAGACCCTCTGGGGGCGGAGATGACTTGGTGGAAAACTGCACCGAATATAAAATACTGTAGATGAAATCCAATAAACCCCTGGGATGATGGTGTTAAGGCTGTATTTAAAAAAATAAAAAACACACTGACATTTAATACCAGAATACCCAAATTATATGATGACATTCTTACCGTGAGAGAATGTTGACATCAATTTGAAGAAACTCTAATTACAGTGTTTCTGGAGGAAGATATCACCGACTGTGCCAGGTTAGGCCCATTCCTTCAATTAGTACCTGACCTACAGGCTCTGGTTAAATCCCTAGTCTTTCCCTGCAATCTTTCCTTCCTAAATTAATCAACCCAAATCAAGCAGGTTTTATACATGGCAGCCACACTTCTGAGAACATTAAGAATGTTATACAAATACTGCAGTTGTTTTTTTTTTTTTAGCAGAATCTTAAGTCATTAGTTCTCTCATCAGATGCTGAAAAAGCACTTGACTGTGGTCAAATGATTGTTTATTCAAGGCGCATTACTCAAAGCTGGTCTGGGCTATGAATTAATCAATTAAGTCTTCACATTACATCATTTTCTCACAGCCAGGGACACAAATAATGGACAACTCTTCTCATCTATTCCTCCCAGCTTGTGGTTCAAGTTAGAAATTACTTCTCACTTTTGTGTATAGCAATTGAGACCAGTTAAAATACACGCCTCAAAATCCAATTTATTGACACAGTTTGGTGTCCATCGTTAGAAGATTGGAAGAACACTATGGAAAGGCATGTACAATGATCCACTGATGACCCACTTCTTCATGTGCGTAGTGTTTTTTGTGAGCTGCACGTCATAATGTAGAAAGATCACATACTGTACATAATTACACCCGTTAATTGACTTGTTAAGACAGAGAATAAGAAACAAGATGCCAAGAGCCAAAGCCATATCTTGGACATGCGTAAAGTTTCTAGATGCAGAATCCGCTGTCCCACCAGCAGCCTTTTATCTTTATAGTTTATCATGAAATTACAAATAAAATTGCAAACATTATTCTATAATATTCCATTGCTTTTTATTTATACATTGAAATACTTAAAAAAAAAAAAATAGACTATGAATTCCATATATTCATAATATTTAAAATAATCCTAATATGACTGTAAGTAGGGTTACTGGTTATGCACTTCTTTAACCCAGGCTGTGCTGAAAAGCTGTGTAATACAGCAGGCATAAGCTTATAGTGGTCTGTGTTAAAATGGATTTGAAGCAAAAGGCGACACTGTGTGTTCATTTGCATGTCATTTCCCAGAATCCCTGGCTGTAGTGGAAGCGCTGTCTGAGACATGTGAATGTGCTCACAAGTGATAGTTTTATGTGCTGTATGCAATATGGTGGAGGGTTTGTCACTTTTTTAATGTGTAGTTGATATAAATTTACAATGTATTGATAAAGAAGGGTGCGAGTTATGGATGGTTGTAATTAGGACATCCATATCATTGAATTTTCAAACTGTAACTGTAAACACACTTGAAATCCGCTAATAACATTCTCTTAACATTATACTAAAGTTTATATTCATGGGTTTATTTGGTTGTAAATGCCACGAAGAGTCTGAGGAGTCAGGATCGCGAGGCCTACCTGTAAGACCGGGACCCAGTACCAGCGAACAAGCGGTGATTCGAGTGCCAGTGATACATCCACCCTAAGGCTTATGTCCTAGTCACTTGTTGCGAGTAGGATTCCAATTTGTCTAATCGGCGGACGAGTCAAGAATTTTTGCTAAAAGCATTTGTTTTTATGTTGTAGCGCTATATATGTGCACAGTTATTGGTATGTACAGGTGTACATTTTTATATGTAGATTGAGATTTTCAATCTTTTTTCCATATGGAATATTAAATGTTAGACCTCTGCCGGTATCCCTGATTTATATCAGTCATTTCTCTACCTTAGGATAATGCACTATGGTGGTGTGTATTGTGCTCGTCTCCTATCTCTTGAGGTGAAAGTTCTTCATTTGACTTCTGACGATCTGGAATAATTCATATTGAAAAGATCTACGTTCCACACAAGAACTTTTGTTTTTCTCCACAGTCCAAGCCCAGAAAGGTCTGTTTTGTTTTTACACTCCAACTGGTTGCAAGACAGCCAGCAGGACGTTTTAGTTAGCTGTTTGGACATTGTTTCACAGGACATTACTTGCATTTGTCACTGACACTGAATTGTTTTTTTTTGTTATTAACACTTCATTGTTTACATTGCGACATCAGCGCTTTTTGATCGCACTAATTTATCACCCACTCTACAACACGCAATGAAACAACCTGCACCAACTTCTTCTAGACCCGGGGTGGCCAACTTTAGTCCTCAAGGGCCACCAACAAGTCAGGTTTTAAGGAGATCCCTGCTTCAGCACAGGTGGCTTAATCAGTGGCTCAGCCGTAGACTGAGCCACCTATGCTGAAGCAGGAATATCCTTAAACCATGACCTGTTGGTGGCCCTTGAGGTGTTGGCCACAACCTGATCTAGACCCTCATTTAACTTGTTTAAATCCCAATTACTTTTCTTTGACTTGCATAAAAATAACTATATATAGAACTGAATCCCTCCATACAGTAAGTATTACTAACTGGGTCAAACTAAATATGATATGTTCCCCTTTTCTCACTGCATTCACTCTATTGAAAGGAGCAAATTGGCAAAAAAACTTTTGGTGAAAGCCAATGCAAGTCTAAATACACATAATTCTCATGGCTGGGAATAATTGTAACAGTCATCAAAAGAATTGTCAGTTTGCAATGCTTAATAAGCATTTTCTCAATTATTCCTGTTGGGCTATAACTCTTGGCTTCAATTAAGAGAAGCATGGTGTCTCTATATCATTATATAAATGTAATTAACATTTGGGGAACATTACTGAACAATCTGTGCTTTACATGTTCTGCGGATCATTTTAGCACACTGATTTAATAAATTAAAGAGGAAAAAAATACTCTGGCATTCCTTTTAAAATGTGCAATTCTTTTTTAAATATCTGTCAATTACAGAAATTCTAGAAGTGTAGAGCTGGATCATGCTTTGCTTGGATTTTAGAGCAGAAATGCATGGATTGACCCTTTTGAAGAAGCCTTTCCGGTTTTATTACAGTACATGTCAGTGCAGTTTGTGCCCAGTACATTATTAGGCACATTGCATGCAATTTTATACATCCGTTTTCAGATGGACTCACCTCTCTCAGAAGTTCATCCTGCTTGTCCTGTAATAAACAAGAGAATGACACATCAGATCAGGTATAATCAACACTTATTAGTCTTGTCACATAAACGCTTCATCACGTGGACGTGTGTGTGTGTGTGACAGGGGTCAACAACACGTTGGACAGCAGTTTGCCTCTCACCTCCAGGCAGAGCACTAAAATGAGTACGTACACATCCTCCCCACAGTTTAATAAACACCAAATTCAGAAGGAAAGGGGGTATAACAAGTCAAAAAATTTGGAGAACCCATTGAAAGATAAAACGGATTAAATTAGAGCTCAAAGACCGTACATATTATCATTTTAGATTTAATATAATAAAAAAAGTTGCAGTGCTTTATACAAAGTTGCAGTAAAATCTCCTCTAGGGGCTCATGGGAAGAAAAGGAGATCCTCTTACATGCAGTGTTTCTTAAGAGATTAATCTGGGGCCTAGATGCTCTGCACGAGAATGCCTCAGGCACCAAAGGGGTTCACATATAACAAAGACCCTACAAACCAAACACAAAAAGCATAATATCCATATATGCAAACGTTAAATATTTAGTCGCCCACATGGCCAACTTTTCATAGGTTGACCATGACTAGTTGGCCTCTTGTATTTCTATGGGGTGATAGCTGGGACAAAATGCGTCATATATAAAGCATTAGAGGACTTTTGGTTAATAACAAATTATTTTGACCATTAACACAACACAATATTAATAAGCAAGTTTTGTAAAAGTTAGGCCTACAATGTTTGTTTCAGACTCCAATCTTTATACCCAATTTCTTTTGATCAGTGCCAGAACACCAGACCTCTAATAGGCCTATAAGGGCCTATAAGGGCGTGTCCTGACACTCATTTGTCACTTCCCTGTAGCTATTGTATTACCCGAGGTCTGGGAGAGGCTAATTATTTAATTCTAAGTTTAATCAGAGTATAAAATAACTCCCTCACAATAATGAATAGATTCATGGTACCAGCATACACAGGAAAATATCCTGTTCGTACACATATACAATGTAAGAGGCTTCTTTAACACCTTGTGGGTGAGATAGACTTTCTACTTGTCATAGAGGGTTTTATTAATTTCTACACTAGAACACCTGCGTAGTCACACAGACTTATACATGATTTCACTAAGGCCGCGCTTTTAGTGCTGGCGATGGCGACGCGACCAAAGACGTCACCCGTCGCCACCAGCGAAAGTTGTAATTGGATGTTCCGTGATTGTCGCCAATGACGTCACCAAAGGGGGCGGGCCGCGGCCTCTGATTGGTTTAGAGACATGCGGCGACGGTCTCTAAAAAAATCAAATAGACCCAGCTACCAAATTTTGCCGCGACGACGCTGTCGCGCTTACTATAAGTTCTGACGACGGAGTCAATTGATTTGTTTTCGAGCTACGTCGCTGTCGCAAGGCACTATAAGCGCAGCCTAAGTGATGTACAGAACATAAATTATCTTTAAATGCTGTTTGCCTGTCATGATAAGTATAAAACTGTCCTTTTGGAAACCCCTTAGGGCCTGGTCTCAGTGAAGATTTATATTTGCCTGTAAAGTCCCCCATAACACGTTCCAATAAAACTGATCAGGAATGGCTCACTCCACCTCTGGTGTGACCTTGAGCAGTAACAGCTTGATTAGTATGTTTCACTGAGAGCATGTCCTGCTTTTCTTTGTGTTCTAAAGTATTCTATTGTTAAACTCTAGTGTCTGCGGTTACCATTGTAAGCTCTGACTGCTTTGGCCTCTGGCGAGACCTCGATTTAACCTCTTGGCTGTCATATATATATAAAAAACAGTTTGATGGTTATATTGTGACAAGCAAAATGTTATGAGTATGGCATCTTTTCAGAGATCGACCCTCCGTGGCTCAAGTGGTGAATGTTCAGCCTGCAGCATCTTAAAGGAGCAATCCATGCAATAGCCTACATGTGTTTTTTTTTTTTTAATAAATCAGGTCTGTAGTATTAGATCATGCTTACTTTTTTTTAAATATTTAACTCAATGCCATTTTTAATGAGTTATAATATACTGAACATCCTTTGATGTCTACAGCAGGTTTTAATCCACCTCCCCAACAGTGCAAGATCTTTGCAACACTTTCCTGTTTGTGATCATTTGTTGCCAATATTCCCAGCAGTTTGAGCTGCAAACTATAATAGATACTGTTACCTTAGTAATATAAGAATACATTGTAGCTGCTGAGTTACACTGACTGAAGGATTGATTGGAACTGAAAAGCAGCCATTTAGTGAACCCTGAGAAGCAGGATCTTTGCTGATCGATCGCAGGAGAATTAATCGATCGGCAGTTTAGGTAATTCGTTTTCAATAAAGGTAATCAAAGGCTGCATATATTAAAACAAAATATATATATATAAACATATATATTTTTTTTAAAGTGTCATGCAGACTGCCTCTTTAAAGCAACAATCCCCCTCCAGAAGCCTATACGAGTGTAACTCACGTTAGTATGCTGCACCCAGAGGATTTCCTGCTCTTTTCTTTTTTGTGCGTTAAAAAGTATTCCTTTCCTAAGCTCTAGTGCCTGCGGTTACCATTGCAACCTCAGACTACACTGGGCTCAGGAAACACCTCGATTTTCACTGGCCAGACACTTAAAATGTCACATACTTAGGCCCGTTATATAGTGTCCGTGCGCGCCTGTGCGAACCCACGTGCACGTGACGCACGCTTTTTGTGTGTATGCTGTGAGCGACTGGGAAGGAAGGTAATGTGTGTATGTGTGTGTGAGTGTATATGTGTGTGTATAGATTGTGTGAGTTAAAAATGTATTAAATAATATTTAAGAAAAAAAAAAGGACATGTATAAATAAAATAAAAAATTATTGTGCAGCTTTGACACAGACAAACACATACACACACACACACATAAATAAATACATTAAAGCAGCGGTAGCGGCGCAAAATCATTGTTTCCCCCATCTTGTCCCTCGTCGGCCGGCTCCACGCTCACTGCCGTGTGCGCGCGCGGCCCTATTATAGAAAGGCTGACTAACCACAGCCATTTATAAGTGCCGCGCACGACGCCACTATATAACAGCCCTTATATCTCCTGAATAAAAGGGTGGATTTAAAAAAGAAAACAAGTCGGAAAGGGCAGGAAACAATTGCTTCAAGTAGAAAAAAATGGCGATCAGCGCGTACCGAAGCTTCAAATCACAGGGAAATTTTACATTACATTTAAATGCCGTTTTTCTTTTAATTTTTTTAAATGAACACACTTCACATTTGTTATAAATTCAAATGCAGCACTTTGGCTTGTAGAAGCCGTGCCCCTGTAATTAGATTAGACTGCCATTTCAATTAATTTTAACCCCTACTAAAATGTCCAGAAAGACACACACAAACGAGGAATTCACAGTTAGTATACATATAAAAGTGCAAATAGCTAAAACAGGAAGGGTGGGGGGGGGGGGGTGTGCCGAACACACACATTCTAATTCAGACTTCTTTGCGTTTTGTCACTGAAATTGTGTTTTGATTATTTATTTATTTATTTTTATTTTTATATATATATATATATATATATATATATATAAAAATAAATAATCAAAACACAATTTATATATATACTGTATATATAACTTAAAATTTGTATTGAATTTTTGACAACATACAAAAATTCCATATCACATTACTGAAGTATGATCCTTCAACACATTCAGTCAATTATTTCACAGTAGTAGTGTAACCCTCCGTGCCCAGCTCTTATGGAGGTTAAATGCGCTGACTATATACATGGCTTTGCTCGGTGTGCTGGATCCGTGCATGCTGGGCATGTGTGCGAGTGGGATTAGGATGGGCACCAGGAACTTTTATAGTACAAACAAGGAGCCTTTATTAACATCCGTTGATAAAATTCTTCTCATCAGTCCGTATATTTACAGGTTACTTCACACTTTGGCATTGCTTGTATGATTATCTTCTGCTTCCCTAGGTGCCATCATCTTAATACCTGCGGACCTGTCCCAGTTCTGCAAAACGTCCGTTATGCTCTGTCACTAAGGAGCCCTCTGGTCGACTTATCACTATCAAGGGATCCATGTCCCGGTTCTGCATTGTAACTGCCACTTCTAGGCAGGCTGGTATTGAGGCCAATGTGAACCTGTAGGTTGGGCTGGTCTTGTTAAATCCCTCTCAGAAACATCTGTAGGGTATATGCTTCCTCTGATGTGAACAACAGTGTTCACCGTGGCCATTTCTACGAGTACTATCTGAAGGGACACATGCCATAACTACAGCACAATAAAAGGAGATGGATCCTTCTTAACTTACGTCTACACACACAGGAACATATCTACAATGTATACAGTGAGGCTCCTCTGACTGTTACTCCTCCAGGAACCTGATTTTAGAACATTCTACCTGGGTATACATACCCTAGTGGTGACCAGAAAAAGTTGGCACAGTTTAATTTCTGCCAGGTCACCTGTATATATAATGGAAGAGGAGAGTTACTCTGTGTGAGTTCACACAGTTAACCCTCTAGGGCCCTTAACCATTATAGGGGGCTACAGTAGTACTGTAGTTTTATTTTTAATATTATAATTGACAGCAACGTTATATTTTCAGACTAGCAAATTCATATAAAAGATAATTCCACGTTTTAATACATTAACTTATACACAAGGGAAAAAGAAAAGGCTTTATGTCAATAAAGATGGTGTCATGTTTGAACTTACATCACCAGAAACAACTTATTTTCCTTTTGCTTCTAATTAGTCTTGATGGGAATTAAAGTTAATATGCCGACTATCCCAAACATCACTACGACTATGTAACCAAACCCTTCAAATAAACAAATTCAGTGTTTCTTGTAGGTCAATGCAAGGGAAGCTTTGAAAGCTACCGACTTGCTGTTTTATAGTATTTAGTACATTTCTAAGCCACTAACACCTAAAAGTCTTCAAGTCACTGTGCCACACCAAATGGTGGTGTTATAGAAAATGAAGGTTGTTTTTCTTATATATTATGAAGATAGAGAACCCTAATGTATCTATGTTTTCCACAGACAGTATATCCAAATCTGCTTCCTTCACAGTATTGCCATGTCATACAGTAGTTAAAATACAGACAATATTTATTTTAACTTCCTATCTTTTTTTACATATATTCACGAAAGCATGTCTGTGGAAATACATAGCTTGTTCAGGTAAATATGGGGTAAATAAGTACAGAATCAGTGAACACACACAAAGTCAGCTGATGCATCCTTTTGGAATATCACTGAGCCCTGGTCAGCAATTGTCCTATGAAGCTGGTAGTGGGTTATAAATAAAAAAAAACACACCTACAAAAAGAGCACGAATGGATGACCTAAGCCCTAACCAGTGTTTGCTTTGTCCTCTGGACATCTACTTAGACACATCACAGTGATTCCAGGAGAGAAGAAAGCCTTTTATTAGAAGTTAGACATCTACTCTAGCTTAGCAAGAAGTAAAAGAAATGCATTTTGAGAGCCTGGTTTCTAATCATGTTTTATTTTTATTTATTTATTTATAAAATGTTTTACCAGGAAGTAATACATTGAGAGTTACCTCTCATTTTCAAGTATGTCCTGGGCATGTAGGAAAGAGCCCAGATCGAAATCTAAATTAAGACCCCCAGGAGTTACATATTTTTACATTTCCATCTTACTATATGTGTTCAGCCATTTTGCATTTGGTATTTCTTATGCCAATTGACCATTTTTTAATAAAGTAAAATAGTGTTCTATATCAAGCCAAGTTCAAAATCTTTCCATTAAGAGGTTCTCTCTATCTGCACCATATTTCTAAGGGTTTATATTATTATTTTTGTATTAATATATGTAACATTGTTGATATAGATTATGATTATGACCATCATTGTTGATACTAACATTTAATAATAACTATTTCATCCAAAGAAGCAATTGATTAATTATTTAAGTGAAACGTCTTTGCTGCCACCTACAGGGTTTTGATGGTGAAAATGTCATACGTTGTCACAAAAACGCATGACGGAAGTGACATGACGCAGAAATGGCCACAGGCGCAAAGGAATCCTTGGGCCTCCGGCGCATCGCGCATGCGCAGAGGCCTCCGGCGTGCATGCGCAGAGGCCTCTGGTGCAGCACCAACACTTGGGAGATGGAGACCCCACACACCCACACTGAGAGAGACACACAAATTTACACACACACAGAGAGACAGACAGACAGACACACACAAAAGAGGTATTCACAGTTAGTATACATATAGAAGTGCAAATAATTAAAACAGTTGGAGGGGGGAGAGGTGCTGAGCACACACGTTCTAAGTCAAACTTCTTTGTGTTTTGACATTGAAATTGTGCTTTGATTATTTTTTTTATATAACTTAAAAATTTGTATTTGTATTTAATTTTTGTCATTACTTAAATATGATCCTTTAAAGCTGCAGTTCAAGCTCCCGATTTTTTTTTTTAAGTTTTTCATTTTACTTTAATAGTTTCATGTGGGCAATCTCTACTTACCTAAAGAACTGCATAACTGCCGGTCAATTCGTTCTCTGTCTATTGATCGGCAAAGTTTGGCGACATCTTTAAATATGGGGAATGTAAATGGTTGCTATAGGAACAAGCATGCTTGTTAAAATAGAATACAAGAAAATTTGTCTTTCAATGTTGTTTTTTTTAAAACAGAAAATGCTAAAAGTATTTTTTCTTACTACAGAACTGATTTATTAAAAAAACACACATGCAGGATATTGCTTGAACTGCAGCTTTAACACATTCAGTCAAAGACAAACAAAAAATACCTACTAAGGGAGGGAATGGAGGGGGAACGTGTACAATATCTTCTAATACAAGTCAGATGCTCTTCACCTATATCCAGGATCTTGTCCCATGTGTGGACTCGTTTCTATCCTCTGCCTATTTGACTAATATCAACATATATTAATTTAATATCATGTGTCATAAATCTTTTTCACCTCTGTCAAGGGAGAACGCACCTATTAAAGCATAATTGTGGCTATACTCACCCCGGGGATATCCGTTTGGGCTAACCACGGTAGCCACACTTTTAGAAATTTCGTGCCAGAGTCATTGACCAAACTTGTCATCTTTTCCATCTGGCAGACAAACCAAATTCTGTTCCGAATCTTGGGAATATTTGGGCTCCCCATCTGTTTCCAGAATGATGCGATCTCGCACCTAGTTGCTGTTGCAAAATGTGCAAATAATTTACTTTCAGTCCTATAAATGCTGGGTAGTTTTCTATTTAATAGAAACAGCCAGGGGTGTAATGGAAAGGTGAGGCCCAAGATCCTCTGTAGCCATTTGTCTCCCACAGTGGGGCAATCTGAGGGTAAGACCACAGCATATGTAACAAGTCTGCTGTTTCTCCACATTGTTCTGGACACAATGGGGAGTAACCTGCAACAAATTTTGTTAATTTTAGTGGAGTGAGATAACACCTCATCATGACCTTATATGCGTTCTCCCTTAACGTCGTGCAGATTGAGCGTTTGGCAACCGCAATAAAAATCTCATCCCACTCTTCCTCTTCCAGGACTTCCCCTAGGTCCGCTTCCCAGTGAGACATATACCTTATTTTCGGGAGTGCTCAGGGCTAGAACAGGTCACTTCCTTATACATTTGAGATGTAAGTCCGCTTGTGTCGGTTTCTAATATACAGAGCTTCTCAACATTTGTTAATGGGGGCCGAGGGCTAAATGTATTATAAAATGCTCTTAATTGGAGGTATCTAAAAAATTCAGAGGGTGGCATGTCTTTTTCTCACCTAATTTGTTCGAATATTTTAATACAATTTCTACCCTCCCGATCCTTCAATCTAACAATGCCTTTCTGCTTCCAAATTGTAAAATCTTTGCTAGCCATCCCTGGAGCAAAATCTGAATTGTCCAATAGGGGGGCCATCATTGATTTTTTTAGTGGTTAAATTACATATGAGTTTTACGGCCTCCCAAATTGATAAGGAGTTGGTTATTGAGGAAAGCAGTTTACAGTCAATGTTGACTTTCAATTTTGGTAACCAAATTAAATTGTGCAGTTTAAAAGGAGAGCAGAATGTTTTTTTCCACCTCCACCTGTCGCTTCAAATTGGGGTCTGTATGCCATTGAGCAATTTGACATAATTGGGCTGCTTTGTAATAGAACAACAAGCAAGGTACCGCTAATCCACCCGCCAATGTCGGTCGGCCCATGATCCCCCTCTTCACCCTCGGTCTCCTGTAGTTCCATATAAAATTTGGATATTAAAGATTGGAGGGAAAGGATATCCCTACGGACGAACGGCACCAGAAGAGTATCAAACAGATACAGAATCCGAGAAAGTAGATTCATTTTTATGCAGTATATTCTACCAATCCATGATATGTTATACGTGGACCAGATTTGAATGTCTTCCGTTAGAGTCTGCATTAATTTGCAAAAGTTCGCCTTATATAAAGATTTATAATTGTTTGTGAGATATATACTGAGATATTTAATAGCCTTATGTTGCCACAAAGTTGAAATTTATGGCTATGAGTTTTTCCATGTCTTTTGGTAGATTTATGTTTAATGCCTTGGATTTGGCATGATTGATTTTAAAGCCTGAGAGCCTGTTGAATCTCTCTAGCAGATTAAATAGATTAGGCAGGGAGATTAGAGGTCTGGATATCATCAATCCGCATAGAGAGCTACTTTATGTGTTTGGTTTTTAAATTTGAATGCCGAAATATCCGGGTTTTTCCGAATCTGGGCCATCAATGGTTCCATACTTAGGGCGAACAATAATTGAGATAGAGGGCAACACTGTCTCGCACCACTTTTGATATGAAAAAATTAAGGAGGGAAATCCTTGGTGGATAACCCGCGATACCGGTTTAGTATACAATGCTGCTATCGCCTTTAATATTCTATACCCGAAGCCAAACGTCCCACGCGTGGAATTTAAATATGGCCAGTCTATCCTGTCAAATGCCTTTTCAGAATCTAGACTCAGCACCATTGAATGGATCTTTTTAGTGTTAGCCAATTCAATCAAATCTATAATTCTCCTCGTATTGTCGGCCACTTGTCTTCCATTTATGAAGCCAACATGCTCAGGGTGAATCACTCTAGGCAGGATATGACTTAATCTATTAACTATCATTTTTGAATATATTTTGATATCTGTATTTATCAGAGAAATTGGTCTATAGCTTTTACAATTCGTCAGGTCTTTGCCCTGTTTATATATAAGAGAGATGGACGCTTGAAGCATATGTTCCGGGAATTAAGCGCCTGCTAGGATTGCATTAAACATGCGAAGAGGTGGGGGGCCAATAATTTATCAAATTTTTTATAATATAGAGAACCCATCAGGGCCTGGTGCCTTGGGTGGCTTACGTTGTTGAATCACCTGCATTAACTCTTCTATCATGAAATCCCTTGATAAACCATCATTGTCCTCCCTGCTCAGTCTAGGCAAGTCCGAGTTGGTCAGGAAATCAGTTAAGGCCCGGCTTGTGCCTGCATTGTGAACCACCTTTTCTCCGTTATAGAGATTCTCATAGTATTTAAGCCATTCCTCTACAATCAATTTAGGGTTAGATGTTACATTCCCTGATTTGAGTCTAATGGCTTGGATATTGTAACTTTGTAGTCTATTTCTAATTGTGTTAGCTAGAAGTGTATCTGGCTTATTTGCTTTATCAAAAAATATCCTCTTAGACCAACACAGGGCATTCTCAGCCTGGGAGGTTAGGAGCATATTGAGCTCTATTCTGATATCTTGTGACTTTTTTAACGTTTCTGTTCCATCATTATTCATGTGTAGGTCAGAAAGTTCTGCCAGTTTTACTTGCAGTTGAACAATTTTTGCTTCCTTCGCTTTTTTCCTTCCTGTAGCAATACTAATAAGAAAACCTCTAAGTGTTGCCTTAAGGGCTTCCCAAAGTGTGGTTTGGGAATCTACACTGCCCTGATTAATACTAAAGAATTGATTTATTTCCTTGTTAATTGTTTTAATTATCTCTGGGGCTTTAATAATTGATTCATTTAATTTCCAGTTTGCTCCAGGTCTGTCTAGGTTAAATTGAGTGCACCTTAATTCTATAGGTACATGATCTGACCATGAAATATCATGGATCCTTGTAGAGGAGATCTTTGGAACCAATCTGTTTGATATAAAGAAGTAATCTATTCTAATATAACTTGACTGGCGATGAGAAAAAAACATGTAACCTTTTTCATTGGGGTGCAACTCTCGCCAAATGTATGAAATCCGATTGTCTTTTAACCCTTTAAGAAGAGCCGCTGTGCTTTCCTAGGTTGAGCCGACTTGTCTAGGGCAGGGTCGATTACCGTATTAAAATCCCCTGCAAGAACTACGTGACCCTCAGATACCTTGCCTAATGTATTGAAGAATGATGACAAAAACACGGGCTCTTATTCACACAGGGCATATATGTTTGGTACTGGTTACCTTGTCCTGTTTGAGCTTCCCCCTTGCCTTTGTTTAGCGTGTTGCCTGTCTTGCTACCCCATGCCTGCCGCGACCTCGGAACCGGACCTGACTACCCTTTGCCTGCCTCGAACTCGGAACCGGACCTGACTACCCTTTGCCTGCCTCGAACTCGGAACCGGACCTGACTACCCTTTGCCTTCCTCGACCTCGGAACCAGACCTGACTACCCTTTGCCTGCCTCGACCTCGGAACCAGACCCGACTACACATTACCTGCCCGACCCCGGAACGTACCTGATTACACTTGCATCCCAGGCCTCTGATCCCAGGCAAGGTTGGTGAATTACTCCCTACCTCTGCCCTGCGGGTCCGTATCCTGTTTGCAGTTAGCAATGTTACACTTATCTTTCTTAATCAATTCTACCACAAATGGAAATCTATTATGAAATAGGATGGCTACCCCCCTTTTTTGTTTACTTTAGCTGAGGCAAAGAAACATTGGGGAAAATGCTTATCCACATATTTGGAGAAACTTTTCGTGCTTAAATGTGTCCCCTGTAACAGAACAATATCCACATTTTTATGTTTATAGTCCATCAAGCCCACCCGCCTCTTGCCCGGACTATTGAAACCTTTCACATTATGCGATAAAATGGTTACCGACATCTTACAGGAAATTATTTCCGGCATAAACGTAGCAGACTACCTTATATGACCACACAGGGGACTCTCCTGTTCATTTTGAGAGATTCACTTTTTATTATGGAGGATTCTGACTTTGAGGTCAGGGCAGGGAGAGGAGATTAAACCTTGGGGGGAAAAAACTGGAACAGAATCCTGAATTGTGTCAGTCGTGGTCGAATGAGACCCGGACTTAGGTGCCCTTGGGTATCACCCAAACCTCGGACCAGCAAAGACGCTAGTTCCGTGTCCCCAGGGGGCCCAAGGGACTTGTTCGGTGTCATGGGTTCTTCCCATGACACTCATATGAGGATGCACGTGAACAACCCGGGCTACCAATCCTCTCCTCTGCCCCCAAAACACTTATACAACTTTATATATACAGTATATTCGAAATAGACTAACCAGCAACATAATGAATCCAGTAAAACTAAAACACACACAGTGATGCAATCTCTCCTAGGTAGTATGTGTGACACGCTCTAGCTGTCAATACTTTGCTGTTACTTGTATTTGCATACCTGCTGATCCTTAAATCATCTTGTGTGCCTTTGTTATTCTGTCAGAACAGCTCTATGCTTTTCTACCTAATCCCCTACCTTGTTTTCAGAACTATCTGTTTCTTCCCTAACCCATTCACCGTCACTATACGATCTTGGATAAAAGGTCTGTGTTTAGGGCCCCTCACATTATCCCTCTCTCTATCTCCTGTTCCTTCTTCTCTATGTGCTCATCAAGAACCTGTTTTTATAAAACACAACATGTTTTCGTTTATTTGACCTTTTTACTTATATATTTTTATGTAACTTAATCTGAACACCAACATCTAACCATCTATTCTTGGTAGGAGTGAGTAGTTTATTCAGATAGGCGTGTAGCTTGCCCATAAAGTATATAAAGGTAAGACAGGAAAAAAGAACTTTGTGCCTAAACTTAAGTGAAAGCCAATCTAGTTCCTTGCACATTTCGCAGTGGTGTGTGTTGTAATTAAATTGTAGGACAAAGCGGCATATTGAGTTGTAGATGGTGTCTAGTTTACCAAGGTGAGTTTGGGGTGATGTACCATATACTATCTCCCCACAGGGGAAGGGGATTGTGTGTTGTGGTGGGTGGGATTGTGTGTGTTGTGGTCGGGCGGGGGACTTGTGTGCGTGTGTTGTGGTGGGGGGAGTGCTTTGAATTATATAGACTTAAATGTGGCAACCCTACCTAAAAGGTATCACATTGTGGAGATATATATACACACACATATACGCAGAGCAGTCAGGGGTCCCCCACTCCTGAGCGTCACAGGGGGCCTCAAACATGCGTGAGATTTGCATCTGCCAGGGGCATCTAAGGAGGCGGGGTTATCATATGGAAGGCAGGGTTTAGGAATCTCTCTCAGGGTCTCCAGTCAGCATAGAATTTAGCCCATGTTTCATGAGGCTGTGAGACAGAGCCCTAGTATGTGAGCCTTGACAGGGCTCACATACATACACACACACAAACACACACACACACATCATATAAAAATATTACTTGTGAGCACATTCACATGTCTTAGACAGGTCTGCAACTCTGCTTTTCACCATTATCACCTAGTATACAGTGCTTCCATTGCAGCAAGGGATATAACACAAACAGCAAAGATTTCCTAAGAAGAGCACACGGGTATTCAGTAAATATGAACGTAGTTTTATTAATTGAACCATTAAAATTGTAGTAGAAATGGTAAAATGGAGGGGGTCACCATACATTACAACAGCGGTGCGCAATCTGTGGGGCGCGACCCCCAGGGGGGGCGCGAGACTGCCGACGGGGGGCGCGGGGTTTACAGAGGCCCCGCGCGCTTCCCGAAGGCACTTAATTTAAGTGCCGGGGGAGCTGCAGGGCCTCTGTAAACCATACTTACCCGTGGCTCCGGCGGCTTCCTCCCGGCGTCGCCATGGCAACGCGGCGTCAAAATGACGCTGCGAGGTCATGTGACGTCACGTTGCTATGGCAACGTGACGTCATTACGCCGGAGCGCGGGTAAGTTGGGGTTGGGGGGGGGCGCGGGAGCGAGGGGACAGCCGTCAGGGGGGCGCAGGGAAAAAAGTTTGCGCCCCCCTGCATTACAACATAATGATGGACCAACACAAGCTATGGGACTAAATAAACAATTCTACTCCCTCTCATAAAATGGGAAGAATATGAGCACAGGCAACACATAGCAGTAATGTGATAATGAATAGGAAAAACAACAACCAATAAGGCTAAGGCCCCGGTAACTCCGCTGCAACTCGCGCCCGCGAGATTGGCGGCGCGTGCAGCCGATTCCCCGGTCTGCAGCTCACTGCAGGAAGAGAGACCGGGGGGGCGTGGCGGGGGAGTGACAGGGGCGCGGCCATGACGTCACCCGGCAGGTTCGCCCTCATTAGCTGAACCGCCGGGGGCGTGCCGTATCGCTCGACGCGAGTCCTGCTCTCAATTCTATTGAGAGCAGGAGCAACTCTCGCCCCAGCGCTGCGGCCCCCCCTCGCAGCGGGCCCGGCGCCATTGAGGGGAGGGCTCTAGTCCGTGCAGCGTCCGCCACAGCGGGCGCTGTAGTAGGCAGCGGGGGCAAGGCCTAAGGTGTAGTAGCCTCAGAACCAATGCATAGAAACAAATAACTGCATCCAATACTATTGTAGCATGATGTAACAGGCTACGGCTGCGGCCCCGCTGGCGCTCAAAGCATGCGTGGCGGGTGTCCTGCGTCTGCTCGCGCGCGGGGAGAGGGGTGGGGAGGGGCATTGACGAATATTGAGCGAGCGGGAAACTATAACATTTTTATTTACCTAAGCGCATCGCGTGTGCGCACGCGCATACCCGCGTGAGCGGGGTCTTGCATATATATATATATACACAGTGTTCGACAAACCTATACATTTGCACGCCCCGGGCGAGTGGATTTAACATCGTGGCGAGCTCCTATTGGCCCAAGCACACTTTTGGTACTAGGTGGCGAGTAGATTTTTTTTGTTCGGCGAGTAGATTTTTTGGTGATTTGTTGACCACTGTATATATATATACATATATACATATATACAGTGTTCGACAAACCTATACATTTGCTCGCCCCGGGCGAGTGGATTTAACCCCCGGGCGAGTAAATATTGGCCCAAGCAGCACACGTTTGGTACTAGGTGGCGAGTAGATTTTTTTGTTGGGCGAGTAGATTTTTTGGTGATTTGTCGACCACTGCATATATACATATATACATATATATATATATAAATACATATATATGCAAGTCACCTCGCCAAGCACCGCCGCTCAGCGCCAGCAGGGCCGCAGCCTAAGGCTTAGATCAGACAGAAGGCGATGCGACGTGCGCGCGTTCGTCGCAAATTTGGGTTGTGCGGTGGCAGTTTTCAAACTGAAAACTCCACCGAAGGCAAAGTGCAGCGTTGTCGCTGCGACATTTTGCCGGTACAACCGAAATTGCAATTTGGGGCTAGTCGCGTGACGCGAGCTGGTTCAGCCAATAATGACGAACCAGCTCTGTGACTCGTTTATTACACCCCCCCGCCACGCCCCCAAACGCTGCGATCTGCCTCTTGCCGTTTGAGAACAGATCGCTGTGCTGCAGGAGCGAGCGACGGGGGTGCGAACGCTAGCAAGCTGCCATAGCAGCCTGTCTGAGCGAGCCCTAAAGCCAGGTCGCTGCTAGCTACTGCAGCGCCCGCTGTGGCGGACGCTGCAGGGACAAGAGCCGCCACAATGGGGCCGGGCACGCTGCGAGGGGGGGCCGCTGCGCTGCGCCGACGAACTCCTGCTCTCAAGAAAACTGAGATCAGGAGTCGCGACGGAGCGCTAGG